>NC_048541.1:12472888-12783115 GCF_902806685.2 Maniola hyperantus | reverse complement strand
TGATTGGCACGGCTTCGTGGACACGTATCGCCACTTGTACTCTTTTATACAAATTGGAAAGAGAATGTTTTTCTTTTCTAATGACAAAGAAACCTCCTTTTTAAAGTCGGTTAAAAAATAATTTTGCTCTAATTTAAATGCTAACAGATGCGTTTTTGAGATTCAGATTCTTGAGCAAAGTCAAGGTCACACTTTATAGACTGAGAAGATATACCTAGAGCACACTAATTTGACTTTGCTCTGACTTAAGACAAAATTAAAACGAAACAGATGCAAAGATATGTTTTAAATATTAAGTGTAAGCAAAGTCAAAGTATGTTTTATAAATTTGAGATCTACAACATTAGCTTTAGTATAAGCAAAACCTAAAAGTAGTTTGTTCAGAATCAGTAATCATCGATTGCAATCATTTTTGCACTTTTATATATTGACCAAAAGGTACTTTAAAATCCTGCAAGTTTGGACATCTAGTTGAATGTCCGCAATGCACCAGCTGATTCGAGGCGCGGAAGCGGGAGCGCGCACGATCGACGCCAGCCGTCCTCCCGTTCGCTCACAGCCGCTCGCTTGGGGTGATCATTTTTTCGAGAACTACTCAACACGACAAGCATATAACTTCGTAAATCTAAATGTTTTTGAAATTTTGTATATAAAATTCTTTATGTAAAAATATTCGACTAGTGTTTCGGGTTTTGCTTATACTATAACCTTGTATAGAGCGTACTTTGACTTAGCTCAGACTTGAGTCTTGACACTGTTAAAACGAGACTTTTAGGTATTATATATGTATATCTCATAAACATCTCGTTTTAAGTGAAACTTAAATCTGAGCAAAGTCAAAATACGCTCAATAGATCTCAGCCTGAGATCTATAGAGTTTAACTGGTTAAACTCATCAGCCTATATATCTAATAGTTTCAGCCTCACTGACTGCAACAGGTCTGTGTATAAAATAGGGTAAAGTAACTTTTTAAAAATGCTAACATTGTTTCAGGCGTCTCGACTACTTCATTATATCAGAAAGGTTGGTGCCGGCGCTATGTGACAGCGTTATAAGAGACAAAGTATACGGAAGTGACCATTGCCCCTTAACACTATTCTACGCCTAAGCAGCGCAGATAAGCCTAAAGAATAAATAACTATGCATCACAAAACATGACTACAGAATAGAATTGATATATAATATTTGTGCATTTGCACACTAATCTAAAACTAGACAGAAATAAAGGTTTATTTTGTATTTGAGTTTAAATTATTCTGTAATAAGACAAGTAAACTTAAATCCAAAACGTATTTGTTTTAGATAAGTATATCATTTTGTTTCTGACGTTTTTACATTGCTTTTGAAAACAAAAATAATTTGTAACTGTTTTTGTATTATTTAGATAGGTATTTTGTTTTTTATTTTAACTGACGAATACTAACCGCCGTACTCATAGTCGCTAATCGTTACTTAAGATTGAGTTAAAACGAGACAGATTTATGTGAGAGATATAGCTGTCTCGTTTTAACTAAACTTAAGTAACGATTAAGCGACTCTGAGTACGGCTGTAGGTATGTAATTTTTTCAAACTTAATTTTTTAAATGTCAAATTTCTTGGTGATTGATGAAATAAAGACATTATTCTGCCTAGATTCTGCCAAACTAATTAATACCTATATTTTTAATAGTCAAAACTAAAAATAGACAGAAATAAAGGTTTTTGTATTGTAAGTTTAAAATAATTAGGTAAAAAGATAAATGCAAAATGTATCGATTTGTTTTAGTTAGATATTTAACATTGTATTGCTTTAGAAAACAAAAATAATTTTTAGCTTTTTTTTTGTATTAAGGTTGTGACTTTTCTGTTTTTTTTTTCTAATTTTCAAAATGTCAAATTATTAGTGATTGAAGAAATAAAGACATAACTCTGCCAAAGTTATTTTTTTTAATACTTATATCAACAATAAATCTTACAAAAAAATATTAGAATTTAAAAATTGTCAAACATCATTTTCACGTCAGTCGTCTCCCAATACCGACATGTCAGGGCCCTTGCGCCGATATTTCATATGCATCTGAAAATATATAATTATGTACTAATTGAGTGAATAAGGTCCAACCCATACCCGCAGGGTGGAGTGAGCTGAGGCACATCGTCTATTCATAAATAAGGCGCAAGGCACACCAGTAAAGGGCGTAGTCTTTCTTGATAACAACTCAAAATAAACTTTATTTACTTTGGCATAGCATCTTCGAGTCTCAGTGTTTTGTTTCCAGTAGGTATGCGAATCTCAACCATATGTCACAATACATAAAGCTGAGTTTTTTTGTTAGGTATCAAAAAACTAGACTCCAAATCAATACGTCATCTAAATATAAAAGGAAAAGGTGACTGATTGACTGACTGACTAATCTACCAACGCACAGCTCAAACTACTAAATGGATCGGGCTGAAATTTGGCATGCATATAGCTACTATGACGTAGGCATCCGCTAAGAAACGATTTTCGAAAATTCAACCCATAAGGGGGTGAAATAAGAGTTTGAAATATGTATAGTCCACGCGGACGAAGTCACGAGCATAAGCTAGTAATAAAATAAAAAACAAGTATAGTCGAAATGGGTACGAGAAACTTTCTGAAGTAAAGCTTAACAGACATATTTCGGAACACAAACCCAAATGTTAAAATGTTAAAAAGTAACATAAATAAATACAGAGATCAAACGTCCTTATTATTAAAAATGAAAGTGTGTGAAATTTTTTACCTTACCTTTTGTTAGTCCCTTGAGGCCTTGATCTTTTTTTTTATTCAGATACAAGTTAGCCTTTGACTGCAATCTCACCTGATGGTAAGTGACGACGTAGTCTAAGGTGGGAGCGGGCTAACCTGGAAGGAGTATGGCAGTTGTTATTAAACCCATACACCTTTGGTTTCTACACGGCATCGTACCGGAACGCTAAATCGCTTGGTGGCACGGCTTTGATCTTTCTTTTTATTCAGTGGCAAGTACAACTGACAAGTTAATCCTTGACTGTGGTAAGTGTTGATGCAGTCTAAAATAGAAGCTTAAAAAAATTACTTTATACCTGTATAATTTTGCTAAAAGCTCCTCTGTTCAGTAGAGAATAGGCTACTTCTAAATTTTTTAAGGCACTAGTTTGCAGCTCAGGCAGCCCGGAGCAGAAGAAGGCAATGCCAGCCTCGAGTCCTGTCCCAAAATCGCACTCGTCCATCGCTATACTTGCATATGTGATCACTGGCTGTAATTCTGATAGGACTTTATCTTTCTCAGCCTGGGTTTTAGCTTCTTTTAGTTGTTTGAACATTTTCTTTATATCAGCTGTGAATAAAAAAAGAATTGCAGACATTTTAGTAAGAAAAAGAATGTGCATCCACACTGTCTGTCCAAACTTCGACTATTTCTCTGGTGCAGTGATGAATGCTGTGGTTTTTTTAGTGTGAGGTCCCGGGATCGATTTCCATCACTATGCGGACGAATTCTGAGAGATCTCCCTTATGAGGATAGATTTATGGGAGTCGTCGAAAAGGAGCATCACGCAGCCTTGTTAATACAAACATTATTCATTACATTGATAAGGTTAAGTACTACTAAATTGAGTGTACATACTGTCACTTTCAGCCAATTTTCTATATCCAAGCTGAGTTTTCTTATTATAAGGTACAACAATGCCTGCATTGTTAAAGGTCCGACAGATTATTTGCTGGTTCCTTTTTTTTATGTTATATTCTATAGAATAATTATGCTGCTCTGCCCACTTCTTAATCTTATCCATTAGCTTCTGACATGATATGGAAATAAATGGTGATGTTTTCTTTTCATTTTGTAAGAATGCACTGAAATATATATTTTTTTTAATAATCTGTTTTTTCACTAACATTAACCTGAAAAAACTTTGGTTGAGGGGAAAGTAAAATATAACACTATGGATGAATTCGCCTCAGCTTGACGAAAGCTTTAAAAAAATCAAACATAAGCTACATATTATACAATATCCTCAACCATAACACTTAAAAACATAAAAAAGTCTGAGAAATTTTACCTATTTCAAAGGAGGAGCTGGCAAACAAGGCAATGTAAAATAAAATTTAACAGGAAAAGCAAAAAAACCCAGCCAAATGCGAGACAGACTCGCGCACTGATGATTCCACACTACAGTCGCATTTTTTCGTCATTTTGCATGATAAATTAAAAACTATTAAAATAAATAAAAATCTATTTGAGAATCTTAATAATATAGTAATTATACTTTGAAAGTTGAAAATACTAATTATTTGGTCATGAACACATTTAATTTTTTTTTGTGATATAACCTTTGTAGTTATATCACAAAAAAAAATTACGGTTTTTGGGATTTATTCCTTTACTTGTGCTATAATACCTACCTACCTGCCAAATTTCATGATTCTAGGTCAACGGGAAGTACCCTATAGGTTTTCTTGACAGACACCACAGACAGATAACAAAGTGATCCTAAAAACTGTATGGTTGTTTACACTGTTTTGATGATTATAATGATGATCGAAATCACAAATTTTAGACACAATTTTAGCAGTTTTAGGCTGTTTTGCTTGGAAATTAATTAAGTTTGGAGACTAAATTTCAGTGCAATTTCTGGTCTTTTTGGTTGGAAGTTAGTCCAGATTTGTATTCAGTTGACTATAGAGACATCTGGATTAAAGAAAAAAAAAATTTGATAAGCATTGTAACTACAACAATTTGTTGGCCAGCTCTTCAATTTAGAAATGCAATACACTTTAGATTAATGTTAGATATTTGCTATATCTCAATATTAGGTATTTAGTTTTGTAGTAAAGAAAGGATGAAATAATACTTACTAAACTGCTCCAAAAATGTTTTCAGCTACTGGTGTTATGGTGTAATTCGCAGAACTGTCATTTTTAGCAAGAAACACTGTTTTCTTGCGGGTCGTCTCTATAGTAGCCTATGTGAAATTCCCTTTTGCCTTCTTTTTTAAAACAGCTGAAAAACATTAATAGTTAATTAAATAAAAATTGAGTTTGTCAATACAATTTCAAGAAACTGCATCAAATTCTATAGGAACTTACCTGACACTCAGGGGGGTCAAAGACAACCTCCAGTGAATAAATACAATCTTTATCTTCCAATTTGGGTAGGTTACCTAAAAAATCACCTCATATGGTCCCAATAAACTGCAAGTGAACACTAGATAATAATTTCTCAACATTATCTGTATCATCCTGAAGGCATTATAAAACTGGAAAAGTCTTCTGGCATTTCTACCAAAAACATTCTTTTAGAATAAGAGGATTATATCTTTGTCGTAAAAGATGCTGATTTGATGAGATGTTTGGGGACATCCTCAACTTCTTTACTTGTGGAGAGTTGGATGCAGGATTATCGTCATTCTGAGCTTTCGTCGTTGTCGCCTTTTCGACTATATCAGCGTCTAAGTCAACCTTACTATTCTGAATATTATCATCACTTGCCTTAGCTGCAACAGTAGGCTTCTTTTCTTTGTTATAAGGCTTGAAACGGTTATTTTTGTCGCTTATTAGCTTTAGCTTTAAGGTCTGGTGGGTGTTTATACGTTTTGTGATGTTCTGGATTTTTCTGATAGCATTTTGTACCATATTTACACACTGTTCTAGAGTCACTAACGTAAGCTTTCCATTCTTCAGGACATTTAACAAAATTCAAAGCAAAATTACATATAAATAAATGTAGTAAAATTAATCAATCAAATTCTGAAACCCAGTGGCCCTACCGCGGTTGTCACCTTTCACAATAAAAATTAGAGTCGTGTTCGTTTGCTGCTCTTTGAGTCATTCGTGCATGTGGAGCACAGACCAATAAGTTGCTTAAATTTGAAGCAAACAGTGACACACGTGACATTTGCTTCAAGTTTTAAGCAACTGCACATGCACGAATCTCTCTCATGCAGCAAAGAGAAGCAACGAACACGATTAGGCAACTTGTAGACTATGGTAAAGAGGGAGAGTACGATCTGATTCTGAGCACAACTAAATTTTATAGTATTTGCATCCTCTTCTTACTAACGTTATGTGAAAAGGACAGACACAGTTTTTGACAGTTTCAAATTTTCATTTAGAGCTGTCAAACCTCGTGACTTTAGCTGCCGGTCGCGAACCTATGTTTCGTGTATAAAAGAACATCGGCATGGGATTACCTGAATGTTTAGGAAGTGTCTAGAAATGTGACCTATGCAAACTTAGTAATTTAATTAGTTAGTTTTTTATACAAAATTAGTTTGTAAGACTTTATCGTAGATTAAATTATTAAATTAATAAATTAAATATTTGATTAAATTCATATCCGGTGTTGGTTATAATGACAACACATTACCAGAGTTGCCACTCTAGAAAAGTTACCTTAAAATAGGTATTTCGTTATATTAAGTAATAAATAAACTGTTTATAAATCAATGCTTACAAGTATATATTTTATTATTGTGCTAACTATTACCCGCAGCTTCGCCCCCACGTGGCTCAGGAAAGAATAATTATTGAGAGTTTGTTACAACAATTTTTGATGTAATAGTTGGTTTGTAATGATTGGTTAATGGGAACAGTTTATTTATCTGCGCTTAGACTGGCTTTACGGCTCTAGCTCTAGTGTAAACTATACTCATGCAAAAATTACATCAATCGTAGTTCGTTTCGCATTTAAGTATAATTTTATGGTTAGGTATATTCCGTAAATGCATCATCGTAATTTTACCAGAACATCTACACAATGTCCGATACAAAACTATAGTGCACCTAGACTTGTTCTGTTACCAAACCATCGCACTTACATCCGCGCTTATTTACTTTAGGTACGCTGCAGAAAATAATGTACATCAACCTTTAGAATGAGATTTCGGTTTTGTAGAGCGTTGTTTCTGTCACTAATACCTATGTGACGTTTTGTCAGTCTTACGACAGAGGCGATGCTCTACAAAACGCTACCTCTGTCTAAAGGTCGATGTACATTATTTTCTGCCGCGTAGGTACTGTATATTAGGTTGAGTTTACTGGACGTCTAAAAAGTTGAATATTTTCTTTCTTTATACTTATAGAGCATTATCCAAGAGCTATTAAACAACACTTATATATTGTAAGTCGTAATTCAAATAAAATTAATGGCAACACTTATTGCCATGCCATCTTGACAAAGTCTTGACAAGTATAATCGCTGTGTTTTAAATGGGGTTTATATAAAACAGAATAAATGAAAAAGGTTTTATGTCTGATTTTTAATAGAAGAATAAAACTTTTGATTTTTAATAGATTATTGGAATGTCATCTGAACATAGAGATAGCATATGCATCTGAATGAGATAAAACCTTAAAGGATACTTATACTTACAAATTAAATACACACTTCAAGACTTGTATTTCAGTTGTATTCGCAGTTTTTTTCCAGTTTCTAGTTTATCTTTAATCACAAGCTTCCTCTCTGGGCTATATCTACTCGTGTGTTTTGGCTCTATCAAAATATGAGAGCCTTGCTCCGGGATTGGTTGAATATTGCCTTTCTAGAAGAGGTAGTTACCAACTATCCGTGATTCATAGGGATCTTGGTTCCATTGTTAAATCGGAACTGTTACGTGATAACAACTAAACTATAATCACAGACTAGTACATCATGTTAAATACTGAAAGAGATCTTTTATGACAATGCAATGCCAATGGCATATAAAGGACCATTGTTTAGTAGGTAAGTATCTTAGCTGTGTTTGTTTGCTACTCTTTGTGCGCATGCGCGTGATTCGTGCATTTGCAGTTGCAAATGTCACTTGTCAAAGTCTCTGACTACGAATTGGGCACAACAACTCTTAAGTGTTTTTACTTGATAATCTTAATGCATCAATTTTGCATATACTACCAACCAAAGAGTATGTAACCACTACGTTACTTTCATAAATCTCAAAATATAAAAATATTAATATCTTTTTTTGGATGAATCCTGAAATGAAAAATCTTGGTGATTATGTTTAAGTAATGGACCCCCTGTGGTATTAATTTTTTTTCCTACATTCGCATTCAAGATAAACTTTGTATGAACTTTGCCGATATTCTTTGGAATCTTTAAATTTGAAATTCATGTTTCCTCCCGTTTTAGCAATATTAAAAGAAAAAGATGCAGATACTCTTTTAATTTAGAGAAAGACAACAGAATCGGTTGCCATCTATAATATCATAAGACCGAACAGTTCTTGCAATTCACGAAGGTGAGTGACTCATGCTTGCCTTTACGTCGTCTCGGTTTAAGTGAGGTAACTACACTGAATGTGTGCGTTTGAGAGCGCTTGCTCGCGACTCATTGGTCCAACATGCACACTTACGCAATTCCCGCATATCCGACGTAACCACAAGTAAAGTCCACTCGCCTCCGTGAATTATTGCAAGAACTGTACAGTGAGACAAGGCTATCTTGTTGCGTGGCGAAAATCGGAACTAACGAACGAACCCCTTTTGTTCTTGTTTGAATATTCTAACCACCTGTGTCGTTGAACGTTTGACACGGTTACCAATGTTACCCGTTGTTGCGAAGTATAGGATATATGTACTATGTAGGAGTTTAAAATAGGCAAAACTACCTATCGATAAATCGACATTTTCGAACCATCTTATTCTGAGAATATGAGCCATGAGGTTATAACATATAATCTAGGTTATTAGTCTGTGTTTTTAAGTGTCATCCGGTTAGGTGGTGGTTCCTAAATTATAAAATGTTTTTTAAATTAATTTAATAACCATGAGATGAGATTACTTAAAATATCAGATCTATTTCATAAGATATTGTATTTTAAAAGAGTGTCTTGCATTCTTATGGTGACATTATTGTGGTACTTTTTTCACAATGGACTATCACACTGAATTATTGATGCGAAATAATATATCTACAAAACGACGGCGCGAGTTGAACTGTTGGTTTAAAACTTTAATATTCATCACATTGTGTTTTTTTATTTTCAATGTATATGGGCTAAATATTAATAACATACAAGGACATGTTCATAATAAATTCTAGTCACTCTATATGTTTGACAATTTGTGCGGGCTATGGATCATGCATAAGTGGTAAATATACATTTTACTACATCCAAATTCTTTATAGTTCACACTGACCCATATTCAGAGTAATAAAGATGTTTTGTTAACTTAATTACCTACTCAGTTTCTTTTATGTACAGTGTTTACTTCAAAGATTGTTTTCTTGAAGTGGTTACTGTAGCTGCAGATATAGAGTAAGCAGAAGAGTACCTACCTAATTCGTTATAAAATTACACTAACACTTAAAATGTACACATTATTAAGAACTGATGCCAAAAACTTGTCTGTGTGGATTGAAGTTTTTATATATTATATTGTTTTTTCATTTCATGATTACTAACAATTAACATGGCTGGAAAACAACTCTTCTTTGTAAAATTCTAAGTAAACATGATAATCTCAATAAACTTTCCATTCATTCATTCATTCATTCATGAAATGTACTTTCTGTAGGTACAACTTTGATAGTTGTAAGTTATATACTTTTGAGAAAATCGAGTTCCAGAGTCAGAGTTCCAAGGTAGCAAGTGGCCCGGTTATTTGCTGTCCAGTGTAGAATACTAGACTAGATGATGCCCGCGACTTTCTCCACGTGGATTTAGGTTTTTAAAAATGCTGTGGGAATTTTCTGGATAAAAGTAGCCTATGTCCTTCCCTGGGATGCAGGCTACCAATGTATTAAATTGCTACTGCTACCGCGGCTCTAAAATCGGTAATCATAAACATAATTATTATTGCAAATAAACATTTTATAGGTGGTACAGCTGTCTGGGTCACAGTGTATTTACCATTATTAGGGTGCCTGTCCACCTGAAGCGGAGTGGAGCGGAGATGTGATGAACAGACCAATCAGATTGTCGGTAAATAACGTGATAATTTTATTCCGTCATCTGTCAATTTTCTGATTGGTCAAACTATACACATCTCCGCTCCGCACCGCTTCAGTGGACAGGCACCCTAATGGTGTACAATAGTTACCTAGCATTACAATAATTATGTTAATTACATAAATGACAATGACAATCAAGATAAACAGAACTTGAAAATTCTTATCAACATAGAAATATATTAATAAATGTAAACTGTAAGTGAGATCATAATCACAAATTAATTCAATAAAATTGCTTAAATAAATTATTATAAAATAGAATGTCAATGTCAATCTAAATATATAAAGGAAATGGTGACTGACTGACTGACTGACTGATCTATCAACGCACAGCTCAACTACTGGACGGATCTGGCTGAAATTTGGCATGCAGATAGCTATTATGACGTAGGCATCCGCTTAGAAGGATTTTTGAAAATTCAACCCCAAAGGGGGTGAAATAGGGGTTTGAAATTGTGTAGTCCACGCTGACGAAGTCGCGAGCTAAGTAGTCGTAAATAAAAATGTCAATATGCGAAAATTACTCTAACCACAGTTGAACGGACGGGCCGTGAAAAGCTAGCAAGACACACAGACAGATGGACAGACCGACACACTTTCGCATTTATAAATTTGGTATGGAAGTATGGCTTACTGAGTATAGATTTTGTGTGAATAAAATAATATTGTGTTCCTTGTCTCCCAGTGCAGTAGACTCTTAATGATGTATGTTTGAAAACAAACACTGTAATTTTTGAACGTTGTGTATTCACTACAGTCTATTAGTTTACCTGTGTGTTCTATATTTAGTTTTCATTGTGTGCCGCAATCCATTGATTCCTACAAGCTTAAACTCTGTACCTACCTACTGGGTAACAAAAGAATTAATACTCGAGTCTACATACTCCAATACTCAAGTAATTCTTTTGTCACACAGACTTCAAAGATGCAAATATCACACAATATAATAGGTGTGAACATACCTTTTAATCTATCAAGTCTGATACCAACATCTTACTTTTAAGTAATATTGTATTTTGTTATCTAAGCAAAAAAATTTTTAGAAGGACTTACTTAACTCTACTAATGGCTTGCTACAAATTGACTACTATCGTCTGAGCCTGTAGACTCAAGCCTCTCTTTCAAACCCATCATCATCATCATGATCAACCCATCATCGGCTCACTACAGAGCATGGGTCTCCTCTCAGAGTGAGAAGGGTTTTGGCCATAGTCTACCATGCTGTGCCATGTGCGGATTGGTAGTACTTCACACACCTTTGAGAACATTATGGAGGCAGGAACTCTCAGGCATGCATGTTTTTCTTCACCGTTAAAGCAAGTGATATTTAATTAATTGAAACGCACATAACTCTGAAAGTTAGAGGTGCGGCCTGGGATCGAACCCCCCGACCTCGGATTAGAAGGCGGACGTCCTAACCACTAGGCTATCACAGGCTTATAATTGCGAAAGTGTCTTTGTTTGTTGGTTTGTCCTTCAATCACGTCGCAACGGTTAGCAACGGATTGACGTGATTTTTTGTATGGGTAATAAAGACCGGAAGAGTGACATAGGTTACTTTTTATCTCGGAAAATCAAAGATTTCCACGGGATTTTTAAAACCTAATTCCCACGGATGAAGTCGCGGGCATTAGCTAGTATATTATATAGTATTCTTTAGAAGGCTATATACTAATTGCCTAGTCACACATTTGACTAGGTACTATCGCCTGAGCCGCTCTCTGATTTTTCTCAACATGTTTGGAGACCCAGCTTATCGAGTTAAACGCTAACTAGCCGTTGCAGATGTTTTCCACGCGACGCGAGCCTGTGGAGCCAAATTATAAAAGGTCACATCCTAAATTAACTCAATCGGAAATTCTTATTTTCCGAGGCGGGTATTCGCACCGCTGCGCGCGGGATGTCGTGAAGCACTTGGATTTATTTTTGCAAGATTATACGTGCGCTAAAATAATTACCTACGTGTTCTGGAGTGGAGTGGAGACCGATTCAGGTTTTAAAAAAAAACTGATTCTCCAGGATAAAAAGTAGCATATCTGTCTCCAGGACTGCAAGCTATCTCTGTACCAAATAGCTGATGATGCCCGTGACCTTCATCCATGTGGATTTAGGTTTTTAAAAATCCCGTGGAACAAAAAGTAGCCTAAAATATCCATCCCTAGGACGCAAGCGTATCTCGTTACCCCGTCAAAATAGGTGGGCGGTCTAAAGGTAGCAGATAGGATTGAACAGACACACTTACGCATTTATAATATTGCTTAGTAAGTATGGCTCTATAATTTAACTAGCTAATGCTCGCGACTTCGTCCGCGTGGATTACACAAATTTTAAACCCCTATTTCACCTCTTAGGAGTTAAATTTTCAAAAATCCTTCTCTTAGCGGATGCCTACGTCATAATAGCTATCTGCATGCCAAATTTCAGCCCGATCCGTCCATTAGTTGGAGCTGTGTGTTGATAGATCAGTCATAGTCAGTCAGTCACCTTTTTTCCCTTTTATATACTACTAGCTTTATGCTCGCGACTTCGTCCGCGTGGACTACACAAATTTCAAATTCCTATTTCACCCCCTTGGGGTTGAATTTTAAAATCCTTTCTTAACAGTTGCCTAAGTCATAATGCTATTGCATGCCAAATTCAGCTCGATCCGTCCAGTAGTTGAGCTGCGCGTTGATAGATCAGTCAGTCCAGTCAGTCCAGTCACCTTTTCCTTTTATCTATTTAGATTAGATTAGCACGAATCGATCCGCGAAGACATCCAGGAACGAGCGCCATTCACTATAACCTGTACAAAACTATTCTTCTTACTCATTGTTTTAAATCACTGCCCACTATAAATGATTCTTTTGTAGTTTTTATGGCTTCGGCCTTAAATATCGGTATGTATGTATTTACATCCTAGTACAAGTACTTTCGTTCTCATCATCATCATACCACTGCTCACTGGCATTTGGCGACATAACCCGTATAGGCCGGGCTCTGCTCCAATCGATTCAGTAATTTTTAATTTTATTTTGTACAGTTAGCCCTTGACTGCGATCTCACCTGATGGTAAGTAATGAATGATGATTAAGATGAAAGCGGGATAACTTGGAAGGGGTATGGCAGTTTCATTAAACCAATACCCTTATCGGTTTCTAAGTACATTGCATCGTAATTCGTACCGGAACGCTCAATCGCTTGGCGGTACGGTTTTGCCAGTAGGGTGCCACGGCCGAAGCCTGTCTCCAGACACTATTTTAACTCTGCCCAGTGAGTAACTGTCCTCCAGTTTTTCAATCCGATGGCTGTTGCAATTGCACCTTGACCAATTCCGCCTAACCTGCGCAGCTTCCACCCTTCCTGTAGATCTCCAATCTCCGTCCATCAGGTTGTGATGTTATGATCTTTTTGGTGGTTGAGATCGTCTCGTCGTCCTTCGTGTTAGCCTTGTCATGTATCAGTTACCCTCGAATTTAGGTAAGTTTCTTGAAAGTAATTCGAGAGATACTTTCATGTTTAAAAAAAATTATGGATTAGAAATTTTGTACTCATGAAATTCTGAAAACGGTCATAAAAGACAACGAAGTTTATCTTTATTCAGAAAGACCTTCACAAATCCTTTTGAATCGTTTAATTATATACTTACGAGTTTAATTATAGCATTTTTTCGTTGTTGTGAGGTGATGGTTTTCGACTTAAAACTAGAGCTCCAAAACGTGCCTTGATCTGAGAAGAAGCCCTCAACAAACTTGGTCAGATATTCTTTTGGTCATCACCAATCTGAAAACAACAAAAGTCCCATTGTGATGTTTGCATCACCAGAATGTTTACTGCGATGTCCGTAATTATAAATAGAACGATCAGGTTTTAAGGACAGGCTATGTTCTCGATATTGCGTTTTGTATTCAAGGAGCAAAGGCCAGAAATAGTACCTATATGCATTAATATTCGATTATGATCGTAATAGTAAAACTGATAATTTCATGAGCTGAGCCAAAACAAATCCATTATCCGTACACAATAAAGCAACGTAAAGTTATGCCCTTGAAATGTAAATAGTGTTCTCGTACACTCACTGCTGTAGAATTCGGTTAGCAATGAAGGAGACGTTTTGTGTCGACGAATTTATAGTCGGCACCCTGTCACGCAGAATGTAATATAGCCATTTTCATTTTCAACGCTACATTGTAATTTTTATTCAATACCTACGTGAATAAACCTTGCCTATTATTGGAAATGTAAGGATCTAGGCGAGAAAGCAAAGCTACTTGTACATAATGCGATATGCCATGTCCCAGATATGTCGGTCGCGGCTTGGGCGGCAACTGGTGAACGGAAATCGCTTAGCGACAACATTGTTGTTCGGTCTCACAGCTACTTTCTGTTCTGCACCTAGAAAATAAACATTAACGATACAAATGTAGGTACTCTATCTAAATTTTATTGATCTTTCAAAGTTACTTATTTTAATTAAACTAGCTTATGCCCGCGACTTCGTCCGCGTGCACTACACAAATTTCAAACCCCAATTTCACCCCCTTAGGGGTTGAATTTTCAAAAATCCTTTCTTAGCGGATGCCTACGTCAAAATAGCTATCTGCATGCCAAATTTCAGCCCGATCCAGTGTTTGAGCTGTGCGTTAATAGATCAGTCAGTCAGTCACTTTTTCCTTTTATATTTAGATAGCATTGCGATATTCAACAGTAAAACAATGACAACGACGTGTTTTTCAGAGTTTTTCATTCAAATAATAAGACTTTAATGTACCATTCTGAAAAATGAAATTTATGATAATCAATTCAGTCATAATTCAGTATTCAGTGATGTAAAAACGAAAGTTGTTTTTTTGCAAATACTTACTTTGCAAATGGCTGCTTATCTGTTTCTCCTATCAGCCGGGATTTTAGCTAAAAGCTTTTTAAAGCGATATATTATTACAGGTATTCGATAACAGCTCCCTAACAACGAACGTGTTGTCCACAGGCAATGAACACTTGACCGCGCCATGGAACATAAATGGATGGAGCGGCAGAGGAACGACTGCAGCTGACAATAGCACCGAGCGCACGCAGGCCGACCGCGACCGCGTGCGCATCGAGTTCTACGCCACCTACGACGTCATGACCGGCGTGCGCATAGCCGCCACCCTCGGCGGTTTCTTCGCCCTAATGGTCTTTTTAATCGTTTACAAGAGCCGGAGTAAATCTGTAAAAGCGCTGAACGATCCTAAACTAGTAGAACTCGCGGAAGCGGTCGTCGCCGAAGAGCAAGCCGTAGAAGAGGAGCGACAGTTGACTGCGGCTCTAGAGGAAGCCCTCTCGGAGCGAGCTCGTTCCCGCCCATCGATAGGGGAAGTGCCGCGCTGGCCGCGGACTGCGCGGTTCGCGTCGTACGGCGGCGGGTACGGTAGCTTGCTAGCGCCTCCACGTAGACTGTCGACTCTGCGCGGGGACTCGCTGCCCGTTCCGCGCTGCGGTTCAGTGAGCGGCGCGCGTCCGGGTCGGCTCGCGACAGGCGGTTGAGTTCGGCGACGTGCTCGAGTTCGGGGAGCTCGTACTTGGAGCGGCGCGGGTCGTCCGTGGTGTGCGCGCTGCCCGAGCGGCGCCTGTCGCCGTGCCCGAGCGAGCGCCTGGCGCCGCTCGCGTCTGTCGGCAGCGTGGGCCCGTCGTTCGCGATGGAATGTGACCTGGCGTCAGTGGGCGCGGACTCCGTGTTCGCGGAGGACGAGGTGGACTCCACGGACGACGAGGTGGAGCAGTTCTCCACGGACAGCGGCGGCCCCGAGGTCGGCACGGAGCTGGCGAGCCGGCCGGTGCTGTCGCTGCGTATCGATCGCGCTTCTCATTCTCGTGAAACGTTATTCTAGTCGCCAGCGATCGTCGCTGGATGTTACATGTTATAGAAATGTTAAAATATCGACGAGTTCGTAGTTGCTGTCTGTTCATTAAAATTATCTAAGCTTCAGGGATTCTACATATCATTTTGTAAAACCCCACATGGAATTGTGCTCAAGCATATTGGTGCAGTCGTAGGGAAGCACACATCTTTTTGAGATATTACAAAATACACAGAAGTTTATCTCTACTTTGTCTGGTTTAATGTTTGTTTGTCTTCGCATATAGTATCCGCGAAACGACGCATGTATTCGCGCCCTGATCGCCGATATCTGCATAAATTTTATATCAAATAGCTGTAATATGGTTCAATATACTTTTCAACATTTAAGAAACGACGCTTCACGTCGCATCTCTCTACGCCATTTTGCTTTGAGCCTTAGTAACTGATAACTCATTCCGTTTATTTACCCTTTTAAATATAAATGAGCTTAAATGAACGTACCTTATTAAACCCTATAGGCCTAGCACGAAAAGATAACTGCAATGCGTTGATCGCTAATTGGCTGACAACCACTCGCTATTGGCTAAAAAGTATAGCAGTTACAAATGGCAACTTAGGTGCCAGCCAGTCCTGGGATTTTACAGTCGCCAAATTTAAACAAAAAAGTAGAACTTTATACGTATTGTCGATATTTTAATATTGATTGTATTGTGTATATAGTTTGTTTTGTTAATTAATTAATGTATCGCAATGTTGATGTTCTGAGGCCATGATAGAATTTTAAATTGTGATCAGAACCACTAGTTGACAAAGTGTCTGGAACTGAATGTCGAACGTAGCCTCGTAGGGCTCTCTAGTCAAACCGATCTATCGCTTTATATGTGACCTATTTTTAAGAAAAACAGTATTTTCGGTGTCGGAACTCCGGTTCCGTCAAATTAACATAAGGACCAACGCACACACATAGTTCAAGCATTTGCGAACTGCAATTTGTCGTGTGTAGCTTTCAATACAAACGATCAAATATGCGGAGTTTTTAAATCAATCAGAACTTCTGAAAACGATCAAATCAGTGAAATCGCGCATCAAAGGTGAAGCTTAATGCAGTGTGTGGGTGTTGACCCTAAATATTAGCGCACAAAAATATTTTTAAGTTCCTATCAAAATGGTAAAAATGCTAACCCTTATGATGGGATTATGTCCGTCTGCCACACCTGCTTAGCTTATACCCAAATAACTGTTTAAATGTTTCTTTCCAATCTATACGGAACCATCGGTGGGCGAGTCTGACTCGCACTTGTCCGGTTCTTTTTCTTGTACCTAGGTATGAAATCGAAATTTTATACGAGTTTAGTAGTAGCTAAAAACAAAACATCAACTTTGATTGCAGCAGACCCGACCTTCGCAGCGATAAATTCGCCATAATCCTTTTTACATTCAAAGCAATACTCATAATAGATTTTATGTAATTAAATAATATTTTTATTATTAGACTGGGCATACACGAGCCGCTTGAATAGTTGATCGCTGATCGTACACGGACTGCTTGAGCAGTCGCCTATTTCTCAAGCTGTTTCGTGTAACTGAGAAACAAATAACCGTTATTAACTTTACCAAAACGTATTAACAAACTAAAGTTTGAGGGCTCGTGCGGAAGTAAAACCTGTGTTATACAGGAGATAAATAACATCTCGCCTCCCAAAAAAAATATCCAGAATATTTATTTTGCGATGCGATATGCCATTTTACCGTAATCGCCAGTAATCGCCCAGCTGTAACCAGTAGGGCGATTGTCTAAAACCGGCATCAATCATTATTACAATCTCAATTGTTCTGATTGGCTGAATTTGTGCGATTCTTGTTGCAACAATGCATTGTGGCCAAAGTGAGCGAGCATAAACCAATCAGAGATGATTGCGATCGAGACAATGTAGCTGTCAAACAACCGTGGTAGGGCCACAGTTTGTTCATAACATGTCATTTTGACTTGATTCTGGGTTGAAACGTTTTTCAGAAAATACGCCTACGACAATGCAAGGATGATTGTAGTTTGCTATGCAGTCGCCACCTGTAGCGGCCAATCATGGTCTTGCTTCAAGCCCATGTCTGGCCGCTCTTATATTCGGTGCCGTGAAAACTAAGAATTTATTTATTTTCGAAATATGTACAATGTACATAACTATTATGTAAACTTAATGATCTGCTGGATTAGTTAAAATAAAAGTCACTTTGAAGGACTTATTAAACACTATGTTAGGGTCGAAACTTTTTGAAGTAAAACTTCTTTAGGCGCGTCTTGAAGTAATTCAGATTTTCCTGGCGGAAGTAACGTTAAATATGCTGTTATTTAGATTCGATGAAAACTACACTTTTATAGATATTTAGAAAGACAAATTAATTAAAAAAAATATATGAAAACTAAGACTAATAAATAGGGATCAGATGTAAAAATCAATATCATACATTTACGTCAGAGAAGTTTTACTTCCTCCCGCGTAAAGGTAACGCAACACACTATTTTTCAAACTGCGTTTACAATATTATGTAACTAGTTCCGTTGTAATGGTCGAACCAGATCTTTCCGGAAATCTATAAGAAAATCTATCTAGTCTACTAATACACAATTTTACACATACTTTGATATCTAGTCATTTTGAATTAGGGATGCAAATGGGCGAAGGCTATCCATTTGTTATATTGTATTAAGGATTTTCCTGCGGAATGATGGTACCTATAAAAATAATTTGAGTTGATCATAGATTTTGAACAATGGGATTGAGTTAATTTTCCTTTTCTGGCTAATTCCGTTTATCCACCCTTGGGTAGGTATGTACTTGCAAAGGTTGTCCGTCTATCTACCCCGTACAGGGTGAATTAAAAGAATTTATTATTACTTATTATTTTTCTTCCGATTTTCTCCCTCGACTATGTACAGGTTATATAAAGAGATGACTGGTCCAAGATACTATTTACTATTACTTGCAAAAATATGTAGGTAGGTACTTGGAATTCATTAACCAGAACGACAGGCCAATATTCCAACAAATTAAAAACAATTTACAAACTACATGGTTGAAATTTGTAATTCGTTGGAATTTCAGCATAAAACAACTATTGAACAACTAGTGAATTTAAAGTCTAACATCCAGGGATGCCTGAATTCAAAGTGTAATAATAGTAAGTATCTTGGATTAGCCGTGTCTTTTCGACTGTACTCTGATAATCCACCCCTTCCGTGGTGGATAGACGGAGACGCGTTTCCGGTTCCTAAGGTGGCTGTTTTAGGGTGAATAATCGGAATAAGACGAAACTCGTAGCCCTTGCTGTAACAAATGCACGTGTGAACTGTTTCAATTTAAAAAATTTAAGAGCTACCGAGATGGTCAAGCGGCTTGACGTCAAGCACGTACCTATAGTACGTGACAGGTCGAAATGACAATCGGGGAGGGAACGCCCCGCACACCCACGCGCTATCCCAGTGTAGGCGACTTGCGGGTGTGCGGGGCGTCCCCCTGCCTCATATCCCAGTTGGCATCTCGACATGTCGCGGATTATAGATTTTTGCTTGGGTCAAGCATTTCGACTGTTCACAAAGTTTGCCTGATGGTTGTGTCAAACATTTGCGTGCTTGACGCTTGATTGACGCGATTTTATATTTTTGCTTGACGCGACGTTCGTAAAGTGTTCGAGATATGAGAAAAGTGCCGTTTGCTTGATCGAGCTCGCTTCAAGCAGCTTGATCGAGCAAAACCACGTGCAGGATGTCAAGGGGCTTGACCGTCCACAGAAGCTCTTTACAATAGCGGGTATTCGCTTGTGCTTATTTGAAATATTCGGCTGAATATAGCCGCTGGAGAACTTACGACAGTTATTTTAAAGCACGTTCACAATAGCTATCTGCTAGCTCACGTATTCGATATGTGTATAGCTACGGACATTACAGGCCAAAATAACATTTGAAAGATTCAATACTTACGTCTTTAAATTAGGAAAAAAATATTTTTTATATTTTCCACTTAGGTAGGTACTTATATGTACTTAAATATAATATTATGTTATTGTAATAATAGTGTTGCGCCTTATATTGATTTTTTAATAAAAAATGTTTTGGGGGGGCGTAAGTAATTAAAACTGTGTTCCCTGTTTATTTGTCTATTACGATTTACGAGTACCTAACTAGTATATTTTATTGGCGTTTGACGAATGAGTTGTTTAAAACATAAATGTTTGTATAAAATATTATCAAGCGTTAAAAGTAATGCTGTTCATTGAATTGCTTCGATTTTTTAGAAAGTTAGGAAGAGTTATCGAATATTTTATTAGTAGGCTTCAAGGTCGGACTATTAGCCAAAATTCAATTGTGATTCTGACTATAGGTCACAGTAGAAAATAGCTTTCGAGGAATTTGTAGTTTTTAAATGGCTAACGCTTGAGTTAATTAAGTTTTAAATATTTGAATAATTTATACGTGCCACTCCATGACGATATGAAGAACTTTATCTTAAACCTTGCAACATACAAACAATAATTTTTAAGCAATCTATGCAAATACCTAAAAATGATTTGTTCCTTCTTCTCATACATAAGTATACATTTACGAACAATTGAAACAAAATATTGTTGAATGCTTTCTTGTTATATATATTATTTGTTGTTTGATAGATAATTTAAGCTTCCTACTGAAATAATAGTAGGCAGGTATATATTACAAATAAAATCCTCCGTAAGTACCATGGAACTAGGAAGCAGCTTAGCTTATTCATATTTTGTCCATGGTAAGTAGGTACAAAAGGTATAGTTCTTGCATTTCACGAAATCCACTGACTCATGCTTGTGTTTAAGTCTTATCGGTATACCTACGTAAGGTATACACTACATGTGTGCGTTTGACAGCGCTTGCTCGCGACTGATTGGTCCGACATGCACGCACACTTACGCAATAACCATATAAACGACGTTACCACAAGTAAAGTTCAGTAGCCTTCGTGAATTGCAAGAACTGTATGTACCTACCCAGCAGAAGGTGCCAATCATTGCCATCAGTAGAAATTGTTTAAAAATATGTAGTTAAAACGTCACGCCGTTTATTTGAAAAGATTTGATGGGCATTATAGTTACATTAACGATTTATTGAAAGTGTACAAACTTAACGCCGTGTTTGTAAAATGTAGATAGTGCTAACTCGGTAGGGTAGTCGTCGAGTCAATTTTGAATTGTATATTTGTGCTTTAGTGAAACCCCCTCACCCATCAATAGGGCACACGAGACCAATTCGTCCTTCGAACAATAACTTTGAACGGGAGAGGCGGCCTAATAAACTACTGCATTATAACGGATTTAATATCACTTGAAGGAAACTGCCACTGTAATAATTCTCGTCTAGCGAAACGCACACCGGGATTTTATTGATTCTAGTGTGCCAACCCGTATACAGCGGGCCCAGTAGATAACTAACACAGATCGTTTTTATTACGAATTAGATTTACGTGTTAGTTTATGTAACTGTTCGTTGCTCGAATTAAAAAGAGCTCCCAGTAGCATGTAATATGTTGAAATGTATGTAAAAATATTGTAAATATAATATATAAAACACAAATCAGTTGTTGTTTCATTTTGATAATCACATTTATGATTAAACAACTGCCATACCTATGTGTAAACTCCCGATTTTAGCGAATACCAAAAGGTGGAAGTACAACGGCGTTTGTAGGGTTGAATGAACTATGCTAAGCTGATATTGATTGAACTTTTGTGAAGATCGAGACTGAGAGGATAGGGGCTACGGTTCTCGAGTCTCGACTCTCAAGTCTCAACACGCTTAATTAATATTCAAAATATCTTGATTGAACCTTTCTGCAAAACGTTTTAAAAATTTTAAGATAAAAAGAACATTGATTTACGATTTCTAGCAAGGCATTTTAAAACAATAATTTTAATGCTAACATTAAAAACCCGAGTCAGACTCGCGCACCGAGGGTTCCGTACTACAGTCTTATTTTTTTGACATTTTGCACGATATATCAAAAACTATTATTAAGTATGCATAAAAATCTGTTTTAGAATGTACAAATAAAGCCCTTTCATATGATACCCCACTTGATATAGTAATCTTACTTTAAAAGTTGAAAATACGAATTATTTGTTATGAACACATTTTAATTTTTTTTGTGATGTAACCACAAACTCTCAGTGTTCAGATTTTTCCCCTTATGTCTGCCATAAGACCTACCTACCTACCATGATTCTAGGTCAACGGCACATAGTACATTGAATATTGGTCAACGGAAAGTAGGTACCTACGTGAATAAAATATAATATCAAAAACTACGGAACCGGCATCGAACTTGCGTCTTCCCGGCATTTTTTAGTGTTTCGTACCTCAAAAGAAAAAAAGAAACCCTAACAGGATAACTTCGTTGTCGGTCTGTCGTGTGTCAAGAAACCTATAGTATAGGGTACCTACTTCCCGATAACCCAAAGTCATGAAATTTGGCAGAGTAGGAAGGTCTAGTTATAAGCCGCGCAAATTGCTTATGCGCGTGGCCGCCATTTTAGTAACGTCAGCACTAGACTGAAGTTTCGAGGTGGTGGTATATTTTTCATCCTATAGAGATATTTTTACCCATCAAAGAATTTGGATGTACCTACTACTACGTAATTTTTACCAATTTTTACTTAAATATACGTCAAAATGACGTCATTTCAATGTTAATGAGACATGGTTCCAGCGCAATAGCAATTTGCCGGACTTGTGGTTAGTTACGTACATAAAGCCTAATTAAAAATTTAATAATTTAAAATAAATAATATTATGGAAATGTATCCGATAGTCCATAAAGTGTATCCGAACCATAGATGAATCAACTTTGTGAATTTGTCAATGTCAGTGAAAGCCCAATGATCAAATGCCACTGTCAGCTGTCAGAGAAACAAAATCCTTTGTATAGTGGGAGCACATTTTACATTTCTTAATTTTAACAATTAAATATTAATTTGACTACAGCAAGTTGAGGGATAAAAATGGACGTCGATGAATTAGATTTACCGACAGACTTTGAGGTCATCGTCGTAGGAACGGGTAAGGTATAATTTTCTTTATTTAACACACCGGGCGTTATGGCGATACGTAGCCTACTTAGGTATCGATCTTGCTTTTTTTCATTCATTTGGTCATGCTGTACTGCAAGCTGCTTTTTTAGTTACTAAGTGAAATCTTATTACATTGTTCAGCGATTCAACAAAATACATTGAAGATAAATGTAATATAGCAGAGTTAAATGGTTTTCGCATGCTAAGTCGGCCGCTTTTCAGCCGCTTACTCATACTAAATATTTGCAGTTAGATTGGATTCATTGTCTGTTTAATTTGGACACGTAACTCGCCCGAAAGTTTTTGTATTGTTGTTTCAGAGGTTCTTAAAAACCTTAAAGACATGGTCTTTAAAATGTTCATTTACTACTTTATTTATTAATGGGGAAATCTAAATAATTACTTAGTTAAATAGGTAATTAGTTAGTATTAGTGCTGCCTTTTTGACTCCTTTCATAATATTCAATTGTAAGATGTACTGCATTGATAACTAAAGTGTTTGAGAAAACAATATGAGTCATTGTATGAATAATAGTGTTGATTATGAGTTCAAAAGACAAGCTAAAACAAATACACGTTACATCTAGTATATTCTAATCCTGTGGTGTTCTAATAAGAATGAATTTAAAATATAGAATAGAATATTTTTTCGTACATTAAAAGACTCCAAAGCAAACTGTTCTATCTAGACAGACATGAAAGGATAAACCAACTGACTGACATATTAATGTACAACTTGAACCACAACAACTGCGCAACAGATCAGCTTGGCTGTCCAGCGCGGAAATCCAGGCAGTATTATTGGCATCATACCACGCAGGCATGAGTTGTATAGTAATTAGATATGGCTAGCTTTAAGTTTTATTGTAATCTTTTCATTAAAAATGGGAAAAAACTTAAACCACTTGGTTTAGAAACTTCAGATTTTTCATGTAGGTAGAAAGAGTTTCAGTAATTCTACTAATTCAGTAATTAAGAGTGAAGCTTGGGCCAGTCAGCTAGTTCTAATCACACTAATATTATAAAGGCGAAAGTTTGAATTGAATCTTTGTTATTCCTTCACACCACAACAATTGAGCTGATTTGGCGGTTTGGAATAGAGATCGCTTATACCCTGATCACATCTAGTAATTAAGAAATGAACATTTTGGTTTTTCCCGAAGCACAAAAAGAATATTGTTATTTTTGTTGACTGATATTTTCTTTCTTAGGTTTGGTAGAGTCTATAGTGGCTGCAGCTTGCAGTCGAATAGGCAAAAATGTTTTACACCTGGACTCAAGAGATCACTATGGGGGCTTGTGGGCGTCACACAATTTTGACTTTCTTCAGAAATTCATCAAAGAGGTCACCACAGATCCGAGCAGACAAGTTCAAGTGTACAATTTAAGTGAAAAGTGGTATATACCCAAGTATGTGAATTTTTTTAAATTGCCAGTACTAAGTACTTAGTAACTATATAAAAATAGTTCCAATAGCTCAACACTGCTGTCCTATATCTAAAAAGCTGTTAACTGCAAAAAATTGTTTAGGAGTTATCACCAAAAATATGGGAATTTACTGGTGTTTTAGCATTTAAACTATCGTGAGTGATTTCCATTATATATATAATATCTGTCCCGGCTTTACTGGTGTTTCTAAAACAGTTAGGCTACATAGAGCCAAACTAAAATCTATGCACAATTTAAAAAAAAAATACCATTTGGCTAAAAAACTAAAAAACTATTTTTAGCTTTCCGTATCTCAAAAGGAAAAAAGGAACTCTTATATCACTTTGTTGTCTGTCTGTCCATGTGTCGTATCTTTCAAGAAAACCCATGGGGTACTTCTCGTTGACCTAGAATCATGAAATTTGGCAGTTAGGTAGGTCTTAAAGCACAAGTAAAGAACAAAATCCGAAAATTGTGAAAAAATAATTAAAATAATATGTTCATTAACATAGTATTTTGAATTTTCAAAGTAAGATCACTATACCAAGACTTTACCTGTACATTCTAAAACAGATTTTTATTATTTTTTGCATTATTCCTTCCCTTTCCCTTTATTTCTATATTTAATTGTTTGGTAAACAGAGAGTCTCCACAAGAGGAGAAACAAGAGGGAGAGGATGGCAAGACTGAAGAAGGCAAAGATCCAGCTAAGAAGGTGTGGAGTCAGGCTGACTTTGCCGCAGAGTATAGGAAGTTCAACATTGATATGACACCAAAGGTAAGATGTAATATTAATCTATATTTATTAAAAAAAACCGGCCAAGTGCGAATCAGACTCGCGCACTGAGGGTTCCGTACTACAATCGTATTTTATCGACATTTTGCACGATAAATCAAAAACTACTTACTAGATCTAGATCAAACCAATTTTCGGTGGAAGTTTGCATAGTAATGTACATCATATATTTTTTGTTTTAACATTCTCTTATTTAGAATTTACAGGGGGGGGGGGGACACAACACACACATTTTACCACTTTGGAAGTGTCTCTCGCGCAAAACATTCAGTTTACAAAAAAATGATATTTGAAACCTCAATATCATTTTTGAAGACCTATCCATAGATTAGATACCGCACACATGGGTTTGATGAAAATAAATTTTTGAGTTTCAGTTCTAAGTATGGCGAACCCCAAAATTATTGTGTTTTCTATTTTTGTGTGAAAATCTTAATCACAGAATATATCTACTTACCAAGTTTCAACAGTATATAGCTCTTATAGTTTCGGAAAAAATGGCTGTGACTACGGACGGACAGACAGACAGACATGACGAATCTATAAGGTTCCATTTTTTGCCATTCGGCTACGGAACCTAACTAGATGGGGCCCACAACTTCCTCTGCGTGGATTCAGATTCCAATGATCCTGTGGGAACTCTTTGATTTTCCAGGATAAAAGTGGCCTATATCACTCTCCAGATCTTTCGCTATATCCATGTAAAAATAATGTCAATCTTTTGCTCCATAGCAGTGTTTTTTTTTTTTTTTGAAAGAATATTAGCCATGTTAAATTACTAATATTTCCCTTTCCTCTCCCAAAGGAGTAGGTACGGACAATAGTGCAACGGGCGGGTTTGAACCGTCGACCTTCGGTTTTTCAGTCCACTCCTTACCGGTTGAGCTGTTGAGGCTCTTTCGTCGGTAACATGATTAACATTTCTAATTCCAATACTATTTTTAGTTTTATAGTATAGGATACAGGTAAACTGTCAGATATTTCATACAATAGAGTAACGCTATATCCGTTCAGATTTACCTGATTTAAATCAGCGTCTTAGGGTCTATTCAGACATCACAGCAAAATACCTGTTTGTCACGGCCACAAATGAATAAGAATGGTATGATGGATGCGAAGGTGGTTGCCGCTTATTTCTGCCAGTAGTGACCTGGTTGTGGCACGTCTGAAAAGACCTTTAGGGTGAGATCTATTGACCTTACTTTGACTTGCTCAGTCTTATGACAACAATAACCGCCGTAATCTTTACCGAAAGTCGAACTACGCTCTATTTTTTTTATTTTTTATTCAGATACAAGTTAGCCTTTGACTGCAATCTCACCTGATGGTAAGTGACGATGCAGTCTAAGGTGGGAGCGGGCTAACCTGGAAGGAGTATGGCAGTTTTTATTAAACCCATACCTTTGGTTTCGTACCGGAACGCTAAATCGCTTGGCGGCACCGGCTTTACCGGTAGGGTGTTAACTAGCCACGGCCGAGGCCTCCCTCCAGACCAGACCAGAAATTTAGAAATTATAAAATTCCAAATCCCTGCCAGGAATCGAACCCGGACCCTCCCACTAATAAGACCACAGCGCTTACCACTGCGCCAGAGAGGTCGTCTATACACAGATCTCAGCCTTTGAATGAACATATGCCATGTTGAACATAAATCTTAGATTCTCTAACAGACACGATATTAGATATGCAACATATTGTACAATATAATATGCGCGGTATGTGCTTACGACTCTGAAAATCGAATATTACGTTCCATGGATGACTATTTTATGATATTACATCAAATCGCCTGTAGGTACTCTATCTTCAAATAATGTTTATATAATATGAATCGTCTATAAAAATGTATAAAATAATAATATTGTGTACTTAATAAAAATTTATTATTTGTTACACCTTTCAACATAATTTTTGAGCATCATCAGTCTATTCGGATCATTAATTTAACGACCTTGTATAATAAAGTGTAGTTAAACATAAATCAAAGCTATATTAATTTAGATTTCTTTGATCAATTTTGTTACTCAGTCTTTTTAGTTAGTAGTTAAATATTTCGATTCAGGAGAACTGCCCATGGTTTGCTCTTCAACTAAACATAGAAATTCGGATTTTTAAAATTTCATAATAGCTTTGACCGTGATTTCATCCGCCTAGGTTTTTTGAAAATCCTGTATGAACCTTTATTTTCTCAGGATGAAACTTCAGTTCCCACGGGATTTTTAAAAACCTAATTCCACGCGGACGAAGTCACGGGCATCAGCTAGTTCTTCATATTTATTTATTTGAAACTAGCTGATCCGCCCCGGCTTCGCTCGGGTGGAGTTTAGAAAATTGAGGGGAGAGGGGAGGTTGAATTCTTTTTCTCTCCATAAGAACCATCCTCGTACTTCAAGGAATGTTATAAAAAAAGAATTAGCGAAATCGGTTCACCTGTTCTCGAGATTTGCGATGAGCAACACATTTAGTGATTCATTTTATATTATAGAAGATTTATTCACATGTAGGTACGCAGTACGACTGTTCAACATAGTCTTCTATCTGCTTCAGGTCCGTTAAAACTGGTTCAGGCTTTACCTAGATTCGCCTGGTCGAATTAGACAGATAGGTAGATAACAAAATTAAGAATGTGTTTTTGGGTTTTACCTCAACTTAATAAAAGAATCTAAATCAGAATAGTTTCATATTTTAATGGAACACACTTTTTATTAAAAATAATTGTTTTTGAGTGGCCTGTTACAGTTATGGGCATTCTTATTTGTTTAGTTGCTGTTTTCGCGGGGGCCACTAGTCGAGCTTTTGATATCGTCCAACATCGCTCGCTACGCGGAGTTTCGTTGTGTGACTCGCGTGCTAACTTGGCTCAACGATAAGCTGATGCCCGTGCCTTGCTCGCGAGCTGACGTGTTCGCCACTGAGGCAGTCAGCATCGTAGAGAAACGAATGTTAATGAAAATGCTCACGTCAATCGTTGGCTACAACGAGGAGGAAATGGACAATGAATTTAAGGGTAAGTTTGAAGAATCTAGAAAATGTGGCTAATTCTGTTGTACGCAAACTCTAAACTGAACTAAATTGACTGGTCTAAATTCTTTTCCGCAGGGAGCATTATGAAAGGGATTGAAATACATTAAGACACGCCATTTTAGATTTTGTACAACAGATTATTATCTTATAGTATGCGACAGGTCGAGATAACAATAGGGGTATGAGGCGGGGGGACGCCCCTCACACCCGTATGTCACTCGTGCTATCTCGCACCGGGTTAGTGCGGGGGCTTTGCGGTTATGCGTGGCGTCCCCACCCCGATTGCCATCTCGACCTGTCGCTTACTATATAGTGCCAAATTGATTGCGTAACTTTTATAAGATAACGAATAACATTTTTAAGGGAAAGACACGCGAATTTTTGGAAAATCTGTGTCTTAATCTAAACTTGATGTTCAACAGAATCGGTGTTAAATTTTAATTCACTCGAACTGTATCTCATTTAATTACAAAATTTTGACAAAAACCCATGGAAGCATAAAAGTGAGGTATAAAAGTATCCACCTCCTTTCTCATTAGATTGGAACGACAAAACCTTCCAAGAATACCTGATGTACAAAGGCCTGACCCCCAACTTGATCCACTACGTGCTATACGCGATCGCCGGAGGAACCAATAGCATGCCGTGTTTAGAAGGCGTGCGGGAATGCAAGAAGTTCTTGATGAGCCTCGGCCGCTATGGGAATACACCTTTCTTGTGGCCAATGTATGGTAGCGGGGAACTTCCTCAATGCTTCTGTCGGTGAGTTTGCGACATATTTATGTTTTATCTTAAAGTAAGGTCTTACTAGGAATACGCGACGGTTGGACGCAGCAATGGCATGCCGTGTTTGGAAGGCATGCCGAAATGCAAAAAGTTCTTGATGAGCTTCGGTCGTTATTGGTATTTGCCTTTTTTGTGGCTAATGTATGGCAGCGGAGAGCTTCCTCAATGCTTCTGTCGGTGAGTTAGCAACAATTGTGGTTATATCTCTTATTTTTAACCGACTTCAAAAAAGGATGAGGTTCTCAATTCGTCGGAATCTTTTTTTTTTTTTTTTTAGTTGTTAAAGCTCTTACTAGTGAGAAATCACGTTATCTCTAGAGATTACATAATCACGTAGCTCCCCAAGTAATCACGTAATTCCTAGGGATTATACGTGATCGCCGTTAGAACCAACAGGTGCCTAAAAAACTTCTTCTATATCAATACGCCTTTTTTGTGGCTTACAATTTATCAAACGTGTTGTTGGTTAATTAATGTTTATTATCATAAGGTGTTAATGGTCTAAGATTCTATTTAAATAATTTCCCCGTTTCATATTAATGAAAGCGAAAGCAACTTATGTTGTTCACGAAAAATTTATTACAATGCCTGAATTTTAAAAGGATTTCTTTAAAATGGAATAGTTATTTTAATTGAGCATGGTATTTAAAAAAAGTAATAAAATAACCATTTTTGTTTCAAGATATAATATTAGTATAGTAGATATTTTGGCGCTAATTGTTTTATTTTTTATTTTTTTTATTACTGATGAATATGATTATAGTAGACTAGCGCTTTTAGACTAGCGCTTTTTAGACTAGCGCTTTTTAGACTAGCGCTTGGCTGTAATCAGACCTGCTGGCATGTGATAACGGTGGCAATAGAAGTACTAAGTACATTACATAATACAGAAGTCATTTTCATTTAGTTTTTAGAGATTTGTGTAAAACCAAAATATGACTCTACTAGCTGATGCCGGCGACTTCGCACGCGTGGATTTAGGTTTTTAAAAATCCCGTGGGAACTCTTTGATTTTCCGGGATAAGAAGTAGCCTATGTCACTCTCCAGGTCTAACTATACCCACGCAAAAAATGACGTCGATCCGTTAATCCGTTGCGACGTGATTGAAGGACAAACCAACAAACCAATAAACCAACAAACAAACACACTTTCACATTTATTATATGGGTACTGATAATATGGGTACTGATTGCCTATAGGTATTAGGTATGGTATAACTAATAGGCTTTTTGTCGTTAATGTCATTCGATCGTCAGATTTAAGTGCAAACTGACCATGAAAGTGCTGCGAGAAGTTGATTGACCCAGATGTGCATCGTACAGGCGCCCTCGAAAATAAATGTGCAACTTTCTAGCATTGTCGATGCATGACAATTTATTGCAAAACAGACGGAATTTTATCAGAGTTATCTTTTAGGCCATTTATTTTTCTGGGTTAGGCTAGGAGCACACTCGTAACTAGCGAACTGTCAACGCGTCACGCGATAAGATCTTAGAGGCCTAGCCTTTTACAGTTCAACAGTTGCTATGACGCGGACGTCATTTCCGATTGGCTAAAATGCGCATTTGTAGCAAGAATGCCTTAAATTATACCGAAAATTGCATTTGTAATAGCACCACCTATAGTATTTATCTATTTATTTATTTAAATATCTTTATTGATTAATACTACAAAAAATACAAGAAGATGGCAATCGGGGTGGGGACGCCCCGCACACTCGCTCAGCCCCTGCTCTAACCCGGTGCGGGCGAGCGCGGGTGACGTGCAGGTGTGCGGGGCGTTCCCCCTCATAGCCCGATTGCTATCTCGACCTGCCGCGTACTATAGTTTGACAGCTAGTTCGATCTCGGGCATGCACCTTTAACTTTTCGGAGTCATTTTCGCTCTAGGCAATTAAATATTTATCTTGCTTTAACAGTGAAGTAAAACATCGTGATGAATCCTGTATGCCTGAGAGTTCTCCATAATATTTTCAAAGGTGTGTGAAGTCTGTCAATCCGCACTTTTCCAGAGTGGTGGACTATGGCCAAATCCTTCGCATTCTGAGAGTAGACCGTGCTCAGTAATGCGCCGGTTAAGTCGTGTTTCGTCTGTGACACCTTCTTCGAGTTAGCGTTTTGACCGAAGTGGGGTCCGCTTTCCTACATTTTGCTGCACACTTTGCCCGGTCTTGAGCATCTGCTCTACGCAGCCCATTGGTTCGGCTGCGCGATTGCGGGAGAATGACAGCTACTATGTCACGATCACAATCATCTCTGATTGGTTATCGCTCGCTCACTATTGGCTACAATGCATTGTTGCAAGAAGAATCGCACAAATTTAGCCAATCAGAACAATTGAGGTTGTAATAATGATTGATGCAGGTTTTAGACAATCGCCCTAGTGGTTTGCGTTCACGATGTCAAGCCAGCGCTTTCTTGGTCGTCGTTCGTCTGTGACACCATAAGTGAATAAACATGCTTTCTTTCTTTCTAGATTGTGCGCCGTATTCGGCGGCGTATACTGCCTCAACCGACCGATCGACTCCGTAGAACACAAGACTGTTGACGATAAGAAACTCGTAGTGATCGGGAGCAAGTCCAAAACCCTTAACTGCGAACATTTAGTGCTCGGGATCAACGAAGGCCCTAAAGACCTCTTGTCGCAGGAGCCGGCAGACAGTTCAGATATATCGAGAGCTATTTTTATAACCAACGGCACGATTATGCCTAGTGAGAAAGAGCCTCTGACGTTGCTGCGGTTCCCCCCGTTGACTGAGGATAACAATGCTGTGACTGTTTTGGAAGTCGGACCGGCGACAGGGTCGTGTCCTAAGGGACTTTGTAAGTATTTTTAGGGTTCCGCACCTCAAAAGGAAAAACGGAACCCTTATAGGATCACTTTGTCTGTCTGTCTGTCTGTCTGTCTGTCAAGAAACCTACAGGGTACTTCCCTCTTACGACTTAGAATCATGAAATTTGGCAGGTAGGTAGGTCTTATAGCTGACATTCGGGGAAAAATCTGAAAACCGTGAATTTAGGCTTACATCACACAAAAAAAATTAAATTGTGGTCATGAACTAATAATTAGTATTGTCAATTTTCTAAGTAAGATAACTACATTAAGTGTGGTATACATATGAAAGGTCTTGATCTGTGCATTCTAGAACAGATTTTTATTTATTTTTATTTATCATAGTTTTTGAATTATCCTGCAAAATGTCGAAAAAATACAACTGCAGTACGGAACCCTCATTGCGCGAGCCTGACTCGCACTTGGCCGGTTTTTTGTATTATGTCTTGGTTGATGGCAATTTCACATGAGCAATTGAGGGGTGTGTGCAAGACACAACTAAAGCGGAACAGCCTTATACACGCTGTCGTAACGTGTTCTGTATGATTCAGCCTTTGTCAAAGTCAAAACCATTTATGTTAAACTAGATCATGCCCGCGACTTCGTCCGCGTGGATTTAGGTTTTTAAAAATCCCGCGAGAACTCTTCGATTTTCCGGGCAAAAAAGTAGTCCATGTCCTTCCACGGGATGTAAGCTAACTCTGTACCAAACTTCATCAAAATCGGTTAAACTGTTGGGTGGTGAAAAGCTAGCAGACAGACAGACAGACAGACAGACAGACAGACATACATACACTTTCACATTTATAATATTAGTATATATGTTCCATGTACCACAGGGTTCCAAACGTCAATATTTCAATCTCATAAATTTCTACTCACAGCTATATTAGACCTGCCTATACTGAAAATATCTGTAATAAGTTCTAAAGAAAGCAAACTTTGTTTACATTCAAGAACGCTTGAAATATTTGAGGAAGTATTAATCATTCGCAAAATATATTTATTGCGAGCAATAAAAAAATCCGGAAGGATGTTTTGAATAGAATTGATCAAATAAACGAGTAGAGATCTAAAATAATTATATATTTCGCGTTCACTTCTTTTGCTTTATTTTTTTAATCACTACAATAAAGTTCTGTCTGCTGTCAGTTTTCAATACTAAAAAAGTCAGTCAGGCAGTACAGGCTTTTGTACACAATGGCACCGATTCCGTTGTCTTTCTCTAAATTAAATTTAGAGTATCTGCATCCTTTTCTTTTTAACAATGCTAAAAAAGGAACGGAACATGACTTTCACATTTAAAGACTAAATTTTAGTGCACAATACAAATTTAAACAGTAGGTTCGCGACTGCGCGCTAAAATCACAGGTTTTGCCATCTAAAAATTAAATTTAAAACTGTAAAACTGTGTTTGTCCTTTTCATATTACATTAGTAAGAAGAGCATGCGAATACTCTAAAATTAGGTTGTGCTCAGAATCAGTACCAATCTCTAAACTAAACTAAATTAACAGGTGTAAATCTACTCCTTTTCCGCAAGCAACATTATGAAAGGGATAGCAATAGATTAAGACGTGCCATTTTAGTTTAGTTTAGAGATTGTGTACAACAGAATTAGCCACATTGATTCATTTAACTTTGCTCAAAATTACACTAACGCAGTTTGATGGCCAAACCCTTCTCATTCAGAGAGGAGACCCGTGCTCAGTAGTGAGCCAGCGATGGTTTGATGATGATAATGATGATGATGATGAATAGTCTGATATAATCGGCGATTTTTTATATTATAAAATCGCATTGCTATTTATTTGTCTGTCTAGTTTTTTGTAGCTGTTAAAGGAATTGAAGTTTTTTGGACAAATTATTTCCAAATGACTTCATGTCATTGGATTCATTGACTCGCTAAATTGAGGAAACTTCAATAACTTTAGTTTTTTGTGTACAATTTGCTTACCTTGACCTTTTGCAACATATCTATATTATGTTACAATATGACTATTGCCTTTTACCCTTCAAGTAATTCTTAAGGGTGCGTTTTCACTGAAACAGAGACGAGTGGAGTGGAGCGAAGATATCTTTGTCAATAATCTGATTAGTATATTTGTCTTCGCTCCGCTCGTGTCCGCTTCAGTGGACACAGAGGGTCCGCGCTAGCTAGTTTTTAAGTTAAATATTATGACAGTAGTTATACGGGAATCGGGATACATAAAAAAAATAGACCTATATAATATAACAGTTTTATCTCGGTTGGAAAACCACACCCTAATAGTTTTGCCCATAGAGAAGTAGAAGAGTTGCGGTAACTACATACTAGGTGCTTCATAAAACCAATAAGGGTAACCGTGAACTTTTTGCATTTGAAGTACCTAAAGTAATTGCATCGAGTGATGTTAATCCTAGAATCGCACACTATTTTTGGTAACCGATTTTTCTACAGTGGCGTACATTGGTGGATAAGGCCGCCTTTGCATGCTACAGCTATTAGATTAAGATCCTTGTATGTTTTTCAATGTTTACTTTGTGTTGTGTGCAATAAAGTATAAATAAATAAAATTGGTGGTGTGGGTGGTGCTCCAAATGTGTGTACTTGACATAGGCCCAAAACATAGACATATACCCAAAAATTGGTTGCCCAAATAGCATCTAGGGCCTCACTTGATATTAGTATTACACTTGAGTTTCCAAATATTCGTGCTAAGGCCACTGTTTTCACCAAACTTTGTGGAATGTGAGAAAATTACTTATTAATATCGAATAACAGGTCATATGTGCGAACGGCTACAAAATAAACATTTTTATACGAGCGTAAACAAATCGTACAGTAAAACTAAACATTGATGGAAGTTGTACCTTTACGATAACGCTTAAAAATAGAACAATGGAATACCGATCAAACTTTACAACCTAATTTTCTACAAGAAATGACGGACGCGCGTAATCTTACTTTATAACACACTAGCTTATGACGTAGGCATCCGCTAAGAAAGTGTTTTTGAAAATTCAACCCTTAAGGGGGTGAAATAGGGGTTTCAAATTTGTGTAGTCCACACGGATCAAGTCGCGAGGGTAAGCTAGTACTTACTACATAAAGGTCATTGAGGTAGAGTTATTATAAGTTGTAACTTGTATTGTGTTATTGAATTGTGAAGTAGCGGTTATATTTTGTCTTGTTTTAGTCGTGGTGTACTTCATAACGAACAAAGTGACCGACGCCGAGAGAGATTTAATGCCGTACGCCGAGAAGATTTTCGACATGTCTGGCGGCGACCAGACCGAGACATCCGACAAACCTAAGGTACATTTTATTTATCAGGGTATAGTGCCAAACACTATACCCTATCCGCCGAATTAAGTTATATAGCGCTCTCTCTGTTTAGCTCTGTCATTTGTATGGGTACGTAACAGAGAGAGCGATAACTTACCCGCTGAATGAAGTTAATATAGTGCTCTCTGTTTGTCTCTATCATTTGTATGGGTACGTAAAAGAGAGAGCGCTATATTAACTTATCCGCGGAATAAAGTTAATATAGCGCTCTCTCTGTTTTTGTATGTGATTAGGTAGAGAGAGAGCTATATTTACTTTATTCCTCGGATAGGATATAGTAAATGTCGGAATAATCTTACACCACCATGTCGTGGCAGGGAAACATTGAATAAATAATAACATACTAAATATATATAATAACATAATAAAAACCTGACTACTCCTCTTAATAAACGCAGTAATATATTAAAATTGTTTTTCTGTCGCTTGGTATATAATAATATTTATATATTTAAATATAATATTATATATTTATGATTTCCGAATTTTCTCCTCTTTCATTTGACATCCTATGTAACGTCCGCCATATTGATTTTGTTCATATAATATGTAGCCTATCACCCGTATCATAATAACGAATCAAATCACGATGTTTTCACAGTAACACTAAATTACAGTTTTACACCCACAAATGAGACGATCCGTCATATTATTGATTTTGTTCATACAAAATTTAGCCTATGTCACGCGAATCATATGTCACGTGAATCAAATTACGACGTTTTCCTGGCAACACTAAATTAACTATTATAGATTTACACACACAAATGAAAAGATACAGGCTCACTTTAATTTTTATTGTTCTTTTGTCTTAGTGCCTGTGGTCGCTATTCTACAATGTGAAAGACAATTGCGCGTCAGTAAAGGACGGGGTAGACAACGTGCACGCGTGCGCGGGGCCTGATGCCGGGCTCGACTTCGACCGTGCTGTTCACCAGGTAACTTATTACTCGACTACGTCAGAGTATAGTCTGTGGTCGCTATTCTACAACACGATACACTTGCGTGACGGTTAAGGACCAAGTAGACATTGTGGCTAATTCCATTGTACACAATCTCTAAACTAAACTAAAATGGCACGTCTAAATCTATTGCTATCCTTTTCATAATTTTGCTTGCGGAAAAGGATAGCATTAGATTTAGACCTGTTAATTTAGGTTAGTTTAGAGATTGTGTACTAGAGAATCGGCCCCAATGTGGACGTGCGCGTGGGACTTGATGCTGGGCTCGACTTCGACGGCGCTGTTCACCAGGTAACTTATTACTCTACTACGTCTGTGGTCACTATTCTACACCACGATACATTTGCGTGATGGTTAAGGACTAAGTAGACAATGTGGACGTGCGCGTGGCACTTGATGCTGGGCTCGACTTCGACGGCGCTGTTCACCAGGTAACTTATTACTCGACTACGTCTGTGGTCACTATTCTACACCACGATACATTTGCGTGATGGTTAAGGACTAAGTAGACAATGTGGACGTGCGCGTGGCACTTGATGCTGGGCTCGACTTCGACGGCGCTGTTCACCAGGTAACTTATTACTCGACTACGTCTGTGGTCACTATTCTACACCACGATACATTTGCGTGATGGTTATGGACTAAGTAGACAATGTGGACGTGCGCGTGGCACTTGATGCTGGGCTCGACTTCGACGGCGCTGTTCACCAGGTAACTTATTACTCGACTACGTCTGTGGTCACTATTCTACACCACGATACATTTGCGTGATGGTTAAGGACTAAGTAGACAATGTGGACGTGCGCGTGGCACTTGATGCTGGGCTCGACTTCGACGGCGCTGTTCACCAGGTAACTTATTACTCGACTACGTCTGTGGTCACTATTCTACACCACGATACATTTGCGTGATGGTTAAGGACTAAGTAGACAATGTGGACGTGCGCGTGGCACTTGATGCTGGGCTCGACTTCGACGGCGCTGTTCACCAGGTAACTTATTACTCGACTACGTCTGTGGTCACTATTCTACACCACGATACATTTGCGTGATGGTTAAGGACTAAGTAGACAATGTGGACGTGCGCGTGGCACTTGATGCTGGGCTCGACTTCGACGGCGCTGTTCACCAGGTAACTTATTACTCTACTACGTCTGTGGTCACTATTCTACACCACGATACATTTGCGTGATGGTTAAGGACTAAGTAGACAATGTGGACGTGCGCGTGGCACTTGATGCTGGGCTCGACTTCGACGGCGCTGTTCACCAGGTAACTTATTACTCGACTACGTCTGTGGTCACTATTCTACACCACGATACATTTGCGTGATGGTTAAGGACCAAGTAGACAATATGGTTCGTGTTCGACCGCGCTGTTCACCAGGTAGCTTATTACTCGACTGTGAAAGAGTATAGTTTGTGGCTTCTATTCTACAACATGAGACACTTGGGCGACGGTTAAGGACGAAGTAGACAACGTGCATGTGTGCACGGGGCCTGATTCCGGGCTCGACTTCGACTGCGCTGTTCACCAGGTAACTTATTAAGAGTACCTATAGTTTGGTCACTATTCTAGAACACGATACACTTGCGTGACGGTTAAGGACCAAGTAGACAATGTAGACGTGCGCGTGGGACCTGATGTTGGGCTCAACTTCGACTGCACTGTTCACCAGGTACCTTATTACTCGACTGCGAAAGTATATAGTCTGGCCACTATTCTACAATATGAGACAACGTTAATGTTGGGTAACTCATTACTCGACTATGACAAAGTATAGTATTTAGAAGTTGTGTGTGTCAGTTCATCGGCCCCCTCATAGTCGCCAAACTTTTGATAAATGAGGTATCGTTGGTTTTGTCCTAGCGGTCCGAGCTTCGTTGACGTCATGATCCATCATGATGTTAATAACTGATGATTTTTATTTGTTGCATTTATATAAATAAAAATCATCAGTTATCCGCACTTCTATTGTACTTTCCTTCAACAGGATTTTGGTCACGTTGCAGAAATGCCAATCATCGTAATGTTTAAATTCGCGAATCTATAATCAATTCAATATGAATACATGTATACTTATAAATCATTCTAACGTCTAACCTAAACTAGCGGCACGCTATGATGGCCGGTTTGACGTTTGTCCGCTCATGAAGTTCCGTATTAATTGATAACGACTTTGAAGGAAATAATTGTATTACTTTATTGACGATAGTGATGTGCAGAGATTCATAAATTTTATCGAATGTAGTTTTAGGTTTAGGACTCAAAATTTATTTATTAAATTGATTTCTTAAATGTATACAAGTGTAGAAAAATCAGTTTGCACCATTTAAGGGGTGAATGTACTTGTGAATATGAACAATTTTCACTATGTGGACAAACCTCTGAAATCGCAAAAAAATATCAATAAATTTTTAAAAATGGAATCTAATACGATCGTCACATAGGATCGCTGGCTAGCACAACTACTACCTCCGGCAAACTCGCGTCAATGCTCAATGCAAAACAAAGCAGTTTCGAATTGACGTTGCTTCGAAAAGTATAAACTGTCAGTGCAATGCGATTGTGATATAGTTTTGACCTGGCTTTGGATTTCAAATATTGATACTGCATTACTGTTGACCCTTGCTCGTTAATTTGGACTCTGTTCAAGCCCTTTGTTGTGGATTTCGTCGATATGACCGAACGTACGCAGAGAACTGTTCTAAATAGTCAGACACGTGAGTTCCTAATACGCCTTCGTAACTATTTCGATCGTGAAGCTCAAAATGGAGGGCCAATTTTACCTATAACGTCAGTGGTTGAACGCGTAGCTGATGCGCTTAATATTGGACAACGAACTGTTAGACGGATAACTAAAAAAAAATATGGCGAGACTGGCACAGAAGAAAATAAACTTCACACACCAAAAAAGAGAAAACGAGCAAAACCAGTCGTAGGCATCGATAGCTTTGATGCCGATGCTATCCGAAGACATGTTTACGGCTACTATTTACAGAAGGAGTATCCAACAAGAAAAAAGTTGGTGCATTCACTGAAGGAAGCTGGATTATTCTTCGGTGGGGAAAGTTCTTTAACGAAGATTTTGAAGACCATTGGATTTCGATACAAAAAATGTAACAAACGCAAAATATTGATGGAAAGATTTGATATAGCGATGGCAAGGTATACTTTTTTACGGCAAGTGAAAGAAATCAAAAATTGGCAAAATGTTGTGTTCTTGGATGAAACATGGCTTAATGCTAACCATACTGTAGGCCGTTCTTGGAACGATGACACAGCAGCATCTACTTCCAAAGTTCCTGTAGGAAAAGGATCGCGACTTATAATTTGTCACGCCGGAACCATCAACGGGTTTGTCGAAGGTTCTCTCATGGCTTTTGCGTCAAAAACCACTGGAGACTATCATGAAGACATGAATGGAGAAAAGTTTACTGAATGGTTTACCTCAATGTTGTGTAGCCTCCCTGAACCATCTATTATAATTATGGACAACGCCCCATACCACTCGATGCAAATTGACAAGCCACCTGCCCAATCCCAAAAGAAAGCTGATATCGTCGCATGGCTTCGTAAAAATGGCGTAGATGCAAACATGAATATGTTAAAAGCGGAATTAGTACGTCTTTTAAAAGAAAACAAACCAACCAAGATCCGATACGTCATTGACGAAATAGCATTAGAACATGGGCACAGAGTTATACGGTTACCGCCTTACCATTGTGAGTATAATGCGATTGAGTTGGTGTGGGCTCAAATTAAGGGATATGCTGCAAGACACAATACAGAACCCCCATTTACCACAAAAAAAATGCTAAAATTATTAGAAGAAGCTTGTGAACATGTGACTAAAGGAGACTGGGAAAAGGTTGTGAATAGAACTGTTAAATTAATAAGGGAAGATTATGAAAGAGATGTGAAAATAGATAATATTATAGAAAACGAACATATAATTATTAATGTATGTGATGATAGCAGTGACGACAGTGAAAATAGTAGTATGGACGAATCTGATTAATTATGGCCTTTTGTGGCACCTTTTTCGGTATCTTTTGTATTCATATGTTTCTTGTGTGCATATAAAGTATGTATATTCATTTTCGTTCAAATATTCAGTTCGTTCAAATAAATTAAATAAACATATACATTTTTGTTTTATTAAACCTATTTAATCAGGTACAAAAACAAAACTTAATTGTTTTTTGTTCGAGAATAAATTGACATTCCACATCACTATTGTAATGTGTCAAACCGGCCATCATAGCGTGCCGCTAGTGTAGTAACCAATTAGGACAATTAACCCTAAGATTTTGTCTACCCATACACAGTGTGAAATACCCCTTATCCTAGCTATGTAACTGAGTTATCGTCAATCTATACTGTTATTATTTTAAATAGTAAACTAATGTATCGGAACTATTATTAGATAATATTTTGATTAGGTAATATTAATAGTTGTTTGTGACATTTAACACATTTATCTCAAATAAAATATGATAAAGGTAAGTACGTAAAAAAAACCGGCCAAGTGCGAGTCAGACTCTCGCGCTGAGGGTTCCGTATTATAGTCGTATTTTTCGTCATTTTGCACCATAATTAAAAAACTATGATGCATAAAAATAAATAAAAATCTGTTTTAGAATGCACATGTGAAGACTTTTCATATGATACCCCACTTGATATAGTTATCTTACTTTGAAAATTGAAAATCCTAATTATTAGTTCATTACCACAACACAGTGTGAAATACCCCTTATCCTAGCTATGTAACTGAGTTATCGTCAATCTATACTGTTATTATTTTAAATAGTAAACTAATGTATCGGAACTATTATTAGATAATATTTTGATTAGGTAATATTAATAGTTGTTTGTGACATTTAACACATTTATCTCAAATAAAATATGATAAAGGTAAGTACGTAAAAAAAACCGGCCAAGTGCGAGTCAGACTCTCGCGCTGAGGGTTCCGTATTATAGTCGTATTTTTCGTCATTTTGCACCATAATTAAAAAACTATGATGCATAAAAATAAATAAAAATCTGTTTTAGAATGCACATGTGAAGACTTTTCATATGATACCCCACTTGATATAGTTATCTTACTTTGAAAATTGAAAATCCTAATTATTAGTTCATTACCACAATTTAATTTTTTTTGTGTGTAACTACAAATTAACGGTTTTCAGATTTTTCCCCGAATGTCTGCTATAAGACCTACCTACATACCAAATTTCATGATTCTAGGTCAACGGGAAGTACCCCGTAGGTTTCTTGACAGACAGACAGACAGACAACAAAGTGATCCTATAAGGGTTCCGTTTTTCCTTTTGAGGTACGGAACCCTAAAAAAAGTGATAATTAAAAATCACGTCTCAAATTCGTGATAGGCCTATTCATTGCACAATAATAATAATCTTGATATCATAAATGAAATATTTTACACTTACCTACATATAAATTTGACCTACTTTAGTAAAACAAAACAATTTCTAATAAAATAAAATGTTGTCATCGTTGTCATTGTTGTCACATTGTCGCAAAATGATTTTATCAATATTTAAATTGGCTTATGAGGCAATTACATTCAACGGCCCTTTATAAAAGTGCCTTGATATATAGGTATCTGTAGACAAAATAAAAGAAAATAGGCCTCTCAGTCTGTGTTGGAACTCGTCAGACTCGAAACCGCTAGGGCGCATGTCTGGGGTTTCAGGGACTCGAACGCTAATTTGAACTGACCACTTTGTTTTATATCTGCGCGGATAAAATTCCGACGAAAATTTCCGCACGCTATGTTCAGCTAGATTTGTCTACGCATTATAGTCGCAGACTGCCTACGTAACTACAGAGTATTGTCAGCATAGTATGAACGAACAATATAGTCCAACTTCATGTTTACACGGGAGCGCACTGCTGGCTGACTTTATATTATAGGTGTGAACGCTCACTTAGGTTGAGATCTATTGAGAATCTATCTTTGGACATTGTTAAAACGAAACAGCATTATATCGCTGACATAAATCTGTCTCGTTTTAATTGAAACTTAGTTAAAGTATGCTGTATAGATCTCAACCTTAGATTGTCTTATGTGTTCGGTCAGGCGGAGCAGATCTTCAAGCAGATCTGCCCGGGCCAGGAGTTCCTGCCGCGCGCGCCGGACCCCGAAGAGATAGTGTTCGAGGACGACGCCGCGCCCGGGCCCGAGTTCCGCGACGACGAGCCCGAAAAGGAGTAGACCCTTACATACACGCTTTTCGCCCCACTCTGAATATAGGAATCCTGACTAGTATTTAGACTTTGAAATTGCTATAGAATTACTGTTCTTAGCAACAAAAATCGTTTTTCACAAACGGTCAAACTATGTACTAGTATGTGTTATCTGGGGCTCGATTACGGGCAATTATTTTATTGAACCACCAACAGAATCATACAAAAAAAAACCACATTGTTCAAATCCTAGGAGCTTTGAATAATGTAATGATAGCTTTCTTTTATAGTCAGTGACTTGCCATCGATTACATGTCAACTATCAACTCAAGTATATTCTTGCTTAAAGCCCTTCACAAATGCTTCAAAATAAGCTCAAGGTAGTAACCCTGTTTGACAAAATGTCATGACAAAAAAAGCTCAAGGAAAGGAGTTCATTAAGGTCAGTGGTGAATAAAGTCCAACTAATTTATGGTTGCCAACCTCCAATAAGCAGTGATAGCCTAGTGGTTTGGACGTCCGCCTACTAATCGGAGGTCAGGAGTTCGATCCCGGGCACGCACCTCTAACTTTTCGGAATCATGTGCGTTTTAATTAATTAAATATCACTTGCTTTAACGGTGAAGGAAAACATCGTGAAGAAACCTGCATGCCTGAGAGTTCTCCATAATGTTCTCAAAGGTGTGTGAATTCTACCAATCTGCACATGGCCAGCGTGGTAGACTATGGCCAAAACCCTTCTCACTCTGAGAGGAGACCCGCGCTCTGTAGTGAGTCGGTGATGGGTCGATCATGATGATGATGATGAACCTCCAATAGATGGCAAAAGAAGTTATAAGACAGTTAGGGCGTTTGTGGTGCATCCGTATTCAGTTTATTTCCGTGATTTTTCGAAGTGGCCGTCATACAAATACGTACCTACTCATTCGATTTGTATTTTGAAGGAATCCGTGATTTTACGGATGAGTGCACAAACGGTTTTAGGATCGTAATGAACAAGTTTTATACTTTCCTGGAATCCTAACTAAGATTTCTAAATTCAGAGTAGTGCAATAAGCCATTTTAGCCTTTTTAATTGCGGCACTGTCTCGTATGTTGCAGTAACAGAGGCCTGTTCTGTGATTCTGTAATTTTTAGAGGCAGTATTTACTCAAGCAAGACCTGTCATCGTCATACTTAAATCAATTCTGACTAAGTCAGTTTGAGAAATCAAAATATCTAAATTTACCTGTCATGTCCCTTCCAAATTAGAGCGATCACTTACTCATCCGATCCGAATCCGTGAAAATACGGATATAAAAAATATCTACGACATACGTCATAAGCTACCATACAAATAGTTCTATGACTACTTCGGAACGTATTTTCACGGACTCGGATCGGATGAGTGCGTAACCGCCCTTAGCAGGCTGCATCGTTATTCGTTACATACACAATACATATAACCAGATGAAATCGCAGTCAGGAACTAACTAAATAAAAAGCCGGCCAAGTGCGAGTCAGACTCGTGCACCGAGGGTTCCGTACTGCAATCGTATTACCTACCCCACTTGGTATAGTTATCCTTGAAAGTTGAAAATACTAATTATTTGTTCATGAACATAATATTTTAATTTTTTTGTGATGGAACCACGGTTTTCGGATTTTTCTCCTTACGTGTGCTATAATATCTACCTAGCTACCCAATTGCATGATTCTAGGCCAACGGGAAGTACCCTATAGGTTTCTAGACAGACAGACAACAAAGTGATCCTATAAGGGTTCCGTTTTTTCCTTTTGAAGTACGGAACCCTAAAAAACTCGTTATACAACGGTGGCGATCGCACAATCGTTGTTTGTTAAAATATAATAGTTTATGGATTGATAGATCACAACCGAGTTGCTTTTAGGAAGACAACTAGGGTTGATTCTCAATGACGTAGAAATCGTAACGTTTTGGACATTTGAAAAGCTATGACTATGATTAGAATTAAAGCTTATTTCAGCTTATAAAGATGTATAATAAGCAGCAGGCAATATTATGGAAATGTTTTACAATTTTAATGTTTACTAGACGAGTATTACACAGGCTAATCTGCAACCAAATCCATGATTTATATCCTATTATCTAGAACTTGATGAGTAAATAAATTAAATGTGCAAGGTTATTGTTACGTTTTGAAATCAAATAGTATGTATTTAAAAACGCTTTTAAGTTGGTTATTTGTCTGTGCGCTGTTTCAATAACATCTTTAGTCTACTAAACTAGACTAGGCTAGAAACATTTTCATGATTCACTTGACTTTGTTGGTGCAACTACGACTTTTGTAACATTTTAGGGAAATTGAATGAATTTGTAGCTTCCGACAGTATCTATCACTCTAGAGCCGTAGATTATTGATTGCAAGTTTAATATTATTAGTACCTAACATATCATATATCGCTAGCATAACCATAGACTAAGGCATCCATACCCTTAGTATGAGTTAGTACGTGTAGACGAACATTGATAGATTTCGACTAGGTAGACGAATTAATAAATCCTAAACTCTAATGATTAAAATATAAATGTAAACTCTTTCGTCAAAATTAAAAAACAAAAACAAAATTTAATTGTTTCTTTCATGTAGGCCAACTTAGGCCTATTATGATAAGTCATGACTCATGTCATGACAAGAGCCGACAAGAAACTCTGCAATTTCAGAATAAAAATGGATCTAAATTCTAAAGGGCCTTTTAATAAAGTCTTTTTTACGTAGGTCCTATCAATTTTTACTGTATTCGAATTTAGGCCAGGCTCACACGGGTGGTTAAATGACCACCTGGTTGAATAGCCCCCTCGATTTATTATACAAAATTATATGTTTAAATTGCCACTTGCGCGCACTCTCATTGCCGTATCGTATGGAAGCGGCTATTTGACCGCCCCGGTCATTAATTTAGACGTCCGTGTGCGCCTAGCCTAAAGCAAGGGAGGTTAGATCCATTTAACCCTAATTTAATGTTTCTATACTCGAAATCGATCAACGTTATCGAGATATGCAAACTCTTACTAAGCCAACTGTAGCGGTTACACCAACAATGATTCTTCCGATTGATCTCCTGTAGACATACGAGAACGTGCTGGTTAGAATGTTAAGGTATAACCCCAGTAAGATTTATACGCTTTTGGCTTGACTTTATGCATTCCGACTGGTGCGTTTGGAATGCAGTCAGCTTTGATTAGGATAGGTTTTGGAAAGACCATTGACTTTTTATAGTAAATCGAAATTTGATGCTATACGAATAATATTGATATCATCTTAAATTAAGGCATTTTTTTATATTGGTGTATTTATTGTTAGAAGATACTTAGAAGCTGGGTTGTCTTGACAGGTTTAGCAAGAACAACTTTGAGCAAGAATCGAGATAAAAAAGTAAAAATATAATATTTAATAGCCATATGAAATTGTCAAGAGGTTTTTAACAGCCGAAATTAATAATTCTATCTATCTGTAATCTGTCGATAAGTTACTGCAGCAACGTTGTTATAGGTATGTCAAAAAGACCATACTATTTTTGACAAATAACGATGTTATCGATCGATTACGGTTAATTTCCGCCGTAAATGTATATTATGGATTGAAGATCAGATTGCTGTTTTAGTTTATGGGATGATATTGCTCTCTAATTTTGTATAGATCAGTATTATTTATTAATTTTATTGTATTGTATAGCGGCCAAAATTAATAATTAAACCTATCTGTAATTTGTCGATTAGGTCGATCAGTTTCCACAAGGTTGTTATTTGTCAAAAATGATCTTTTTTGATAAAATATAACAACGTTCCTAAATAACTTAACTAATTTAGGCGGAGAATCGTGTGTGGTGGCGCGCTCTTGGGAAGGCCTATGTCCAGCAGTGGACGCAAACAGGCTGATTGATTGATTGAAATAACTTATCGACAGATAGCATAGATTGATTATTAATTTTGTCTGAAAAAAAACAGAAGAGCAAATTAAAAATTGAGATAGTTATGAAGAGTGAGCTTAGAAAGACTTGGCAAATTCTCACACGGGGAGAATAAACAATATCAGTTTTCAACTATGATACAATTACCTGTATTATTATACTCTATCCACGGAAAGAAGTTAGTATAGGGCTCTTCCAGTTACGAAAAGACAGCGCCAAAAAACTCAGGGCGCTAATCATTCTAGATTTTTTGCACGTAACACAGAGATACCTATACTAATTTATTTCCGAGGATAGAGTATAATGTTGGCATACAGTTCACCATGTCAAGAACAAGTTTTCAACAGTGACGTATTTATATTAGGTATTATGATTACCTATAGCTCAAAAATTTTATAGTGTGGACTGAAATCAGAGGCTTTGCAGGCCAAAATCTCACCAGTTGCAGTTGTACTGTTGAACCAGTCGTACTTGACAAATTACAAACAAGTTTTACGCTTACTTGGCCTTCCAAATATAAGCTTTCAAAGCTTGTTTGCAGTTTAGAGATACTTATATAAATATAGGAACTTTGTAATTCATGCCTGCACACTTTTTTATAAAAAAAATTTAGATACCAATGTGTTGTAAAGATTGGTTGTTCCATAGTTGCAAACTGATTTCCTCGTGTGTAGAGGGCCTTAGATAACATTGTGCGCACCAGTCCTAGGAATAGACATAGCACATATTAGTTTTTTATTATAATTAAGTTATTTAGCACTCAATCGTATTTATTGTCAAATCGGATATGCATAAAATTGCATGTGCAGCTTGGTGCATATTATAATTCCATTAAAATGTGATTATTAGAAATTTTATGCATTTTTATTTAATTAAGTAGGTAACCTTACCAACCCTACATTATGTTTTGACCTCAAATACAAGTTGACATACATAATATATCAAATGTAATCAAATTAACACTGATTGCTAGGCGTGAAGCCCTATTACATTCTGTAACAAGATCACATAACTGTACCTATATTATATCTTTTAGCCCCCGCCCGAAGCGAAAATAGGGATGTTATAAGTTTGACATGTGTATGTCTGTGGTCTACGGCATCGTAACTCGCAAATGGATGGACCTTGTCGTTTGATTTCTGAACTATTATTTATATATACCGTTCCCATTAACCTTTGGAGTTTATAACTTATATAAATTATTTAAATATATAAAAGGAAAAGCTGATCTATCAATGCACAGACCAAACTACTGGACTAATCGTGCTGAAATTTTGCATGCAGATAGCTATTATGACGTAGACATCCGCTAAGGTTTTTTGAAAATTCAACCCATATTAATTCCAAATTAGTATGTTTATCATCTATGTTGACGAAGGTCGGCAAAATTATGGATATCTCCTCGTTCGCTTTTGATGTAGATAAATGAAAAAATTAATTTTTTTAAATCAGTAAACTTTATTTACGAAATATATTTTACATCTGGTCCTTTCCCTAAAATATAACATCAATATGACTTATGAAATAAACGCATGTACGAAAATGGAATTCATTTTATAATATTAACACTAGTAGTTCCATTTAAGCTTAGCTTAATAAGTACATAAAATATTTACTTCTGGATTGGCTTTACGGTATACATTTCATATAGTCACAAAAATATATAAAAAATGCATTAAATCTGTAAACATACATATCACAAAGGTACATAAAGGTTACTAATACTTGACTTGACACCGGTTTTAGAAGATTTAAAATAATCGTTTTTCATATGAAAATAAACCATGTACATTTCCTTCTAGCTGTGCAGAGTAAGTCCTCTTCATGAATCTGAGATCACCGGAGTAGCTCATTTCTCTCAGTTTGAGCAAAGAGCGTGCTCCAATATCTTGGCAGCTATGTTGCATGCCAGCTTGCAGGTACGGCAGGAACCTGAGCACCGAGCCCTTGTCTACAATACTACCGCTCACACCTTGAGCAACTCTATGTTTATCAGTTTCCTTATGAAAGTAGCGGCTCATTGCAGAACCTTTCCCTTCTTTGTTTTCCATCGCTTCTAAGCTGCCCATTCCTCTGTACTTCTTGAGTCTCACACCGTCCGAGAAAAAGTATTCTCCAGGAGCCTCAGAGGTGCCAGCGAGGAGAGATCCCATCATGACAGTAGAAGCCCCTAATGCGAGAGATTTAACAATATGGCCAACAGACTGGATCCCACCATCTGCAATAACTGGAATGTTGAACTGTCGAGCGTATGATGACACTTGGTATACTGCTGTGGCCTGTGGACAGCCACACGCCATGACCTCTTGAGTGATACAAATGGAACCACTGCCCATTCCGACCCTCAGAGCATCTACTCCGGCTTCAATGAGATTCTTAGCCTGCATCCTGGTTACAACATTGCCTCCGATGACTTGAATGTCTGGGTAAGATTTTTTAATAAATTTGATCATTTCTATCTGATAGGTGGAATTGCCCTGAGAAGAGTCCAGAACGATAACATCAACTCCGTTGCTCACAAGAAGTTGAAGACGTTCCCTGTCAGCTTCACGAGTACCGATCGCAGCTCCTACTAGTAACTGTTTGTTGGAGTCTTTTGATGCGTTGGGATAGCTGCGGGCTTTCTTCAAGTCTGTTCTGGCAATTAAAGCTACGAGTTCACCTGCTCCATTGATGATCGGCAGCTTTCCTTTCTTACTTTTCTCGAGAATGTAATTAGCATCTTGTAAAGTGACCCCAGACTGTGCAGTTATCATTTCACTGATGGGGGTCATAACCTCTTTGAGACTCAACTGTGGATCCCCTTCCCTGAAGTCAATATCTCTAGATGTAACAATGCCAATGAGGCGTCCACCGAGCTTACCGTTTTCAGTAATAGGGTACCCGGTAAAACCATTTTTCTTTTTTGCTGCGATAACATCCGCGACGGTGTTGGTAGGACCCATACAGACTGGGTCCCTGATAAAGCCATGTTTATATTTTTTCACTTTATGAACTTCATTGGCTTGATACTCGGCAGTGCAGTTGTGATGAATGATACCGATGCCTCCGCATAGAGCCATAGCGATCGCCATGTCGGCTTCAGTGACCGTGTCCATCGGAGTCGATACGAGCGGTGCCTTGAGGTTTATTTTTTTAGTGAGAGGTGACGTCAAGTCCACTTCTTCCGCCGTGAAGTCTATGAATCCAGGCAGTAGCAGGAAGTCGTTGTAAGTTAATCCTTCACTGTTAGCAAAGATTTCTTTAGCCGAGAGACCATCTCGCAGGTCTCCTTCCGCGTTCGACATTGCGGCAACACGTGTTATAACACGTTTTCCACAATATTTCACTGTATCTTGAGCGACGACTGTCCCCAATCACTTGGTGCTTTATATTGGGAGTTATTCTTGGTAGACACTGTAATTTTCCAGTAAATTCTTTAATTTTAAATCAGTAACACGTGGTTGTGTACTTTCGTCAACAGACTCCTATATTTGTAGTTATAAATTGAATTAACTTTTATTTTAGTCTATAACGATTACAATTTACTGTATTATTTTGCGGTTATGGCATCGAAACGTATTTAAATTACAAACAACACGTCCAGACGTACATCTAGCCGGCTTAAGAAAATAGTTTTTTATAAATTCCATAAAACGTAGGTAGTGATTGGGGCCGATTCTCTTGTACACAATCTCTAAACTAAACTAAATTAACAGGTCTAAATCTAGTGCTATCCTTTTCCACAAGCAAAATTATGAAAGGAATAGCAATAGATTTAGATGTACCATTTTAGTTTAGTTTAGAGATTGTGTACAACGGAATTAGCCAGATTATGTTATACTCTTATGTATAAAGTACTCTGTGTTATACTCTTTGATTCCAGCCCTCGCCCCACTGCCTCGCTCATAGAGATAGTTGCTGTTCCCTGTCCGGTGCTGTCATTCAATGTTAAATTGTCATTTCTATGTCAATGTCAATCATAAATTCATAGATTCATAGGTTTTTTTTCATAGTTTTTTTTCTTTTAACAGGTTTTACGGCTCTGGGTAGTCATAGATAAAGACAAGATAAAGCTAGATAAAGAGTAGTTAGTGCCACAGCAGTAGTATAGACTCTAATGGCGCTGCCAGACGCTTGCAGCAAACAACACAGTAAGCATTGGCAAGCACCACAGAGACCTACATTTTATGTACAGTGATTGGCTTGCAGCCAATCGGATCTAAAGATCGAACGACAAGCGTTGGCAAGCATACGCAAATGCCCGTCCACACGCTTGCCATGCCACTGCTTGTTGTTTGCTGTTGTCGCGCTTGCGACAAACATGCTTATGTAGATCCTCTATTGATTACAGTGCGACAAGGCTCCCTTGGCACTTGAATAACATTGACAGGGGGGGCGCTGTTAGAGAACAAAGGCTTAGAATATTCACGGCAATGTTAGTTCCGATTTTCGCCACGCGTCAAGATTGCCTTTTCAGAGTTATGTGTGTTTAAGAAATTAAATAAGTATCACTCACGTTAACGGTGAAGGAAAACATCGTGGGGAAACGTGCATGCCTTTATAATGTTCTCAAAGGTGTGTGAAGTCTACATTGGTATACTTGACACACCTTCGAAATGTCGCACTTGGCGTGGTGGAATATGGCCAAACCCTTCCCATACTGAGAGGAGACCTGTGCTCTGTAGTGAGCCGGCTATGGGTTGATCGTGATCATGGCCCGCGACTTCGTCCGCGTTAATCTAGGTTTTAGAAATCTCGTGGAAACTTTGACATTCCGGGACGAAAAGACGTAGCCTATGTATATACTCGTATATTCTTCCTACAACAGCGATATAAATATCTTCTACGTCAATGTTAGTTACTATATCAGTACCCTTATTATAAATGCGAAAGTGTGTTTATTTGTTGGTTTGTCCTTCAATCACGTCGCAACGGTGCAACGGATTGACGTGGTTTTTGCATGGGTATAGATAAAGACCTGGAGAGTGATATAGGCTACTTTTTATCCCGGAAAATCAAAGAGTTCCCACGGGATTTTTAAAACGAGTCGCAAGCATGGGCTAGTTAGGATTATTGTAGCCCTAAAAAACTAGCACCTGCACGGTTGTTCACGATCACGACGGAGCAGTGAGCTCTCTCTCCTTCTGGAGTTGAACAGGGATGTCTCCTGTCCCTTCTACTGTTTATTTGTTCATCGATATCGTAATGCGTCGTGTCTCCATAAAGCCCGAAGTATACCATGAATTAGTAGTAGGTAACCGCTTTTGCATCTTCAAGGGTGTATTTGCAAAATGAGCGGCTGAGCGCTGATTGTATGATCACTGATATAATTTGTATGGTGACTGCGCAATATCAAAATAACACTTTAACTCTGTGTTAAGGGGTTTTTAAGGTGCAATTTTGATATTTTTTCTAACCTACATTTTAATGTGCATACCTATGTCTGCTAACAGAACAAATACTTATTACAAGAATATAATCGGCACGAGAATAGAGAAAATAATACTAAACTCGACCCTATATCGTTAACTTTGTGTGAAAAGGAGACGGAAAATCGTTCTTATACTTAGTATCAAAAATAATAATGATGAAAATCATCAAATAACTTTACCTACCTTTGGAGATAAATGACCATTCCATGGTTAGCAATCTGTAGTTCCATTTTATTTAAGTAGTATATTTTAGCCACAAGAAAGCTCTCATATCTGTAACATTACTTGCAAAGCATTGCAAACGCACCCTGCCTGGAAATCTAATGTGCTCACGATACGAGGTGTATAAATTTCTCGCTAGTAGAGTCAGTCCGCTTAAATGCGTGTGAAACGTGGTAGGTCGGTACGTCTACATAAATTAATTGCTCAATTCACAAAATTCAGGTTTTACTTAAAAAAGTGACACTCATATAAGGTTATGGTAGGAGCCAAAAACAGGGGGCATGAAATACAACTGCTGCAACCCTAAGTTAACCTAGAAACAAATATCTAACTATTAATAAGTACGTAGGTACATTACATACAAAACAAAATCTAAAACCAATAAAATAGGACGTATACCTAGGTCCTTATTAGTATTAGGACACACTTTCAAAAACTATGTGGGTTTTAATAAAACATGGTAAATTATTTATTTACTTAGGTGCCTATTTAATTTTTCGATGTGATACCTATACTCACTTTACATTAATAAATCTAAAGTGTACCTAGATAACTATTCAAAAACATACCTACGGCAACTTTGTACATCATGTTAATACGTTCCTTTCTCAATAAAGTAACTTCTCACATATTTAATATAATAATAATAATTTATAATATTCTATTCCGGCGGAATACATTGCTCATTTATTCTAACATACCCTGTCGGACATTTGTCACCGTTAAAACTCGATCTATCTTCCAAAGATATATCTGTATCATTCGTTGCTTGTGCAGGTCTAGATTGACCGTCTTCAGGCGTCCCCGGACTCGTGATTTTCTTATTAGAGGATGAACCAGGACCAAGCATGGCAGGAACGATTAGTGGCGTTTGCTCTTGGGATAATATAATATCCAGAGCTTTGATATTCACCCTTTCTTCGTTGTTGATTTCAGCTTCAGCAGTGTTATTCATGAACTTTTTCGACATCTGTGTTGTATTGTTCTGTATATTATGTGTTTTCACTGCAAGGTTTCCTGATGATAAAGTAAAATCCTCTTTATCGGCAAGAAGTTCTTTTGATCTATTTAATTTATTATTATGGTATTCCGTGTCCGTATCTTTATTTTGTGATGCAACCACAAATTCTTCCGTATATTTCTGGTTTGAAGAAGTCGATGATATAACTATTTGTTCCGGCTGTACCACTTCTACCACAACAGCTAGTTCTCGACTGTGAATATTTTTCAATGTAAGCACGTTCAATAAAATGATTAGTCCTAGCATAATGCAGTTGTGCAGTTGTTTTCCTTAAATTATCACTTGTCAAGTTACAAGAATAAGAATTCGTAAGTATTAATCGTACAGAGAATTTTAACTTATTGCACAGTTTATGGAAAATTTATTTAGAAATCTATTTAAATTCCATTAAGCGTGATTTAACTTTAACGTATCAAAGACATAGTCGCTCTGTTTGCCGCTTTTTACACTTATGGCTTACTTAACTAGCCAACTAGAAAAAACTATAATGATGACTTCGTGATATAAATCATAAACACAAAGGGGGAAATCTTATGCTGCGTCATAAATTACCTGTACGGCCTTGTAAGTGTATCGTGATTTTGAAATCAGTTTTATAACATCGCACAAGTAAGATGATAGTAAATCAATCATCGTTCTGATTAATTGCTTTAACGGTGAAGGAAAACATCGTGAGGAAACCGGCATGCCTGAGAGTTCTCTACTTGTTTTAACGGTGAAGGAAAACATCGTGAGGAAACATGCATGCCTGAGAGTTCTCCATAATGTTCTCAAAGGTGTGTGAAGTCTACCAATCTGCACATGGCCAGCGTGGTAGACTATGGTCAAAACCCTTCTCACTCTGAGAGGAGACCCGCGCTCTGTAGTGAGCCGGTGATGGGTTGATCATGATGATGATCATAGTTTTTGAATTATCGTGCAAAATGTCGAAAAAATACAACTGTAGTACGGAACCCTCATTGCGCGAGCCTGACTCGCACTTGGCCGGTTTTTGAAGATGCTTAGGTTGCAGATCTCCTTGCAATGTTTTCTGCTGCTGCATAGAAAATGTATTATAAATATCTAATGAAATAGAACTAAGTATAGAAAATCAAAGGTGCAGAGGTGCCTATAGTTCGAACCCACGATTTACTCATTTCACTAGGCCACCTACTAGGTACCAATTCCAAAGTTGCCGTTTGGTTCAAAATTAAAATAGAAAGTACTTAGGTATATTTAATTTAATTATTGCTCATAAATACATCTACTCCATCCATCTAAGGACGGACGACATCAGACGAGTCGCAGGGAGCCGCTGGATTCAGGCGGCGCAAGACCGTGGCGTGTGGATATCCCTACAGGAGACCTATGTCCAGCAGTGGACGTCTATCGGTTGGTGATGGTGATGATGATGATATCTACTTAGTACTTACCCACTTAACTATAAGACAGGTAACTACATCTGAGTAAAAAACACGGGCGAGCAATCTCGATGAGTTCATCATTTTTAAACGCCCAGCAAGTTTATTACATAGGTACCTATATATAAGTATGTGCTTACTTAATTTTTAGAGTTCCGTACCTAAAGGATGAAACGGAGTTCTAATTAATGTCACTCTGCTGTCTGTTTGTATGTCCGGTGTGACGGGTCTCGTGTCTCTACTAGCGCGTCTATAAATATTCAAGAAAATAATTTTTCAGGGGGGATTCCATACATAAAAAAATCGGCCAAGTGCGAGTCAGGCTCGCGCAACGAGGGTTCCGTACACCAGTCCTATTTTTTTGATATTTTGCACGATAATTCAAAAACTATGATGCTTAAAAATAAATGAAAATCTGCTTTAGAATCCGCAGGTGAAGCCCTTCCATATGATGCCCCACTTGATATATAGTTATCTTCCTTCAAATATTGAAAATACTAATTATTAGTTACATTTCACCGCGATTAATAGCCTCAACTGGTGACAGAAGGGCTGGCTCATTTTTTGCGCAGCGGATCAGCCTGGCTGTCCAGCGCGGAAATGCAGCCAGTATTCTTGGCACCATTCCACGCGGTCATGATTTATATAGTAATTAGATAAGGCTAGCTTTAAGTTTTATTGTATTAAAAAAAAAAAAAATTATTAGTTCATGAGCACAATTTAATTTTTTTTTGTGATTTAACCACAAATTCACAGTTTTCAGATTTTTCCCCTAATGTCTGCTATAAGACCTACCTACCTGCCAAATATCATGATTCTAGGTCAACGATCGTTCGAGGTCAGAACGATTCGAAAATCCAGCTGGCCTCGGCGAACTCCGGGGGCCAGATTGACTCCAGAGACATCAAGAGCGAGACACCTCTGTTGAGCCCTCAAGCTCTAGCCTTGTATTCCACCATAGTTCCAAATGTAAATACGGCACATATTGTAAATACGGCCCATGTATTGTAATATACCTATATTGTAAATACACAGTGAACATAATATGTGAGCAGTTCTTTTATTTATGCACACGCTGCCGCAAGACAGACAGACAGACAGACAACAAAGTGATCCTATAAGGGTTCCTTTTTAGGGTTCCGTAGCCGAATGGTAAAAAACGGAACCCTTATAGATTCGTCATGTCTGTCTGTCTGTCTGTCCGTCCGTATGTCACAGCCACTTTTCTCCGAAACTATAAGAGCTATACTGTTAAAACTTGGTAAGTAGATGTATTCTGTGAACCGCATTAAGATTTTTACACAAAAATAGAAAAAAAACAATAAATATTGGGGTTCCTCATACTTAGAACTGAAACTCAAAAATTTCTTTTTCATCAAACCCATATGTGTGGGGACGTATCTATGGATAGGTCTTCAAAAATGATATTGAGGTTTCTAATATAATTTTTTTCTAAACTGAATAGTTTGCGCGAGAGACACTTCCAAAGTGGTAAAATGTGTCCCCCCCCCCCTGTAACTTCTAAAATAAGAGAATGATAAAACTAAAAAAAATATATGATGTACATTACCATGCAAACTTCCACCGAAAATTGGTTTGAACGAGATCTAGTAAGTAGTTTTTGATTTATCGTGCAAAATGTCGATAAAATACGATTTTAGTACGGAACCCTCAGTGCGCGAGTCTGATTCGCACTTGGCCGGTTTTTTCCTTTTGAGGTACGGAATCCTAAAAATGGAACCCTTATGGTGCGATTTTCGGACGGACGTCCGTCACAGTCGATTATTTCCGTAAGGAGCCGGAAAAATAGGAGCCGAAAAAATCGGATTTAGATATTTTTGTAGGATAGAAAGTGCCTAGCCTATGTTAGTAATGTTTTCAGCACGTTTTGAGGATGCAAAAGCTACCTTTGTAACGTCGACGGTCGAAATCGGTTCAGCGGTTATACTCGGACCGTTAAAAGATAACGGACAGACAGATAGACTTTGAATTTTTTTATAATAATTAATTAGGTAAGTAGGTAACTTAAGTAACATGCAATTTAAAAAATCGGTCAAGTGCGAGTCGGGCTGGCACACGGAGGGTTCTGGACCATCGTACAAAAAAGACCACTTTTTTAATTTTCATGGTGACCATATTGAAATTTTTATTATTTGTTGATATAGCAGCAATAGAAATACACATTCGGTAACAACTGTCTATTCTATTACGGTTTATGAGATACAGCCCGCTGACAGATAGCCGGATGGACAGTCGGACGGACGGACGGACGGACAGCGGAGGCTTAGTAATAGGGCCCGTTTGGCATCTTTCGGGTACGGAACCCTAGTAAAAATGTATGGAAATATATTTAATTTTAACTTAAGTAGGTAGGTACGTTAAAACGCTCAAAAACATCATTCATATGAACATTATAATATTTAAGTGCTACAAAATAATTATAAACTGGTTTTATTGAGATTTAGAATAATTTATATTCAACATCTTTTGTTAAAAGAATTTTTATTTCTCGCCTTGCTTATTATCTACTTTACATAAATAATTAATTATTGTTGGATTTTTACCTACGTAAGTACCTACTAATTAATCTCTTAAGAATCCTTGGCGATAATTTCGGCCGTAAGTTGGTAAATAATTCATAGGCAACTGCCAACTGCATAGTGTTCATACGTTATAATATATACCTACTCAACCCACACTACCATTATATATTATTATGTACCTACCTACTATGGCACGATCACATATTCGATCGTATTATAGGTAAGAATATAAGAAAGTAGCTTTTTTAATTATAATAACAGGATTGTTACAATGACGTGGAATAAAATGTAATTGTGCAAAAAAAAAAACCAGTTGATACTTAGGTAAATTGTAATGTTTATAGTTTATACCTAATAACAGTCTTCTGATATAAAATATTATAGAGACTTCTAAAATAATACCTATTCGTCTTTTATCCTAATATCTATCTCGAAATTATCATCGTCCTCACCAGTCTCTCTTTTAGGATCTGCATTAGTCTTATCAGCACTGCTTCCTGTATCGTTGGGGTTAAGGGGTATAAATAACGGGACATCGGTGTCTGGTTTTTGAGTTACCTCAGGCTTCTTTGTGAATTCATTTGAAGGTAATGTAGGTGTAGGTTGCAAGGTTTGGCCTTCAACGGGTTTAAAACCGTTATTATTATTAAGATTTTCTTGGTTATTCTGGTTACCAAAGTCATTATTAAATCCTTGATCGGGTTGATTGGGTTTATTAAAATTGTTGTTCCCCTGATTAGGGCGATTGGGTTTGTTGAAAACGTTATTTCCTTGATTTGGATCATCATATCCATGGTTGTTATTGCCTTGATTGTGATTATTATAACCATTATCGTTATATCCATTATTATGATATCCTTGATTTTGATTATTATTTCCATAGTTATCTTGTCCTGTCGGATTGTTAGGCCGGTCATAGTTTTCTTGATTAGGATATCTGTTCGGCTTGTAACCGTGCCCTTGTTGTCCATAGTTGCCATTTCCGGTACCGTAAAAGTTATTATTATTCGGTGGTCGCCCGTGATGGTGGCCATGGTTTGGTGGTCGGTTTACCCCGTTGTTTCCGTTTCCATAGCCGTTCCCGTAGTGATTCCCGTGCCCTTGTTGGTGTGGTCTATTTCCATTATGTCCGGGACCATACCCGTTATTATAGCCATTGTTACCGTTGTAGCCATTGTTACCGTTGTAGCCATTGTTACCATTATATCCATTTTGATTCGGCCTGAAGGGAGGTTGTTGTTTATTCTGATCATTATCTTCTTCCACAACCACAATGATGGTTTCTTCGGGTTGTTTTTGCGGTGGTTTTTTATTGTGGAGACCGAAATGACCTCCAAGGTTCACGTTTAAACCAGAAGTAAGTCCACCAAAAACATTTTGCGCACCAGATAATATACCACCAAGGAGTTGTCCGTTGCAGCTAAGGGCGACAGTTAAAAAAATGAACAAACTTAACTTAGTTTCCATTTTAAACAAAATTAAAAATACAGACTAGCGGCGATCTGCGCCAGGCAAAAGATCGCCTGAGTGACTGACTCGACTCATCTTCGCACCATATTCATATAGGTATTGAAACCAGTTCCTTATTCGCCTTCATCCAATACTCTTATATTACGCATAAATTTAAATAAAAAGATGTTAAGTTTATTATCGCTATTGAGTAGTAAAACGTTGATTAACCATCATCTTGACCTAAGCATTATACCTATATGTTACGGATATACGGAAGTTATTGTATCGTTGTATCCGTTGTATCCATTAAGTTCAGAATGGCCGTACATTAGGTTAGATAGGTATATTAGGTTATATAGTAATATAGTAAATTTAATACATTCTAAATTATTACTATCTCATGATTGAATCTGTAGTTCTATTGTTAAGTATACATACCTACTCGTACAGCTATAAGTAAGTTACGTTTTGATGAATAGCAGGGCGTATGAAAAATTATTGTTTTCTTACAACAGAAACTTTTCATATCAAATACCTACCTATCACGTAACATAACAAAAGCACACGTCAAGGTGTTCTAGAAGTTACTTAGTTTACTTACCTACTAAGTCCTAGGTATTTATTTAGCAACGTAAGTAACTATCTAAGTAGGTACTACTAGATTGTATAATTTTTAGTAAGTATAAGAGGATACCTATTAGCCCAGCCCACTATAAATTGGTATCAATGCTGGAAACACCATTATGAAAAGTCTCGATCGATCCCACATTTGCAAAAAAATGTTATTCAAGGTCAAAGGTATTTTGTTTAGGTTCCGTACCTCAAAAGGAAAAACGGAACCCTTATAGGATCACTTTGTTGTCTGTCTGTCTGTCTGTCTGCTGTCTGTCTGTCAAGAAACCTACAGGGTACTTCCCGTTAACCTAGAATCATGAAATTTGGCAGGTAGGTAGGTACATCTTATAGCTGACATTTGGGGAAAAATCTGCAAACCGTGAATTTAGGGTTGGATCACACAAAAAAAAAAATTGTGGTCATGAACTAATAATTAGTATTTTCAACTTTCGAAGTGAGATAACTATATCAAGTGGGGTATCATATGAAAGGTCTTCACCTGTACATTCTAAAACAGATTTTTATGCATCATAGTTTTTGAATTATCGTGCAAAATGTCGAAAAAATACGACTGTAGTACGGAACCCTCTTTGCGCGAGCCTGACTCGCACTTGGCCGGTTTTTTTTGTTTTCTGGAGTTTTCTCCTAAACGGTAAGCAATTCTTTATGGCGTATGGATGATTATAATGACGTTCCCGACATTCGTACCAATTTTTAGCTCTATGCGAATTATTGTAACCTTGAATGTCTATTTTGACTGGACTAACTATATATACCTACCTACCTAACCTCTAGAATTTTGAATCACTACTGTTTTTCGAAGTAGGTACTTGTGTTTTTTTATAATGCAATACCTACCTACTTAAAACAGAAAAAAGTCGTTTTAGTACCTATCTACCTAACCCATTCTAATGTCAATATCAAAGTCGGTATCTTGACCATCATTGTGGTTTTCCTCAATGCCATTTATTTTTGTAGTCTCTTCAAAATAATTAGGCTTTTCGGTCGGTTCAGGGAATGAACCGGTTGGGTTTGTAAACGGTGGCTTTGTTGGTATTGGTAAAGGTCTTTGTAACTGAACTGCCGGTTGGAGTGTAACCGGAGTTACGTTTATGTAGTAGTCAGTTCCAGGTCTTTGACCCGGTTGTGGGTAAATTCCTTGATTTCCTAACTGGATCGGCTTCAAAGGAATCGTGTTCGGAGGATGCAAGTTCTGCTGAGTGTAGAACCAGTTTGGTTTATTTATATTTGAACTGGGGTTCAGAACTCGCAGCGGTCGATTATTGGTGTATATTGTATTCGGACGTATAAGTCTACTTGGAATATTTGTATTCATTACTACAGGTCTTCGTATTACTTGCGGCGCGGTTGAAGGAAACAATACACTTGTGATTGTCATACAAATTAACACATTCACCGTCATTTTGCACAAATTAGGTTTTTTATGATCAGTCCTTGACTTTTACGGGCAGTGATATTATAGCAACTGAATTTAAAAATTGAAGATGCTATTATATATTCATTAGGTAGGTAATTATTATGTAATAATGATAACTTCTGAGACAGATAAGAGAGAGGTACTTATTATACCTACTTAATAAAATAGCTGGGCAAAATGTTGTACACACTGACCATTGGTTTAGTGCTCAGTGTTTGTACAGCATAGGTACAGTAAATTATTAGTCTATCAATTTCAATGATAATTTTTATATTATATCGCACTATAGTATAAATGTCAGGAATTTGGAAGAAATATTATGTTGATTACGTCCGTCAGTAAAAACATAAATTAAAATACATGAATGGAATACCTTCCTACTTACTACGACTTACAGATCGAATACAGAAAGAACCTCCTTTTTTTTAGTGCCCGCTTCTGGCTCCAAACGTACCTTATAACTAACGTTTCTATTTCTACTGCGCGGCCCATTTCAAGAACGGTTGAACATGGTGAAACTTGGTAGGAATAAAGGCCTGAATTTGGAGAAGTTTGAGAAGAAAAAACCAAGTTTCTAATGTTTGTGAGTAAGTAATAGGTACCGCATAAAAATGGCCGATCCGAGCGCGAGCGCTCTTTTCGCACTGCATCTGAGAAATCTCGATCTGAAGTAGGTAGCTGTAGTAGATAGGTACTACCTACTATTTGTATGAGGGCCTGCGCACTAGATCCGAATTTAATACAGCTAGTGCGAAAAGACGCTAACGGTAATGGTATTTTAAACAAAAATGTAGGTAGGTAATTTATGCAAAATAAACTGAATTAATTTGTTGATTTTAAAAGCAGGGACAAACTAAACCAGTTGGACTTAATAAAATAACGGATTTAATTATTAAAAATATATTTCTACAAATCAGTAAGTATCTTAGAATGAGAAATCACAAGAGATTAAAAATATTGTAAAATGGACACAACTAAAAACATAGGTACTGATTTAGTTTGAGTGACGTATAATATGATCATTAAAATTAACCCGTATATGTGCTTGTATACGACGTAACCACAAGTTGACGCGCGCTCGCAAGAACTTTACGTCTTGGGAATCGCCATTTTGCCTACTGTGACTGTGGCACTAATCGGACTTTTCCGAATGCGTATAAATTACAGGACTCAAAAAAATTACTCTCATTAAGTCTCGCTCAATGACTTCTATGTACCATGCATTAGATATATCATTCCGTACAAAAATCGTGTTTTATGAATTTCAAGATTTGTATGACTCTGGCCATCAAGTAGCATTAATTTTTGTTCGGAATGATCTGTCTAGTGCGTAGTACGTTAGTACGTTACGTAGTAAAGGTTGTTGGCCTCCACACTGAAATCTATGAAAACAGTCAGACATGAAGTGCAAATTAACAAATTGTAAACCAAAGCAATTTTACACAAAAAAAATATTGCAAGGATTTTAATATTATAAGTATGCGAATAACTCTAAGTACATCAATCTATACTTTAGAATTTAGATAGTATTATAAAAACAAAATAATAATTTATTAAGTACATACATAACGTAATTAGTTAATCACTATAATTACAATTAGTAAGTAGTAAGGCACATTTAGCTTTGGTTAAATTAGTAGTCATTTTTGACTCTATTTGAAATACCAAAAATTTAAACATGTACGTACAATGCGTCTAAAATAAGAATGGGAAAGTTTTATTAAATATACATTCTTTTATAATTGTACCTACTTAATTACTTTTTATTTACATTTGAAAACGAGATTCATAATCGAGATTTGATTTTCGAGATTTGATTAAAATCAAATCTCGATACCTACAATATCGATACGATACGATATCTCGAACAAGTTCATTTAAAAAATGAACTTGTAAAAAAAATCAGATCTATTATCCCATGATCTACCTACTCATGTGTTATTACGATATTTTTGTTTTACTAGGTAATTGTTGTTTTAAAAAAAAATCTTTAAATTGAGAACTTAAGTAGGTACCTAATTAATATTTTTGGTATTTCTGTGCTTTATACAATAACGTTATTATCTTAAAAACACTATCAGTCTTACTAATAAAAATTTAGTTAGGAACTTGATATAGCAAGCGCCACGTTCGGACGGGTGCTTTGAAGAACAAAATATATGGCGCTCTTTGGGTCTTTGGCTCTTTAACGAAATGGGCGCGGGGCGGGCGCTTTGTTGTATTTCTTCGCGCAAACCGCTATACCTACATTTTGATTTCACAGGGTCTCATTCAGGGTCCCAGGGCACTTGCTAAGTATATCTAGTTCCTTACACACTCAACACTGCTTATAATGTGCGTACATTATGAGATCTCACCATTTTAGCTCATTTAGTCATGTCAAATGTACAGTTCACCTTCAAATTAAGGACTAAAATTTAAGGTCATTTATGTATATTTAATGCGTATACTTCAGTATGTACCACAGCAGCGTGTTAATCTTTATCAGTAAGACCATTTCTCTACCTACTTCATTTATTTAACTACAATGATATTAAAATATTGACTGTTTGTTTTAAATTATAACAAAAGTATTAAAAAAGTATTAAGACATTATAATAAAATAAGTTTCACTGTAACATTTTTAAATTAAGTAGACAAAATAAGTTTCACTGTAACATTTTTAAATTAAGTAGACAAAATAAGTTTCACTGTAATATTTTTAAATTAAGTAGATACATGAATCTACCTACTTAACACATTATATAGTACTGTAGGTTTTAACCAGCCTACTGCTGCTTCGCAGTGTCTAACACTGCATGATAGCCACCTAGCTCATTTGACATTTATTTTTAATCCATTGAAGGTTTCCTACGAAAAATTATTTTAATAACACTCAATGAAGCAGCAATGTAAAACCAACCCATGTCAAATGAGCTCGGTGGTTATCATTCAGTGTTAGACACTGAGACCCCTAGAATGAGTTTTCAGTTCTTGTAAAAGAAAGATGTCGAGTTCCTATAGAATAGAATAGAATGTTTTTTTATTCATGTAAACTTTTTAAAAGTGCTTATGAATAGTCAGGTAGTTTATTTTATTATATGGTATAAGCTATACAACGCAACCGATATCAGCGTAGTACTAAGCGTAGTAGATTAGAATTCAGGCCTAAAATCGACTACTGCGCAGGTTCCACTTTAGTGACGACATCTGGTATATGTATAGGATTATAAACTAATTTTTATGACAGTATGTGCAAGCCGATCTATCTATCTACAAGGAAGTTGTGTCTACTACAATATCTATCAATCAATGCCTACAGCTGTTACCGGCTAGAGATGCGTATAGACCATGTTATATTACGTTAAAAAACTTTTACTTACACATTGTTTTACAAGGTTATATAACATATAGTGTCAATTGAAAAATGTTATAATACAATGAAACATATTATTATTATCTAGTCTTAACGCACCTTGGCAATGGGGCCGATTCTCTTGTCCACAATCTCTAAACTAAACTAAATTAACAGGTCTAAATCTAGTGATATCCTTTTCCGCTTGCAATATAATGAAAGCTGGATAGCAATAGATTTAGACCTGTAATTTTAGTTTAGTTTAGAGATTGTGTACAACGGAATTAGCCACATTGTGAATATAAAAGATAACATCATGGACTTAGAAATCTAATAATTCATCATTTTAATAAAACTATTTTCAAAGATTAAAAATAAAACAGACCTATCATATGAAATTAGTTTTACTCAAATGTGCATAAGTTTTGTTATATTTATATTTGATGTAATATTATAATCTTATGTTCTGGGGACATAACGGCTCATGTAACCATAACAAATATAGCACCTTTATAATTTTCATAACAAGTAGGTACGTGATATAAATTAATATTTCAGTAATTCAGTTTTATTTTGAAAAAAGGAAAAAAATTCTCCTTCTGCAGGTTTTGCTAGGGTATCGGACAATTTGTCATACATGTCGAAACCTAACAAAATCAAGTTAAAAATCAACTTGACTACTCATGAGTACAAGGTTAATATTTGAGTAAATGATTGTTTTATGTTTTTCAGGAAAATACGGATTTGATACTTTTAATAATTTTTGAAGAAATAAATTAGAGATTTTTCTGAAAAATAAAACGGTCAGCTATTCAAAAATAGTCCACTTTCAGCCGAAAGTGTCATATTTTGATAGCATCTGATCCCTTTTAGCTGGATCGTGACATTATACCAGCAACCTTGTATATATAAATTATTTATATCAACCTTTCGTTTTTTGGGTATCTTTCTTTTAACAAAAGTATTATTTTGCTTGGGTTGTGCTTTTAGCATGCCTGGTTTAATTTATATCACGTACTACTAAGTATTTTTATATTTTAAAATAATATTAAAAACATTGCAGACCTTAATAGACTAAAAGCCCGCGACGGCGAGACCTTCGTTACTTTATAAAAGTTGAAAGTTACTCTGCGTACTATGGTCCCCAACACAGGGAGCAATGATCAGCGACTATGAAGTTTGGATCATGGTGGCTTTGGGAGGATAACAGGTAACAAAGACGTATAAAAATTAAAAACCTTTACGTCAAACAAAGTCTATTTTTTATTTGGAATAGTAATCACGTCATCACTGCCAGACACGTAATGACGTGGCAACCCCCTGCCAGACACCCTTAAACTTTAACAAATTGTAAAACTTTCAGCCTTTATAAAATAACGAAGGTCTGGCCCTCGCGGGCTCTCTCTCTAATATTTTTATTTTAAATACATAAATTCGGTCGTGTATTCTAACGCTACAACTATACGATACGAACAATACAACGAATATTTATTATTAAAATCTATGACAGTGCAACACTGATGAACACACAGACAGTTTTCATCTAATATTATTTTTATTCTATTTTCAGGTCTTTTGGTAGGATCTGTGCATATTTAAACCAAGATAAAAAGTTTTCTTAGGGAGTTATAATACATTTTTTGGATATGGTAACTAAATTTTTTGTGATAATATTATCATAACTTGTCAAATAATAATTAGTGTAACATTAAAGTATTAGTAACGTGCACAGAGCGTAAAAAGTAATGTTACCAGAAATAGTCCACTAGCGCCGCTGTGCGAATTCTCATACATTATTGAATGTAGTCCGAACTGACTTTGACGAAAGAATATACCTAATATATCAATAATATATACTCGGAATGTATAATGCCTTATTTTGCAGAAAAAAAGACGGAAGATTTAATTATTGCTTGGACGGGGTTTAAAAAGCGCAAAATATTAGGCTATCATTAACTTTACCGATTGATTGTAAATCGTTGTTTGTAATTTGTAGCTCGATTACAGCCAATTTTTCTTTTTCATTTCAAACCGGAAAATAAATTGTGCTAAAGAATTTGAAGATACATAGTTAAATAGATATTTCACGGTGGACTATTGAAATGAAAGCATTTTTCTATGATTTTTTGGGTTATATACTAACGTTATCGCTAATGGTAGATATGGGGATTTTCTCTTTTTCAGGGTTAGAGTGTAGGGGGCACGGGGCTCTCTTGACGGTACGTTTACTTTGGGGCCTTTTGGCGATGTTTGGATTTCTGTGGGGATTCATGGGGAGTGGGCGTTTGTAATGCCCGGATGACGCTCCTTTGTCAAAAACCTTGCACTTGTTTGGCGGTGCAGGCTTAGGCCGGGGTCAGTCAATCACATGTTTGATCTTCACGTACAGTACGCATGAGAAGAAAAATCCGAAGATAGGTATGACTGACATACCGACGCCCACTGCGGCCAATATGATGAGATTGTCTCGTATGTGGTTTGTGAACTGTCGTATGCAACCCTGAAAAGAAGAAGAATTTTTAATTTTAGTTGGGTATATAAAAGAACATGTTTTTAAAAGCGACGCTTATGACGGATGGGGAGAGAGAAACGAACGAACGTGGCGAAGAAGCACACCTAAATTGTTAGGGCAGCGGATATTGTTGTCAATAATATGAGTGAATATGAGATCTCTCGTACTCTACAAGACTCGTATGAGTAGCTGAGATATAATACACAAGAGATCTTATACTTTGTCTCGCTCATTCTTGCAAATGAGAGCGAGAAAGTGATTCGCTTCTATTTACTCTCTTTATTTACTAGCAACCCGCCCAAACTTCGCACGGGTAGCTTATTACAATTTTCGCAGGGATCTTTAAGTTTTTGAAAATAAAATATTGCCTATGTCACTCAGGAATAATGTAGCTTTCTACTGGTAAAAGAATTTTCAAAATAGGTTCAGCAGTTTCAGAGATTTCTTCCTACAAACAACCTAACAAACTTAACCTCTTTATAATATTAGTATAGATTTTAAATCATCACACGGTTTCTTGTTCACCCTACTAATTATAAAACATGAAGTTGAATGAGCAATGCTTCGCAAATTGGATTGTAAAGCGCAGCTACCCGTTGAAAGTTGATAGTCAAACTTACATGATAATAGATATTGGAGGGATGGTCCCTGGCCCCACATCTCGTGGTGACAGTTTTGCAGCAAGAGTCTGGCACTTTAAGGCGCGGGTCGTGTTCGTGCCACGCGCTCTTCCGCCAGTCTGAGTACCGCGACGCACCGCAGCATTTGAACTGAAAAGATTTTTTTTTTTAAAATAATAACACATTTAACACAATCTTAAATTCAATAAGTAACACATTTGAGACATGGGGCCTATAATGGGGTATGCGAATTGCTTACATTTAGCAATCGCTGAAAGATGCAAACCATTTTGGCGTGATGATCGACCTGCGGGGTGATTCGCTAACTCAGTGCCTCACACTGAATAATAACCACCGAGCTCATTTGACATTATTTTTAACCCATTGAAGGATCTCTATGAAACGTTATTTCACTATCACTCAACAAAGAAGCAATGTAGAACCAACCAATGTCAAATGAGCTCGGTGGCTATTATTCACTGTTAGACACTGAGTGAGTAAATTAGCCCGCAGTTGCAGCGTGCCATAGCGTCACGACAGAGTAGTGTGCACGACATCCAATAAAATGTTTTTCTCCAATCGCCTTCTGTGGTATCGTTGCACTTGTGGCTTCAATGTTAAAGCAATGTCACAAGTGTTTTTGAAATGGTCCTTCAAACCGGATTTTTGATTTTCTAGCTTGTACTGACCTCTGTCTGCATGGTGTCGACGGCGTCCGTGATGATCGTGTCAAGCGCGTAGTTGGAGATGAAGGTGGTGTTGAGCTCGGCTCGCAGCTCGTCCTCCACCGCCACCTCGTAGTAGTACGCGAGCCCGCCCGCTCCCGCTTCCAGTATGAACGTGATCAGCAGGAAATATGTGTACTGGAATAATTTATACGTTTTCATTAGTCTTTACCGCCCAACTACGACTTAGTCGGAGTTACATACTAGCACGAGTGGTGAGACGATACGCGAGATATGCCTCACTAGACTTCTCGTGAATTGCGACACGACAACTTATTTATTTATTGCAAAAATGTTTTACAATGGGGTCTTAAAATTATAAGTCCAATTACAATTCAGTCGGTAGCAGTGTGTATAACGTGTGCCAATAAATAAACGAATCGAAGAGTATTATATTATGTTTAGTGTATATAGAGTGTGAGTGAGACGGAATGATTAGCGCCGCTTTCTTTCAATTCGTTTCTTTATTGTCACGCGTAATACTAAACTGAATTGAACCGTAACCTTCGCACGTATATGCATCGACATCGTTGATAGATTTGATTTAAAAGTTATCACCACTATATCATCATCTTATCCGACTATCAAAAAGCGTAGTTTTTTTACCTACTTTGAAAAAACGTTTTGACTTTTGACTTTTATTTTGAGTGTAGAAGCAATACAAATAAAATGGACAAAAGCTGCCTTGTTTTAATAAGGTTCGGGTTCGGTCATACAATTCTCTCGGTTCTCTCTCATAATCCGATCGGCCGGCAATCCAACACGACCGGCGAGAGTTCAGGCGTACGGCATTGGCCTAACTTGGCTGAACACCGCCGTTGGCGGTGTTACATCCCCGTCCTTCGGCAAGACGTTTAGCTATTGAGCTAAACGTGCTTGCCGAAGTACGCAATAACTTTATTCTGACCTGAACCCGGATCTCATGATCCGCAGATAAGCTACAAATTAGACTAAAGAGTACTTACACACAGTAAACTAGTTCTGTTTTCAGTCTTAAGGCTGCAGCAGCCGAGCGCGCTCAGCGGCAGGCCCAGCGCGCCCGCTATGATGAGCAAGTACGCTATAGCGGCGTACGTCGGAGTGGGCAGAAGCGGCACGAATCTATGCCGAGAAGCTACCGTGCCAGCGCCTACTAATAATACGCCTGCACCTGCAAACTGAACAAAATGTTATCGATATGTAGTAACTTTTGACGATCTCCCTGACGCAGCGCTGGTTTTATGTGTGGGAGATCCCGGGTTCCAGCAAGGGCAGTGTGAAATTTTTTAATTTCTAACTTGACTCTGGTGTATTTTCATTCTAACGGCAAAGCTGTGCCGCCACACGATTTATGAGCGTTTAAAACTGTCATATCCTTTCCAGGTTAGCTCGCTTCAGAAGTACTAAAACATAATCTTATTTCTTTTAAATCCTCTATAAAAGATTCTGAAACAGTTAGCTTATTGCCAAAATATACTTACCCAACACACTTATTGTATTCTGAACTAGAGGTGCTTACAGTACGTAAATTATTTATCAAACATGCGATTATTACACAACACAAAACTCAACCAGTTTCTACAACAAAGCGTAGAATAGATATAGTATACAAAATCCCTCAACTTAAAACAATCTCTGCTCAGAAATTTATAAATTATCTCGGTCCTAAACTATACAATGCAATATGCAGAAAGATAATGCTAAAAGATTTTACAAGTAATAAACTGAAAACGCAAATAATAAAATATCTCAATGCTCTAAATTATAACGAAACTGAGGATCTTCTGATTAAAATAATATGATTGAAACAAACTAGCTAATATAAACAACAAATAATACACATACACACACACGCACCCACACAAACACACACACATACACACGCACACACGCACTCGCATACATGCACACCACTATCACTTGTAATAGACACCGGTATAACATGTCCGACCTTAGAGCACCAAATTGTAATAACATTTATTCAAGTTTTTAGAAATGGAGAAGGCAACCCACTGTAATACAGTGTTTACTAGTGCAGGGGTTGCCCATTCATACGTCTACTAAACCTAGGTCTACTTAATTATTACTTGTTTTTATCTGTACTTTATATGTAATTTAATATGTAATAATATCCAATATCCAATAAATGTATCCAATGTATCACATGTATCACATTAAAACATACAATTTCCTAATAACCATTATATCATCCAAATGGATGATATAATGTTGTACTGAATTTCACAATAACACTCCTTTGTATTTTTATTTATTATTATTATCTATTTATTATTATTATTATTTTTATCTACACTGTAAAAATGGGGAAAATTCGGTTTGCTTATAAGTATGTATGTTACGGGCAACGTGATTACCTGGGCATTATTAATAAGGACCGGCCATTATTAATAATGCCCAAGAGTGATGGGCAAAGTGATTAATTTATCACTTTGATCGGTCATTATTAATAATGCCCGACGGCCCGTGGTCCATGTAATAAGTCATGTTTGAGATAGCTTAAATTTATCACTTGGACCGGGCAGTATGAATAATTCCCAAAAAGGTTTCAAAAACTAATCAAATCACAAACATCGTATTCCGCAAACATATCATTTTACAAAACCAACATTTGACAAACATTCTATTAACAAATGTTTTACTTTGCAAAAGTGATGAACACTACCACGACAGAGGCTTGGTCGACTGAGCCCCACTTCGCGGGGCTCCTTTTTCAGGGTGGTTTAAAAAGAAATAACCACGAAGGGGATGGCGGGGTCTTACAGACTCCGCCATCCCCTAACCTAACACATCCAAGTCGGGGTGCCCCGAGTCCCGAGCTCGCTTCGCTCGCTCTTGCAGCCTAAGTTCTCTGTGCCTGTTTTTCCTATATAGTTTATTTTTTGTTGACTTTTCATGAAAATTTTGTAAGTTTAATTTCATTAAATAAACAAAAACACTACAGTTTACCTATTTAATTACTTTTCCCAAGATAGGGTGGGCATTATTTATAATGGCCGGGAAAAGTGATGATTCATGCTGTTTTAATCACATTGTTCAATTGAGTCGGGCATTATGAATACGGACCGGCCATTATTAATAGTGCCCGGACTTATCAAATTGCCCATAACATGTACCTACACTATTACAGACCTAGCTTATTTTCATTGCTGATCATTCAGGTCACAGCCTTGCATGAACTGACTAAGACTGAGTTATCAACATTTTAAAGAAGTAAGTTTTTTGGGGTCCGTAGACCGTACCCGAAGGGTGCCAGCGGGACGCTATTAAGCCTCCGCTATCCGTCCGTCCGTCTGTCAGCGGGCTGTATCTTATGAACCAAAATAGCCATTATAACAACAAATAAATAAAAACCAAGATGACGAATTTCTAAATATAAATTATTTGAAATTTATAAAAAACACCATTGAAATTATAAAAAAATAAAAAGTACATATTTATTGTATATTGTACGATGGTACGGAACCCTTCGTGTGCGAGTCCGACTCGCATTTGATCGGTTTTTTATTCGAATAGGTACCTGTCGTCAAAGATCGCATAGGTATTCTCGTACCTAGTATGGTTGATAAGGTTAATTGTTAGGTCAATGAGCGATACTCAATTATTTTATTATCAGTAGGTACTATTTCAAAACCACAAAACTAGTAGGTATTAAATAAAGTAAACAGTAGTAGCAAATAAATGATTTGATTCTCTAATAAACCGTCATTATTGACCGTCTGCAAACATGGTATAGTTAATTGGCTTTGTATAATTTGAGTTTAACCATTATTTTAATAAGTTCAATATTTTTCCCCTTATTTTATACGCAAGTACTTAATATTCACATAGAATAATATTATATTTCCTCAAAAACAGCATTATTTCTATCTACTGCCGGTGTTGTTGCCAATTACTCCAAATACTAAAAAAACATAAATTTTCCTTTACTTTTAGGGTTCCGTACCTCAATAGGAAAAACGGAACCCTTATAGGATCACTTTGTTGTCTGTCTGTCTGTCTGTCGGTCTGTCAAGAAACCTACAGGGTACTTCTCGTTGACCTAGAATCATGAAATTTGACAGGTAGGTAGGTCTTATAGCAGACAATAGGAGAAAAATCTGAAAACCGTGTATTTTTGGTTACATCACACAAAAAAATTGTGGTCATGAACTAATAATTAGTATTTTCAATTTTCGAATTAAGATAGCTATATCAAGTGGGGTATCATATGAAAGGGCTTCTTCACCTGTGCATTCTAAAACAGATTTTATTTATTTTTATGCATCAGTTTTTGAATTATCGTGCAAAATGTCGAAAAATACGACTGTAATACGGAACCCTCGTTGCGCGAGCCGGACTCGCACTTGGCCGGTTTTTTAAAAACTAATTACAATATGTATTATAATGAGCGAACATGGAGTAAACGTAAGTCTGTGACCTTGTTTGCTTAATCGTGAACGTTACGTACTGATTAGATGTTACACGGATTAAAGTAATTTACTGCGGCGCTCACATGCACACAAACAACTGATGACTAATCACTCACAAGGGTACTTAAGCACTTCACATGGGTTCATGGAAGTGAGACAAAGCAGTTCAAGGAACGGAACTGCTACTGTATGACTGGGTAATTGCATAACCCACAATCTATCAGCGTATAGATTTGATTTTGACTAAACCTTAACACCCCATGTAATGCTATTCAATTTTTAGAAAAAAATAAATTAAAAAATTAATGTAATAAAACAATAAATCTAATTTGTTATTATCATTCCAAAAAATCTATGTAACACATGTATTTAACAAATACGATTCAATAAAAATGTAGTATAATACCTATCTGTACGATTATTTACATAAATTTCAACCAATAAATAAAGGGGATTTTATGTTGTTATAAAAATTGGTCAAGTGGGATCAGACGGACGGACAGAGGAGTCGTAGTAATAAGGTCCCGTATGGCACCCTATACAAGGATGCTGCGCTTCAGTTCCACTGCACTCTGTATGTGTGCATTGAGCCTTGGGTGCATTATGTTTGTGTAAATTACCTATTTTTTAAATATCTTTTTCAACATCATCTCAACTTATCGCCGGCCCACTACTGACAGGTAACATCTAAGAATGAGAAGGAATTAGGCCGTAGACCACCACACTGGCTAACAGATTTGCAGAATTTATGTACCTTTGAGAACATTATTGAAAATTAATCCGGCACGCAGGTTTCCTCACAATATTTTCCTTCACTGTTAAATATCTTGTTGTCTACTATCATTTATTTTTATTTACTTATTCAGATACAAGTTAGTCCTTGACTGCAATCTCACCTGGTGGTAAGTGACGATGGAAGCGGGCTAACCTGGAAGGAGTATGGCAGTCTTTAATGAACCCATGGTGGCCCTTTGGTTTCTGCGCGGCATCGTACCGAAACGCTAAATCACTTGGCGGCACGGTTTTGCCTGTAGGGTGGTAACTAGCTACAGCCCACCAGACAAATCATAAATGATAATAATTGAAAGAGTTACAAGTTCAACTTACCAAGAATATAACATTGAATATATGCAGAACACATTTCAGGAAGTTGACACTGCAACAGTCTGCGTCTCTGGATTTTCTCGGTTTCACTTTTTTCTTTTTAGCCAATAGTGCACTTGCATCCTTCTTTTTTTCTTCTGCCATTATATTCTGAAGGCAATGGTTTAAGTCTTTCGCCGAGATCCAAACAATGTTTACTCAGCATAAGTCACCTTGTTTCAATTGAAGACTTTCTGAAATTAAAAAATTAAAACACTTTATACTTTTGTCATTTGGGTGAATGTGAAGGAATTACAGTACACGGCCGAAAGTGATGAACATCGGCTTCAGCATGACCTTTCAGGTTTGTAGAGCGTTGTCTCTGCCACTCATACCCATAAGACGTTTTGTCACGTCCGCGTCTCAACGACCGAGACAGTGCTTTGCAAATCTGCTATCTCCTTCTAAAGATCGATGTTCATCACTTTTGGCAGCGTACTGTACTAATAAAAAGTTATACTTACAAAAATATGTAACTTTCATTGAAATTTTGGTATGAATGCAAGTTAATAAAAAAAGACGTAAGAACGATTTTCCTGTTTATTAGCATTAGCAGCCTTAATTTCAAAATGGAATATTACAACACTTATGCTAAATAAACATACCATAATGTCTCAAAATAATTGACAATTAATTAGTAAATTTCAAATAAACTTTGTATATAGTGGTAAAAAATATGATTTAGTGGAAATTGTAAGATAGCAAAGTACATATGTATATACATAACATCTCAGTGTATAAAAAGAAATTAAAACAGATTTGTGTGTCTTTAAGCATTATTTTACATTCAGTCGCTTTCATCACAATATACATAAATTGATTCATGATTTCAAGTCCATATTTATCCTTTGGATTACATTTACCTACAAAACATCAATACCAAAACAATATTATGAAATACATTATTATATAAAATAATGGCAATAGTCCATTTTCAATATGTTGACAAGAACCTAGCAATTCCATCATCAGTCATTCTGTATCACTATTCGTCGTACTGTTGAAGGGTACATTCCAATTTATCAACAATTTTTTTGTAGAAAGTAATTTGCTGTCTCAAGAATTTTTGCATTGTGGCTTTCAGGTCTACGGTTCTTTCTTGTTTGAAGTGATTTATTTCTGCAAGAAGAGCGTACGATATGACATCAGTTCTTCTTAACACTTCATTCAACTGGGCTACCTCCATCTTGTGCTCCGCAGTCAACCTTTCACACTCTCGCTTTTTCTGAACGGCCGCTTTGTGGTTAGCCAACACATCCGGGAATGAGCCTACGATACCTTTGTACAAGTGAAATTTATCTCCGAGAGGCTCCCAATCGTATTTAGGCTGATCTTCGTACATTCTGCCGATTTCTATGTAAGCACCACCGGTTAATTTGATTGCAGATGTGAGTTTCGATGTCGAAATTACTGAACCTTCATCCAAACTCAATGCATTACCTAAATTATAAAATGCTTCACCAACTTTTTGACAATCTGTTTTGTACTGCGTCTGGAACCTCTTAGTTTGTGCGAGACACATATTTGTGACTGATTTGACAGAGGAGTCCATACTACTTATGAATGTATGACATGTCTCTGTGATATGATCCACCTGTGATTGTAATAAAGCTTTCTCAGGTACAACTAATGATATACAATAGTTTAGGCCTAACAAGTTATCTCTCTCTGCCTGCCTCTTGCCAGCCTTCCAGCGCTTTTCGTCTGTACAGGTGAGAAAATGTTGCCACACTTCACATTTTGACAGTACTGGATGTTTGGACATCCAGTCGACAAATTCTTGTAATTGAACTCGTCTGCGCTCAATCAATTGTTCATCATACCGACCCGCGATCTGCTTGTCTGGCAGCGGTGGGATCGGAATAAGTGTAAACTTTTCCTGTAATCTCTCATGGAGCCAATCAAAATGCTTATATCTTCTAGAAACCTGTATATTATTAAAGGAAGGTGTCAGCTGATATGCAATAAAGCTCTTTATACCTTTGAACTTTGATTCCTTCTTGGGTGATGCCACTGTAACATTGTATGGCTGGGGAATGGCTGCCCAGATGTATCCATCTGCCTCTTGAACTATATAGACTTTATCAGAGTCTGGGACCTCTACATTTAAAGTTCCTAATAGGTAACTCTCTCCACTGACTTTAGAAGATGGTGCAAATTTGCTTTTTCTTACTGTTCCCACTGAAGAAAAGTTGGATGTATTGTCATCTATCTGATTATTGTAATCTGTGATGGGCATACCCGGTAGAGGAGTTAGTGGAGCCTGCTGATTCATAGATTTAGAGTGGGGGACACCAGGGCCTATTTCTGAATAAGTATCATCATCCCAGTCATCATCCCAACCATCATCGTGAGAGGTTGATTTTTGGTAGTTATTATCTCCAGCACTGTATTGTTGGTCACTCCAGTCATCGGCTGCTTGGTCATATCGAGGAGCAGGTGGAGCCATTTTAGTAGGGGCAGTTTCATCTGGACTGAGTTTCCTTACATAAGCAGCAGGAAATAAGCCAGTTTGTCCCTTAGAGTTCTTTCCTTCCCACCATCCTTCACCAATGTCTGTATTAATGAGTGTTAATATTTCACCAGATGTAATGGACATTTCCGTGGTTCCGGGCTCTCCTGTGAAGTCGTACAAGGCCTGCACCTGGTTCGCCATGGTGGACCTTGCTACCTACAACAACATCAGAACATATTATAAAACACATACCATTATTATTATTATTTAATCAAAATTGTATAGATTATCTTATCAGTGTTATCTACAAATGTAGGGAGTATGCATAAAGGTGTGATAAATGATATTATACTTTTCGCTTGGCTAGTAAGTCTTTAAATATTGAAAGTAGAACGCTTAAATTAGGGTGTTATTAGTTCCACTAGGAGTTGACACATTTTCTTAACAACACCAATTAAGCATAAGAATCCAAAGAGTATGTAACCACTACGTTCTAAGAATCATTGAGAAATGGAACTAATATAGTCATATTAAAGCTTCTAAAATACGGTGAAGCTGAGACTGTTCGAACTAGTGTAGAAAACAATGATTTTGAAAAACAAAACTTTTTGTTGTTACACGTTCTTTTGTTCAACTAGTGCTCTTGTAAAAGTGCATTAGTGGCTTTAGGTTACTTGCTAGATAGTTGCTTTAACACAACACGTTAGTATTTTGAAACGACTTTGTATTGTACTAAAAGACAACAGCAATATTCTCGTTTTGTAATGAAAATCAATGACGTCAATGTATGGACATGTATTATAAAAACTCTATAGAAAGTAAAAGTATTAGGTGAGCATTTACTAAATAAATTTGTTTTGGAACTATCAAAATCTAAAAAACGTATATTTTACTTACTTTTTTCACAAAAAACACTAATTTCAAGGCGGAGACACTACTCGTACAGTCATCTAAATGACAGTTGACTCAAGAATTTGTTTTCTTTGTTACGTTTGTTATCGCTGTTTCCCATTACGAAGCCAAAAATAACAGAATTAAAAATTCTCATTGGTCATTAAGGCGTAATATTCTACATTGACCAATCCGAAACAGAGTTTGGAAATTATAAATTAAACGTCAAAATGACAAACCATCCAAACAGCAAAATAACTTGATGTCCAGATTATAAATACAGCAATTATTTCATTGAGCTATACAGAGATGGCGTTGCTAAAGTTCGTGAGGTGAGTCATGACTCATGACAGCGCCATTGTAAAGCGCGGGAACATGGCGTGAATTTTAAAGCTTTGAAGCCACAATGGCAGACAATTTTTATTTATATTACTTATTATAGGGAATCTCTGTATAAAATTTCAGTTTTCGATGTCCAAGGGCTGGGCGTTAGAGTCAGTCAATGAGTGAGTCAGGCATAGGTCTTTTCTTTTTATATAAGCACTATCTGATGCCGCGACTTCGTCCGCTTGGATTAGATTTAAAAAATCCCGTGAGAACTTTTTGATTTTCCGGGATAAAAAGTGTGAAATGTCACTCTCCAGGTCTTTAATTATACCCATGCAAAAAATCACCTGAATCTGTTACTCCGTTGCGACGTGATTGAAGGACAAACTAACAAACAAATACACTTTCGCATTTATAATATGGGTAGCACAGATATCTTTAATCTGTGATGGTTACTGATTATTTAGATGGTAAGTAGTACTTACATTCAAATGCAGTAACATTACAACCTAGTACAATTTAACGAGAAAGGCCCTATTAAAATTTTAGCAGCGCAATTCTGGCTGTTGTCGTATTGTCATCAGTTGCATTACAGTTGTTAGGCGTTAGCCATTAGGACGAATTTCATACTATCTTTTGGTGTTGAACGCTTGCCAATTTAGCTTCCATCTTTCAAAACCTACTTATTTCTCTTCCAAAGTTGTGAAATGTATAATGTATAAGTATAGCTTTTGCTGGACTCCGGAGTAATTAGCCTAGATTTTAAAGACAGTTTGTTGTATACAAACATAATTTTTTTAAGATTCTACAAAAGTTGTATAGAATTGCAGCTTGACTTCGGTAGGTAGGTATAGTAGAAGTAGTTTTGTAGATCCAGCATAGACCTAAAATGTGGTTTTTTTTATTTCATTGCTTAATATCGTAACAGAATACTATCTTCAATAATAAGATCATTATGGCAGGCTATGACATTTACAAGGGGCCCGAGGAGTTGGGTAGGTAGTAGGTACCTACTAATTATTATTACTCAGGTACGCTGAAATCAGCCAAGATCTGAAATAATATTTAATGTATAGATACTTAACTATATTCATATTCATTGCTAATTAATTCCGACATTATTTACAATGATTTTTTCAAATTTTGGACACGCAATACAATTATTGAAACCCCGTATATTTTATACTTCGATCGTTTATTTCTAACAATGATAACATCTATCCTCTTCTAAGTATAACACCTAAACAGTTAATGCAATACAATTAATTCTATTCTATTCTACTCTCTTCTAAATACGGTTCTTGTACGTAACTTATTATCGGTCAAAATTATGTGATGAATGCCAGCGTATATTCTAACGCCTCCTGCTACCTACTAGTTTTAAAAAAATCAGCAGATTTTTTGCATTAAATAATAAATTTCACGAATCCTGAGTTTCACAGTAAGTCCCAATTTGCAAGCGACGATTTCCTCTATAGTCTTGAATGGCGTTAGTTTGACCATGTGAGGCAAGAGTGAATAGGCATCTTCTAGGCGAGCGTGCTCCAACCTAGACCTCATCATTGCTCTGTTTCTCAGGTATGATTGTCGTCACGGTCAAGCGCAAGCCTATCTCACAATAAAAAAATCTTTTTAGAGATGGCGTGAAGTACAGTGTTCATGACCCATTTGTCACTTGCCACTTTTGTGTAGGTATCTTATTTTGTATATTTTATCTATATGATACACACTCATACATACCTATATGACGTTTTGTCGGTCTCAACGATAGAGACAATGCTCTACAAATCTGCTATGTCCTTCTAAAGGTCGATGTACATTACTTTCTGCTACGTAAGTACTGTATCTACTAGGGATATTCCGGATATAGAAACTGTAGAATATTGTACGTGTCCGTAATACACACCAACTGTTCCGATACCCATTAACTTGATCGTAACTCAGTGAGATCAATGGTTCGGATTCTATCCCGAGCAGTGTCCCGAGTTAATTGTCTTAGCGCAATTAGAGCAAGAGATTGTGGGTATCGAATATAGCCACTATTACCTATAAACAATGTGACGACCAATTACTCAGCGATAATAAGCTCACATTGAAACCAAGGAGATATACCCACTTAGAGTTCGATTTAGGTATGGACTAAAATGTGTTTTACTTTCAAACATGAAAAAAAGCGCGGCCAATTTAAAAAATATCAGTATGGCAGCCCAAAATTAGTATGACAGATCTGGAATAACCAGATTTGATACTTATTTTTATTTCTGTTCTATCAAATCAGGTTATTCTAGGTCTGTCATACTAATTTCAGAGCTGCCATACTCATATTTTTTTAATTTGCCGCGTTTCTCCAGTCTCTTCTTTCGCTAGCCAGACTTTAGTAAACCTCTAAGCTGGTGGGTCACAATAATCACCAGACCTTGGTTAAATCTAAGAACACGAAGAAAAAGATAAATTCTTATATTTAATACAGATGTTTCTCAAGGCATGACGTAATTGCGTGATTCTCATACGTATGCAAGGCCAACTTTAATAGTCAACAATGTTATACTAATGTATAAAATATAGTAGATATACAATCAATACCTACATAATAATCAATACGTCCATATCCATACTAATTTTATTAATGCAAAGGTAGGTACACAATTAAGTATGTTTGTTACCTTTTCACGGCTCAAGTCTCGAAGATTTTGACGTAGGCATATTTGGCACATAGTGAGCTTGCATCCTAGGGACAAGCACATGGTAGGTATGTCTACCATGTACTGTGAATGGCTCTTTTTATCCCGGTAAATAAAAAAAAACCCACGGGGTTTTTGAAGACCTACATCCACGCGGATGAAGTCGCGAGCATCATCGAGTATAATATTATTATATAGTATGCGACAGGTCGAGATGGTATTCGGGGAGGGAGCGCCCCACACACCCGCACAGCCTCCGCGCTAACCCGGTGCGGGCAAGCGTGGGTGACGTGCGGGTGTGCGGGGCGTCCTCCCGCCTCATACCCTGATTGCCTTCTCAAACTGTCGTCGACTATACCTACCTAGGTACTTGTTATAATTATTTAAAAGAGCAACGTTTTATGCTTACCAAAATAATATCCAATCGGACTCCAAATATTAATCCATAGTCGAATCCCACTTTATCCCATTGGTATATTATTGTGTGTTTGAATGATGTCAATTGGAGTAAATCTAGAGGTATTTCACGTTTAAACCGATTTTATTTATATACAGAAAAAAAAATATGTCAAAAAATAAACATTTCATATTTTCACGAAAGTGTTATCGAGTTATGAATGCGCCGCACTAAAAATACAGTATGTCGCCGCCAACGTCTTTTACATACTAAGATATATATACCAGTATATAACTACCAAGATATACAAGTATATAAAATCTATCTACTCTGTACTCACTGATCAGTAACATAAATAGGTAAGTATAGCCTACTAATGTTATGTATCAAACACACAGTACCAAGTAATAATGGTATGTAAAAAATAAATCCAATAATTTATGTCTACTAGATGATGCCCGCGACTAATGCGCGTGGATTAAGGTTTACAAAAATCGCGTAAGAACTCTTTTATTTCTGGGATAAAAAGTAACCTAGGTTTAAAACTATCCAGGTCTATAATATATCGATTAGGTAAAGTACAAACCAACAAACAAGTTCACACTTTCATATTAATAATACTTGGTAAGAGTGGTGATCACAAACTTCTTCCTAAAAAAATTAATTATTATAGATTTCACTTTTCATATTCAGGAGGTAAAAAGTGAGTGTGTGAGTGACATTGCACTTACATAATAATATTATTTGTTTCATTTCCTTGCAATCGAAGTGAAAAGCAGAGTGTATAACTCGGATATAAAAGCCATTTTATCCTAAACTTAAATTTATCTGCCCTCGCCTTTGGCTCGGTTAAACGTGTCGGATAAAATGGCTTGTTTTATGCTCTTGTTATACAATCTACTATTTTACTCCTTCGAGTGAAATAACTAAGTACGGTAGAAGTAGTAAGTAATCACCACCAAAGTTTTTTTAGCAACTAGCTTAATATGGAACCTCGTGCGATGATTTTTGACACGCTTTTAGGCAAGCAAAGCACGTTCAATGTCTTACATCCGTCATCAGAAAAACATGACCTCTCTTATCGTTTCGTGTATTATGGTAGGTAACTTTTACTCTACAGAAGACGATAACAATGTGCAAAGTTCACGGGGACAAGGTCGTTGCAGGTCGTCACAGAGATGTTCCTTAGTCTTTTGTTCGTAATTCTTATACCATTCTTATTATATCCATTATACCTTGGTGTAACAGAATAGGTACATATTTTGCAAGGGGATTATTAAACAGATTACGTAGGTAGGTACCTTTAAAATTGTGAAATTACATCATAGTAATTTTATTATGATAAGGTACAAGGTGATTCGGTCTGTCTGTCTGTCTCTCAATCCGCACTAGACCAGCGTGGTTGACTATGATACTTGAACAGATTTTGATTTTGGATGTATGAGTACCGTTAGAATCCCAGTCTACAGACAGACAGGACAGTCGTGTTTTTTTTAATTATAGCTTGTTTAATTTCGCCTTTGCATGACAGTTGCATTTTAAAAAGAAATAAAATTCTACTGCGTTTTACGTTGCCACGTAGTCTGCATTATACAGTTTGCAGTTACAAGATAATGTTATTTCTGGTTCTGGCGAAATTATTCTATTTTAATTCAGTAAAGACGAGTGGGTGCACGTTGCGCACGTCGCACCCGAATTAACACGCTCAGTGAATCGAAGCTGGATTTGGAGTGAATTATTACTACTGCATCTTGAGCTACATCTTTAAAATATATTTTGTATATTACGATCCTAAAAGAGATTATATTATTATATTAAAGATTATATATTAAAGATTATAAGAGATATCCAAGATACAGATAACCTAGTTAGGAGTCAGACCTATCGGCTATCACCCATGCAAATGGCCAACTTGTAACTTGAGTATCCGTTTATTAAGTATTAAGGATCGATAAGGCGGCCTTTGCATACTACAGCCATTAGATGAAGATCCTTGTATGTTCTTTTTTATGTTTACTTTATGTTGTGTGTGCAATAAAATAAAAATAAAGTATTGAGCAAAAAAAAAAGTAACCTAGGTTTAAAACTATCCAGGTCTATAATATATCGATTAGGTAAAGTACAAACCAACAAACAAGTTCACACTTTCATATTAATAATACTTGGTAAGAGTGGTGATCACAAACTTCTTCCTAAAAAAATTAATTATTATAGATTTCACTTTTCATATTCAGGAGGTAAAAAGTGAGTGTGTGAGTGACATTGCACTTACATAATAATATTATTTGTTTCATTTCCTTGCAATCGAAGTGAAAAGCAGAGTGTATAACTCGGATATAAAAGCCATTTTATCCTAAACTTAAATTTATCTGCCCTCGCCTTTGGCTCGGTTAAACGTGTCGGATAAAATGGCTTGTTTTATGCTCTTGTTATACAATCTACTATTTTACTCCTTCGAGTGAAATAACTAAGTACGGTAGAAGTAGTAAGTAATCACCACCAAAGTTTTTTTAGCAACTAGCTTAATATGGAACCTCGTGCGATGATTTTTGACACGCTTTTAGGCAAGCAAAGCACGTTCAATGTCTTACATCCGTCATCAGAAAAACATGACCTCTCTTATCGTTTCGTGTATTATGGTAGGTAACTTTTACTCTACAGAAGACGATAACAATGTGCAAAGTTCACGGGGACAAGGTCGTTGCAGGTCGTCACAGAGATGTTCCTTAGTCTTTTGTTCGTAATTCTTATACCATTCTTATTATATCCATTATACCTTGGTGTAACAGAATAGGTACATATTTTGCAAGGGGATTATTAAACAGATTACGTAGGTAGGTACCTTTAAAATTGTGAAATTACATCATAGTAATTTTATTATGATAAGGTACAAGGTGATTCGGTCTGTCTGTCTGTCTCTCAATCCGCACTAGACCAGCGTGGTTGACTATGATACTTGAACAGATTTTGATTTTGGATGTATGAGTACCGTTAGAATCCCAGTCTACAGACAGACAGGACAGTCGTGTTTTTTTTAATTATAGCTTGTTTAATTTCGCCTTTGCATGACAGTTGCATTTTAAAAAGAAATAAAATTCTACTGCGTTTTACGTTGCCACGTAGTCTGCATTATACAGTTTGCAGTTACAAGATAATGTTATTTCTGGTTCTGGCGAAATTATTCTATTTTAATTCAGTAAAGACGAGTGGGTGCACGTTGCGCACGTCGCACCCGAATTAACACGCTCAGTGAATCGAAGCTGGATTTGGAGTGAATTATTACTACTGCATCTTGAGCTACATCTTTAAAATATATTTTGTATATTACGATCCTAAAAGAGATTATATTATTATATTAAAGATTATATATTAAAGATTATAAGAGATATCCAAGATACAGATAACCTAGTTAGGAGTCAGACCTATCGGCTATCACCCATGCAAATGGCCAACTTGTAACTTGAGTATCCGTTTATTAAGTATTAAGGATCGATAAGGCGGCCTTTGCATACTACAGCCATTAGATGAAGATCCTTGTATGTTCTTTTTTATGTTTACTTTATGTTGTGTGTGCAATAAAATAAAAATAAAGTATTGAGCAAAAAAAAAAAAAAAATTGCATTAGAATTTATGCCTAACGTACTAACTAGTATATTCATCTTATGATATTTAGTAAGCAAGTAAATTTTAGAAAGATGTAAGATGAAATTTGAACAGATTTGAGCGGATCTATTACCACATGAGTAACCACTCGTGTGATATTACTAACAGGAACGGTAAGCGTTACTAAATTTTAAAAAGTTAGGTAAAACTACCACAACATTTCAAATCAGTGGAATAATTGCATTCTTTGATATTACTTATTTGATACTAATTGCGCTTTTGTCTATTACCTATTCACAGTTGTACAAAAAGGGCAATAAATTCGCATTATATTTTTTTAATAAGTCCTATTTGGTCCTACACATACATTTTTTCTATATTCATAACATTTAAGAATGTCCAAGTACCTACAAACCTAGTAGATAAACCACAAGACATGGTGGAAAAAAAATAATAATTCTCTAAGCGCTTTTATCATCCAACCGCGCTGTTACCTTCCCCAACTCGAGGTTAGCAGCTTAAGGTTCATTTCAACGTAATAAAAATTATAAGTGCCCTTAAAAAGTTCATATTGTTTCTGTACGAGATGAGGCAATACGAATACCCGCTAGCCGGGATATTTAGAACATTTAAGAACAAGTACCTACCAGCCTAGTAGATAAACTACAAGACATGGTGGAAAAATAATAATTCTCTAAGCGCTTTTATCATCAAACCGCGCTGTTACCTTCCCCGACTCGAGGTTAGCAGCTTTAGGTTCATTTCAACGTAATAAAAATTATAAGTGCTCTTAAAAAGTTCATATTGTTTCTGTAACGACATGAGGCAATACGAATGCCCGCTTAGAGCCGGGATATCTCGCAAGCTTTATTTCTTACGGGATTATTTGCGAATGGCTCGCATTACGTGTTGATGGTCGGGCGTTATGTGAAGGGCTTGTGTTTATTACGTTACTTTGGATTATTACGTTTGTATGAGCTATGATAGTATTGTAGATAATACTACCTTGAAATGCAAGAAGGTAGAGCGGAGGAAGGGAGGAGGTTTTAGTCCCTAGGCAACGTCAACGTCCCCAATGAATTTGGACATGCCCGAAACCCTAAAGTATCCATTTCTCCCTAGGAATACCTCATTCCTTGAGGATTATTTTTCCCTTGCGGAGAATTTTCCTTCTCCCCAAGACGAAAAAATATCCTACCTGTGATGTAAAAAGCGGAAACGTGGACACTGGTGTTGTCTGAGGCGGACGGATGCTCTGACGGATTTCCTCGTTACGGATATAAGAATCAAAGTTAGAGAACCAGTTACAGAACAAAAGGCGTGTGGTTATGTCGTAGAATCAAAATCCGCTGGGGCAATCGTGTTCTAGACTAGAGTGTATCATAAGCACACATGGAATACCCTCCGCTGGAACGACGATTTAAAAAAGATGAGAAAAGCGAAAAACCGTTTTCGGACGCTTTCTCGGAAGGTGGCTGGCAAACTGGCTGATGTTTTATATAATATATCTATATACTAATGATACAATTCTGTAATTTCTAAAATAATATGGCAATTTGCACTGTACTATAAATGAATCACACGTTTTTAAAAATTTTGTCCATCTATTTGAACGAGCTAATCTTCGGAATGGTTGAATAGAACAATACGTTCGTTCAGATTTAAGTTTGACCTCAAACTTGCGTCCTAAATATAACTGCGTAGATAAAATAAAGACCTTTTTATGTGGGTACATGGGTTGTGCCTCTATACAATATGCCTTTCATTTAGTTCTATTTACATCCGGCCTAAAAACCCGTGGACCTTTTGGAAAGAACAGCTATTAAGGAAACTAAGGGAAGTTTGAAGTGGGGTTCGCAATTTTAGTTTAATACCTATAATATTATTATTTACTTTAGTCCACTCGGGTAAGTTACGTAAAATCGATATCTTTGAGTCGTATTCCTTATTGGTGTTATGACCTCTTTAATTAATCACATAATGGTCGGGATTTTGTTGCGATAACAATGCGGTGTGCTCCCATATCTTTCCACACACGACTCGACTAAGAGTAGGTACGTTTCTTAGGTTTAAAAACAAATCTGTTAGTAATAATTACGGGAATGAAATGCTTTCCAAGGCAAGGAGGAATGGCAAATACGAAATGCAGTCTTCCAAAGTCTACGTGGGTCAACATTGCTTACCCAGTACGATTGATTGATAGGTAAGTACGCGCTGTTGCAACTAGACGACATGACTTCGGTCTGGTGGGAGGCTTCGGCCGTGGCTAGTTACCACCCTACCGGCAAAGCCGTGCCGCCAAGCGATTTAGCGTTCCGGTACGATGCCGTGTAGACACCAAAGTGGCATGGGCTTATTAAAAACTGCCATACTCCTTCCAGGTTAGCCCGCTTCCATCTTAGACTGCATCGTCACTTACCACCAGGTGAGATTGCAGTCAAGTCAACTTGTATCTGAATTAAAAAATATCTCTCAATCATTTCAACCCATTGCCGCGCCGCCGCCGCCGCCCCGGTTCGCTATTGAGAACTGCTTACTGTTACCATATTGCAGATCAAGTGCAGGTTTGCAGACTTCACACATCTTCAAGAACATTATAGATAATTCTGAGGCAAGCTGGTTATGGTAGCCACGATATTTTCCTTCACAAATAAGTCGAGTAATATTTTATTGCTTAAAACGCACATACTTCCGAAAAGTTAAAGATGCGTGCCCTGGATCGAACACCGGCCGGACTCCCCGAATAGAAGACCGAAAATCTACATAATCTACCTACTCTACCGACCATACCATATCATATTATTATCTCATCATCATCATCAACCGATAGACGTCCACTGCAAACATATTATCTAATATCTACTCTACTCATAATTCCATCCATTAAATCCTTAGTAATTAAAAGTTCAAATATTACAAAGTTAGAAAATAAATCTGAACAATTATTGTTCCGAAGCGCAATTTAAACTTATTACGCGACCGCTGTCCCGTACATTCAGCTTACAGAGCTACTTACAGAGAGGAGGTACTTCGCGAGGTAATAAAATTATAAGCATCCTTAAAAACTTTATATTGCCCCTTTAGCGAAGAGGTTACTCCGTCATTTCTATTAAATACTAGCTGATGCCCGCGACTTCGTCCGCGTGTATTTACGTTTTTCAAACTCCCGCGGGAACTCTTTGATTTTCCGGGATAAAAAGTAGCCTATGTGTTAATACAGGGTATAATCTATCTCCATTCTAAATTTCAGCTAAATCCGTCCAGTAGTTTTTGCGTGAAGGAGTAACAAACATACACACACACACACACACACACACACACAAACACACACACACACACACACACCCATACAAACTTTCGCCTTTATAATATTATAGTCGGGATTATTACCCGGGGCTTAGTCATCCGTGGTTCGATACCCGGGTCATTCGATTTTTCTGATAATAATTTTCATTACGTACCTACTACAGGTGTACCGCTCCGGCTCGTGATTCGTGACTTTTAAGACATGCAAGGTGACAATGACTTTGAATTCCTTGATTATTATATCAACTGTCATAGTCAGCACCTACCTTACGAAAAAGTAGCCCAAAGTTAGGAAATTGGCGGAGTTTCTTTCTCGTGCCTCGGAGAGCACGTAAAGCGCCCGCCTGATCTCATCAGTTGCATCCAAATATTGCCGTCCCATCGGGTTACAAAAGTAGGGGAATATACAACTAAATTTTCGCATGCACTTGTATGAAACTACCATATCCCCAAGCGATTTCCACACCTCTCTAAAAAATAATCAAGCCGTAGCCCGTATCTCTACTGAAGCTAATATTTACTCTGTGGTAAAAGGCTTTGTTCCAGTAATACCTTTTCAAAGCCCAGTAACACGAGTGAACTGAACAAATGGTTCAGAAAGATTTACCACATTGATTGCGTTCTGCCAGCGAGCAGCGCCTTTGAGTTGAAAGTAATCAGAGATAGACTGGGGGAGTGTGTTGTTTTAACGCGATTCCAGTGCCAATACCTTTTATCTAAAGCCTGTGTTTGATTTGTCCAATATAGTGTTTTAAAGATAAGGTTTGCTCTGGTCCACTTTTATTAGCTCTATCTACATAAAGCGAATGGTCGGCTTATGATTCAACTTCTGTCCGTCCTTCAACTTTCGTGGCGGGGCACTATACCGTCTTATACCATGTAGGGCTGTCTTATACCATGTAGGGTCTTTGGAAACACAGAGTTTGGAGCCATTTTATAAAGCCAAGAACGTGAAGGAGGACGTCAGAATGTACTTTTGTCCAGTAAAAAGTTGGAGTCTGAAGTTGACATCAAATTGTCTTTAATTAAAGGAATGAACTAATATTGTACTGTCATACTATGTACCTACTGTATCGTTATTGATCATTGATTTATTAGGAAATATCCTTGGTAAGCTTACAGCAACGCCAAATCGCATAAAGTACATTATGTACTGCATACATAGCGTGGGTAGCTTACTTAAACGGTGTAACAAGAAAAATTGTGGCTTAGGATAACTAGGAATAAGCTAAGTAGGAATCCCGAAAGTTCCGATTGGAATCATGAATCTTGCACACAGTAAATTTAACACTTGGTACATCAGTACAAGCCTATAAAATATCGGCTCGCGTTGGTTCATCGAGTTTCATTTCTCAATGTCGCGTACAAGAAGACAATCTCTGAATTGTGACGTTACTTGAACATGTCGTATGGTTTCGAAGCATTTTCGAAGCGTTGGTGATAAATTACAAAATATTTAGCAGAATTACCTGTAGACGTAGTAGGTATCTTACTGAAACTAATTATTTATTAAGTAATAGCTCATTCCCGCTACTTCGTCGGCGTGGATTTTTTGTTTTTCAAAATCAGAGTTGCGCACCGATATCAGAGTTCCGTACCACAGTCGTATTTTTTCGACATTTTGTACGATAAATCAAAAACTATTTAGCATAAAAATCTGTTTTAGAATGTACAGATAAAGACTGAAAAAAATTAAAACTTGTCTATTGTCGGGTATTATTCTTAGTAATTTATACACGACTCAAGCACGTAAGTACTAAGACAATAAATCGTCGAGAAGTTTAAATGAAGCAGTTCTGTTGTGTTTGGCTGGCACTATTTAAAGTTACAGTTCTGGTGTTAGCCTGAAATGAGAATTTAACATGCTAAACGTCGTAAATTGTGGTCGGTATCCCGACCGCCCCACTAGGTTGGATATTCTAGCTAATACACACTAAATAAATTTACTCGCTTGAACGCTTTTAGGTTTCCTAGAAACCAATAATATGCCTAGCCTATAACAGGGAGTAAACGCTTAGATAATATTTCGGTGATTTATGCTTTCTTGCTGTAATTATTCAAAGTCAAAGTAATTTAAGCTATTTATTTAAATTGTACATTTTTGATTGCCAATTGTTGAATATTTAAGATATAATTGATGATAAATGAAAATTATTAAATGAACTTAAAATTAAAGCTACTACAAATGCGCCCTGGTCTGAAAGGCCCTGGTCTGAGAGGCCCTGGTCTGTTAGGTATTAGTGGTAGTTTAAAAACAATGAGCCTTATCAAACTGATGTAGTTTTTGTGTAGGGTTTTATGATTTCAAGCAGTACATAGTTTCTTATTATCAAAATGTACCTATTCCATTTTGTTTATCAGACCACTTTGTGGGAGATATCAAAAATCTATTTCTACACCAATATCGAAGTTTGCTCTTACTGCACTCTATGTAATAAGCACACAATCCATACTAATTATTATTATAAATGCGAAAGTGTGTCTGTCTATCTGTCTGTCTGTCTGCTAGCATTTCACGGCCCATCCGTTCAACCGATTTTGACAAAATTTGGTATAGCGGTATTACCGGTATTGGTATAACGGTAGCTTACACCCCGGGGAAGGACATAGGCAACTTTTTATCCCGGAAAATCAAAGAGTTCCCACGGGATTTTTAGAAACCCTAAACCCACGCGGACGAACTCCCGGGCATCATCTAGTATCATATAATAACAATTTACTTATTTCATTTATTATTTACGCCGTATGTACCAAGCTCTAAGTACACGTAAAGTAAGTAAGCGTTACATAATTCCTGCTCAAAGAAAAGAATAAAGCTGAAAAAATAGGACGGAGTACACCAACATGATTTATGTCTTGCAATCCCGCATTTTTATGGTAGGACACAACACCTTTTGCTCGGATATTTACTAGATTATCCAGTGGGATGTTTTTTCAGAAATCCTAACGAACTACGCTTATTGTCATGGTCGTTGCGAAAAGCTCTATTCTTCTCACATAAACTACAGAAATAATTTCGCGAAAATTTGTAAAATCTAACCCGGATAAACAAATGAAACATATTCATTTTGTTCATGTAAATTTTTTACACGAAACACTAAATGAATATGCTGGATGTTTACTTAAATACATCAACAAAAAAGTGGAGATCTTTGATTTTTTTTGTTATGGTTTCCAGTGGGATGTTAAATGAAACAGGGGAAAATTCGAAGTTCATAAAATATATAAACAAAAACGTACCAAGCAATAGAAAAGTAATCTTCTATATATCTTCTAAATATATAAAAGGAAAAGGTGACTGACTGACTGACTGACTGACTGACTGATCTATCAACGCACAGCTCAAACTAATAGACGGATCGGGTTGAAATTTGGCTTGCAGATAGCTATTATGACGTAGGCATCCGCTAAGAAAGGATTTTTGATAATTCAACCCCTAAGGGGGTGAAATAGGGGTTTTAAGTTTGTGTAGTCCACGCGGACGAAGTCGCGAACATAAGCTAGTTTTACTATATTTCAGCAAAAGGAGTAGGTAGCCAGGTTTTAGTTTTGAACTTTATCTTGTCTGTACAAATATCAAAAAACTCTCTCGCTTCGCTCGTGCTTTAATTTTTTTTAAATATACTTAGATGATTTTATACATGTAGATTTTTTCAGTAAGCACTTGCGGTTAGTGATAATGAATTCTAAGAAAAAAGAAAAGTAAAGTGATTTAAAGTTTCAAAAAGGCGATTGTTCAACTCATGATAATTAATATAAAGAGTTCCAATCTGCTTGTCAGGTTGTCAGCACTGCTATTTTTGGGCTGTTTCAGTGCAATTAGCGAAATAGGCTCACTAATGGCTCTGCAAATATACTTACCCGAACATTCGCAACTGAATATGTGTTGACTGCTGAGAGTCGAGATTTGCACGTTGGTTAATTTGTGCATTGCGCTAATTGCCTTGCCTTACATTAAGCTGCCTATCGTTGGTGTAGTCACTATAGTGGTTAGCATATTAGACTGTGGATGACTAGGTCATGGGTTCAGGCTCGGTTGGGCAAAAATTCTATGGCAAAAAATAGTCAGTAATTCCAGAGATTACTTCCAAAGAAACTTACAAACTTTCATCATCATCATCATCATCAACCAATAGACGTCCACTGCTGGATATAGGTCCACACGCCACAGTCTTGCGCCGCCTGGATCCAGCGGCTCCCTGCGACTCGTCTGATGTCGTCCGTCCACCTAGTGGACTTACAAACTTTACCTCTTTATAATATTACTATATAGACTATAGAGTATAGAATAATACCACGTATATGACGTATAGATTGATAGGCAGTGATTTTCCCATCAGTTTGAATATTTATAAAGTTGCGCAGAAAACTGTTTGTTGAATATAACTCCTATAATTTTCTGTCGGGCAACTTTGTTCTGTTATCCTTTGTACTTTGTACGTTTGGCGCACTACAAAACAGCAAAAGTTAAAAATGCATAAAATGTAAGCAACTTGCGCAAATTAAAAGTTCAGCTTTAATTAAATCAGGTTTTGTAAGTCGTAACGTAGTCAAAGTTAAAAATAATTTACTCAATTAGGCACACTTTTGATGGGTCAACGGTAATAGTTTTTCATTGTAGGTGGTAGGTATATAGGTATAGTACGCGATAGGTCGAAATGGCAATCGGGAAGGGAAAGCCCGCACACCCGCACAGGCCCCGCGCTAACCCGGAGCGGGTGAGCATTGGGGAAGTGCGGGTGTGCAGGACGTCACTCCGCCTTGCCATCTCAACCTGTCGCGAACTATACTTAGTTAAGTGCTTACTACTTGCTTCATCGATAAAGGAAAATATCGTGAGGAAAGCTGCATACCGAGAGTTCTCTATAATGTTCGCTTTGTGTAAAGTCTGCCAATCTGCCAAATTTCCGAGCTCTTTCTTGATCTATGAGATGCTGATCAAAGATGCTAGAATGATGACCTCATCTCGGAAAGCGTAGAGTCCAGGAAGGCGTAGGCAGGCTTTCCAACAGACAACAGGAAACACAAGGAACGAAGGAGGAGGACAAAAGAGAGATAGGGCGGATCAGACGACATCAAACGAGTCATAGGGAGCCGCTGGATCCAGGCGGAGCAACACTGTGGCTTGAGGAACTTCCTCTAAGATATCTATATCCGTGTCAGTAGAGGTCTATTGGTTGAACTGATGACTTAAAGTTGAAAGGTATAATAAGAACAGACCATTTTATTAAATAAACTTAAATCTAAATTAAAAGTAAAATAAAAACAACGTTAAATTAAAACTAAAATAAATTAAATTAAATCTAAAACCTCATCGATACCACCGCCGTGAGGCATAAAGTTGTGCTGATAATTAGGTATATTCATCAACTTAAAACGAAAACTACTTATACGAGAGTTGCAAATCCGCCCTGATCAGAGAAGAAGCCCACACCCACACCGCACAAACTCCGCACACAAGTCTTAAGGTGACGCAGGACGCTCGACCGAAATTGGCAGCGCACGTGGGTAACATGTTTGCTTTTCACTTGACATTGTATGAGAAAGTTGAGAGGTACGATGATTTTCACTGAAATCAAGCGCGCGAAAAGGGTTTAGGAAAAGTATTTTTGAGAAAAAACTGCTGAATTTATGTTTGCAAAGTAAAGTTATTTCAACTAATGAATAAATAAACAACGTCTAATGATAAATTGTTTTAGAATTTTCATATCGCTAATCTTATTTATTTACGCCCAAAGTTGTCATTTATTTAGTGTTAAAATAGAAATCTTTTGAGCCTCGTAACTTTTAAATCAATATTTTTTTCAATATATTATATATCAATAAACCTAGATAATGACGAGATAAATCGATATAATTCTTAGTTTTGTGCGTACAATATCGAATATTGTTGTATTTTCCCTCTTACGTTTGTATGGAGAAAGCACCGAACTGAGCAAAATGTCGATTCGGTGTGTTCGTAAGTTAAATCAAAGTCACTGTAAGTCAAAGTCACCTTGTACGTACGTAAGTAACTTTTCAGACGTTGCTTTTAACTTTTGTACTTAGTTGAGACAATTACTGAAAGCTTGGTAGTAAAATTAGGTACCTTGTCTTAAGTGCGAAGTACCTAATTATTTTGTTATACCTACACTAGTTGATGGATGTGACTTCGTCTGCGTGGATTTAGGTTATTTGAAAATCCCGTGGGAACGATTTAATTTTCCGGGATTAAAAGCAGCCTATATGTCCGCCTCCAGAGTAAACTTTGACGACCTCTCTGGCGCAGTGGTAAGTGCTGTGGCCTTATTATTGGGAGGTCCTGGGTTCGATTCCCGGCAGGGTTTTGGAATTTAATAATTTCTAAAATTCTGGTCTGGTCTGGCGGGGAACTTCGGCCGTGGCTAGTTACTACCCTACCGGCAAAGCCGTGGCGCCGAGTGATTTAGCGTTCCGGTACGATGCCGTGTAGAAACCAAAGGGGTACCTATGGTTGAATAAAAACTGCCATACCCCATCCAGGTTAGCCCGCTACTATCTTAGACTGCATCATCACTTACCACCAGGTGAGATTGCTGTCAAAGGCTAACTTGTATTTGAATTAAAAAAAATAACTCTGTACCTTTCGTCAAGATGGTTAGCGGATGGGCTGTGAAAACGTAACAGACAGACTGACAGACAGTTACACAGAGCGACATACAGAGACTTTCGTATTTATCATCCTCATTTCAAGTTCGACGACCAAGATGGATTCGCAGACTTGTGTAAGTAGGTATGTCTTTTTCATGCCAATAAATAGCACACTTCGTCCATTTTATGATATAAAAGTCTAAGAACTTACAGATAGAACCTCACTTTTAAACTTACGAACTTACTGAGCAAAATTCAAGTTATATGTTAGTACCTACCTAAGTATCTATTAGGCAAGGCACACGCTTGTAATCAATATCGTGATATTTGGATCATGATCAACCTACCTACTGTGATGAATATCGTGATTCGTGATCCATCAATATTCAATATACTGAACCAGACGTTCAATAATAATATAATCATTAATCACCATCCAAAATATTAAGCTCGAACCACGCATCTAACAAATAGCAATTCTATAACGCATCATCATCATCATGATCAACCAATAGCCGGCTCACTACAGAGTATACAATCTCCTCTCAGTATGAGAAGGGTTTCGCCATAGTCCACCATGCTGGCCAAGTCGGATTGGCAGACTTCACACACCTTTAAGAACATTATGGAAAACTCTCAGGCATGCTGGTTTCCTCACGATTTTTTTCTTCACCGTTAAAGTGAGTGATATTTAATTTCTTAAAACGCATATAACTCCGAAAAGTCAGAGGTGCGTGCCCGGGATCGAAGCCCCGACCTCCCGAATAGGAGGACGTCATCGTAACCCCAAGGCTATCACGGCTATTCGTAACCTATAGCTATAACGCATAATATTTTATCTTTTAATTAGTTACAAAAATAACTTCAAAAAATTCCCCAGCCATAATTTACTAACGGACATTCCAGCGATCGTGGAGAAATTCTTAAGGGATCCTACAATTTCTCTTAGCTTTCGAGCATGACCATTTATCAACGTCGCTGCAACTTATGGAACAGAAGGAATGGGACCACCCAACTTGCTATTAGATGTGAACATTCAATGAAGGCTCGTGCAAACAGAGTGGCGCGGCTAATGGTAGAATAATGTTTGCCCGCGACATCCAAAACAAATGTAATATAGTGGGAGATAGTATTAAATGTATTTGAGTGGTATTTAACACAATTAATTAAATTAAATTTAGAGCCTCAATAGCTCAACCGGTAAAGAAGTGGACTGAAAACCGAAAGATCGACGGTTCAAACCCCGCCCGTTGCACTATTGTCGTACCTACTCCTAGCACAAGCCTGACGCTTAGTTGGAGAGGAAAGGGGAATATTAGTAATTTAACATGGCAAATATTGTTTTTAAAAGTAAAAAAAAATCTAGGAAGAAGAAGTCTATGATTTTTCAGTCACTCTTCATCATTAACTATATCCATGCAAAAAATCATTGAAGGACAATCAAAAAACAAATTCATTTTCGAATTTTAATATAAGTAGTTACTGGTGTAGATAAATTCATGAAAAAATGAATGACTTACTTTGACATCCGTCTTCTAATCGGAGGTCGGGGGTTCGATCCCGGGCACACACCTCTGATTTTTCGGAGTTAGATATATATGTTTTAAATACTTAATTAAATATCACTTGCGTTGTAAATATTTAACGGTGAAGGAAAACATCGTGAGGAAACCTGCATGCCTGAGAGTTCTCCATAATGTTTTCAAAGGTGTGTGAAGTCTACCAATCCACACATGGCCAGCGTGGAAGACTATGGCCAAAACCCTTCTCATTCTGAGAGGAGACCCGGGCTCTGTGGTGAGCCGGTGATGGGCTGATCATAATGATGATGACTTACTTTGAATTTAGTTATGTACCTAAGTAACGTAAAAAGTAGTTTTGCAACACAAATAATACTAAAACTAATTATCTTTGTACAGAATGCATTTGCAGTTACAAGGAAAAATGTGTATTGAATACGAAATAAGAACGAGTATCTAACGTAGTTCTTTGAAATGGGCATACAACTGCTGCACGACTAGCTGAAGCTGAACGCCGAAGAAAAATATAGACTGGCGCACTCTGAATACGTTAGCCGCCTTTGCTTGCATGTTGCAAACAGCGGGGCAAACTTGGAACTTGTGTTAATCACATTGAGATTATTGAAATTTTAGTAATTGGTTTACTTTACGGTAAGCCCACACAGCGAATATTTACCGCGCGGTTTTTTTCCCGCGGAATTCTGTGACATGGAAATTGTGTGAATTTTTTCACGAGTGCGTAGGTCTACATGTTTCATGGTGAAATTTTGTAAAAAAAAAATGGTGGATTGTCCACTATGCCAAGTTATCAAACACTCTCCTTATATTATTAAACCTAGTCCTTTTTTTAAAATTCAGATACAAGTTAGCCCTTGACTGCAAGCTCACCTGGTGGTAAGTGATGATGCAGTCTAAGATGGAAGCGGGCTAACCTGGAAGGGGCATGGCAGTTTTTATTAAACTAACTCATGCCCCTTTGGTTTCTACACGGCATCGTACCGGAACGCTAAATCGCTTGGCGGCACGACTTTGCCGGTAGGGTGGTAACTAGCCACGGCTAGCCTCCCACCAGACCATACCAGAAATTTAGAAATTATAATATTCTAAACCTCTGCCAGGAATCGAGCCCGGGACTAATAAGACCACAGTGCTTACCATTGCCCCAGTGAGGTCGTCAAATAAGAAATCTAATTACTGAAGATGGTCTGCAAGACTTTAGGTCGCTTCGTCTATCTACACTTGTATAGGCTTTATAGCCTGAGCTTAGCTGAAACGATATGTAAAGTAACACGAACAACTGCTCATCTCTTGAGTGTTTGTGTTTAGGAAGGAAAGTGTTCTACGAGAAAGGGTAGCAGTTAATGTAGCGTACAAAAGAAATGATCGCGTAGGGATATATTTTTATATCTCTGAAGATCTTATGCATAATGTGTTTTTGTGTTTGTTTTGACATACATTGATACATTGTATTTACTTTACGGTTAAAGAAATATTTTGCGTACATTTTCCAGATCCAGTCGGGAAAATGCAGTAAGTAGGTATGTATTTAACCATGTATCTATTACGTGAATGTGTTCTGTCTGTTTACCTGTTACCTTTTTAAAGTTTATCCGCGGAATCGATCTAGTGCCTAGTTAGGAGGATATGTAGTAGAGTAACTATAATCTATGTATATAAAAGGAAAAGGTGACTGACTGACTGACTGACTGATCTATCAACGCACAGCTCAAACTACTGGACGGATCGGGCTGAAATTTGGTATGCAGATAGCTATTATGACTTAGGCATCCGCTAAGAAAGGGTTTTTCAAAATTCAACCCCTAAGGGGGTGAAATAGGGGTTTGAAATTTGTGTAGTCCACGCGGATGAAGTCGCGAGCATAAGCTAGTTTATTATAATAATCAATATGTATATTCATAATATTATATGAGACTGATTGGTTGACATATTCAACAAACCAACTCACCCCGCCGCGCCGCCGCGGCGGGTCTAGAACCTTGAGATTTTGCATCTAGGTCATCTTTATGGTTCACCCACTAAGAAGGGATTTTCTGAAATTCGCCTGAGCGATCCGAAATAAATAAAAGTTTTATTGAATACTAGACTACATGATGCCTGCGGCTTCGATTTTTAAAAACCTAAATCCACGCGGGATTTAGGTTTTTAAAAATCCCGTGGGAATCTTTGATTTTCCGGTATAAAAAGTAGCCTATGTCCTTAATGCACCAAGATGCAAGTTATCTCTGTACCTTTCATGAAAATCGGTAGAGTAATATTAGTATGGATATGGATTTAAAAAAGCTATCATAATATCGTGTTTGTAAGCAGATATAGAATACTAGCTTATGCTCGCGACTTCGTCCGCGTGGACTTCATAAATTTCAAACCCCTATTTCACCCTTAGGGGTTGAATTTTCCAAAATCCTTTCTTAGCGGATGCCTACGTCATAATAGCTATCTGCATGCCAAATTACAGACCGATCCGTCCAGTAGTTTGAGCTGTGCGTTGATAGATCAGTCAGTCAGTCAGTCACCTTTTCCTTTTATATATTTAGATTACGAGTAAGTACATATATGTATGAGGTTTCTATGGTTTCTTTGCAAAATGTTTTCGAAGCACTACGCTTTTAATAATGTTGTAGACCTTTGTTAAAACTGAAATTGCCACACCGCTTCGTATTTATTTTGTGGCTTCGTTTTCGAAGTACCTTTAATTACTTACCTGTCTCGTAAAATTTTAATTTTCCATTGAAGAAAGCACCGCTTACCAGCAGTTCAAATTAAATTAATGTTTTAATTAAACCATTACATCGGCTGCAGCATGGCTTTAATATTATATCTACCTAGTACAAATTTTATAACAAGTTCGGCTGTTAACTTTTGGAATAAAAATGTTTTATTACTGGACTGACTACCACTATTACTACATAATCGAAATAGTCTTTATTTCAGAGCCTACAACGTTATGCTTATGTCTAAGTTATTTACATCAGGAAAATCTCTTAACTCCGAAAAAATACGTTAAATAGGCTATTTAACCTATACTGATGAAATTTAGTACTTACACAGATAGCTTGCATTCCGTAGAACGAACATATGCCATGTTTTATTCGGGAAAATCGAAGAGTCCCCACATAATTTTTAAATAAGTAATCCGCAGTGGGCCATCGTCGCGGAGTTGTCTTAGGGGAACACTTTTCATTCTGAGAGGAGAACCGTACTCAGTAGTCGGCCGGCAACGGGTTGTGATGATAAACGGATGGAATATAGTTGCCTTATATTTTTAACCGTTTGTACCTAGGTACATGGTTTTCAACCAGCAAATTGAAAAACTGATTTACATTGCAGGTACAGCCTGCTATCAATTCCGTATCCACGTTGCAAAATTGTTTACAAAGCTTGTCGATCTCTCTGACAAAGCTATTGGACTAAGAGCCCTTCTTTATTTTATAAAAGTTGAAAGTTTCTCTGCGTATTGTTTCCAACACTGGGAGGAACGTTTGTTTGGATGTTAGTTTGGATCATGGTGGCTTTGGTAAACGTTCAGCTTTTATGAAATAATGAATGAAGGTCTGGCACGCGCTGCACTCTCTCTATTATATTAACTGAACTAAAACCGTATCAAACATTTATATTTCAGTCGGCTTTAAATTAAAGAGTACCTAGGGTACCTAGCAGCTGAGTTTCTTGGCGGCTTCTCTCAGTAGAAACTATTTTCCCGTGGTAGCCTTCACTTTCATAAGATCCGCAGGTTGGTACTAAATTAGGTACTATCCTACATAAAATAAAAATATTTTGAATTTGATGCCACCTACTGGAAAAAACAAAGCTACCGATAGTTAAATTACAAACCTAAATTTTCGAAGTTCCTTTCTTTGAGTTCGTCACGAATCTGAAACAAAAAATATATATTTGATATATCAATGGTAGGTAGTGATAGTGTAGGTAATTGCCGACACACATGAACATTTGCTGCATCTTAGGAACGCAGCAAATTATGTGATTGTAACTTGCACACCCTACTTATAGTTTTGAAACATACCTACCTATTTACAATCACCCATTGAAGTCATTTTTATTTTTGTGGATAGATCTTTCGAAGGTCTCGCTGATTCGTAGCTCCATGAGTTATAGGCTACTATACCTACATTAACATACGTAGTCGTAGCAATCAGCTGTCGCCAGATGGAGTGTTAGGTCGTGTGCCACTTCTTTTGAACTTGGACACTTGCCAGTTAAGCTTAGAGCTATTTACCTATTTGTTTACAGCAATTTTGTTTACTTCGCGCTTTTGGGATAGTTGAAAGGTCGGTCGTAAAGATTTACAAGGATTTAAGATATCCAAAAATGACAATGACAATCAATGTTACCATCGAATGAAAAATGGAAAAATCCAACACTGATTCAAAGAAGTATCTACCTACCATACCTAAGAACATGTATAGTAGGTTTTATACCAATTATTGTTAAGGCAAAAGTTTGCAGGCATGTGTGTGTTTGTGTGTATGTTTGATACTCCTTCATGCAAAAACTCCTGGACGACTTTAGCTGAAATTTAGAATGGAGGTAGATTATACCCCAGATTAGCACACAGGTTATTTTTCATCCCGTAAAAATCCATGTTTCCCGTGGGATTTTGAAAAACTACACCTCACATTTTAACTCCTTCATGCCTCAATTTTTTTAAAAAAGAATATTCGCCATGTTAAATGCCTTATATTCACCTTTCCTCTCCAACTAAGCGTCAGGAGTGTGCTAGGAATAGGTACGACAATAGTGCAACGGGCGGGGCTTGAACCGTCGACCTTTCGGTTTTCAGTCCACTCCTTTACCGGTTGAGCTATTGAGGCTCTAAGCTACAACATAGAAGCCAGTTCTTGGGACAGTGAGAGTGACACAAGAAACACTTTAGTTTTTCTCATTACTTAGTTTTACTCTGATTCTGAAGTCTTCAAGGTTGGTATGAACAATACGAAGAGTTGCTGCCTTTCATTAATATTTCAGACTCATTGTGATGCTTGACACCTCAATCTTTGAAGACATAGAATGCTTAAAAAGTATGTTTAAAAAAAATAGCGAATATCATTTTTTCTCTATGTTGTATACATAATGAAATTCGGGGAGTTTTCTATCCAACAGTTGACCTATTGATTTTACAAATTATTTTCTTTATTTATAAATTGAAAAATTTATTGTAAAAAATCATCTCAACTAAGCGAAAGGGGTCGCTACTAGTTAATCCTAAATGAGGTATCGTTGGACTCGTCTCTTCATTCTGCATAACAAAAGGGTGAAACCACGCGGACGAAACCGCAGACAAATGCTCGCAGTAACTAATGGATACTTAATTACTAAGCTAACATTTTAAATTCTATGTAGGTACATATAATGTAACCTGTAAAGTAACATGGGAAAACTGTTCAAATATGGAACAGGAATAAAATGAAATGGTAAACAAATATACCTAGATTTTTTGGTTTTTTAAAGGGTGGGATGTTATTTATATTCGGTCCATTTATCATTATCCACCCTAGGCAGTATTCACAATAATAACGGTGATAGCCTAGCGGTTAAGACAACGGCCTCCTACTTTAACTTAACTTTTCAGAGTATTAATTAAATATCACTTACTCTAACGACGAAGAAAAACATAGTGAGGAAACCTGCATGCCTGAGAGTTTTCCATCAGGTTCTCAAAGGTGCGAAGCCTGCTAGTTTTGCACTTGGTCATCATGGTGGAGTGTGACCAAACCCTTCTCGTTCTGAGAGGAGACCCGTGCTGAGTATTGAGCTGGCGATGGGTTGATGATGATGAGATGAGATCAACAACCTCTTTTTAGGGTTCCGTACCTCAAAAGGAAAAACGGAACCCTTATAGGATCACTTTGTTGTCTGTCTGTCTGTCTGTCTGCCTGTCTGTCTGTCTGTCTGTCTGTCTGTCTGTCTGTCTGTCTCTCTGTCTGTCTGTCTGTCTGTCCGTCTGTCTGTCAAGAAACCTACAGGGTACTTCCCGTTGACCTAGAATCATGAAATTTGGCAGGTAGGTAGATCTTATAGCTGACATTTGGGAAAAAATCTGAAAACCGTGAATTTAGGGTTAGATCACACAAAAAAAAATTAAATTGTGGTCATGAACTAATAATTAGTATTTTTAACTTTCGAAGTGAGTGACTATATCAAGTGGGGTATCATAATATGAAAGGTCTTCATCTGTACATTCTTAAACAGATTTTTATTTATTTTTATGCTTCACAGTTTTTGAATTATCGTGCAAAATGTCGAAAAAATACGACTGTAGTACGGAACCCTCATTGCGCGAGCCTGACTCACACTTGGCCGGTTTTTTTCTCTAAAAGAAAAATCTATTATGGATACCTCTGGCCACGTGCTAGCGCGGTGGTTATGGCAGCTTCTTATTGACTAAGAACCTCAGGAAGTTCCACCTCACCGCTGACGACGGAGCACAGGATACAACCTATAGTCAGGGTATGAGGCGCGTGGACGTCCGGACACCCGCACGTCACCCGCGATTGCCCGCACCGGGTTAGCGCGGGGGCTGTGTGGGTGTACGGGGCGTTCACTTCGCGATTGATATCTCGACCTGTCGGGTACTATGTGATTTCCATTATAAGCATAGGTTAGTCTCAACCGCGAGGCATAGCTGAGTCCCTGTGAAAAAGGACCCTGGATGGGTTCGAAACTAGTTGGGCTTAAGTCGTCGACTAAATACGTGAATAGGTAGGTATAGCTGGAATAACCTATACTAGAACTAGTTCACCTAGTTGCCTCTTAAGTTACCTAAATATTGGATTGAATATTGTTGAAATGATTATGAGCAATATCTATTATTTAAATGAACTATTGTATAGCTGTGGTAGCCTAGTGGTTAGGACGTCCGCCTTCCAATCGGAGGTCGGGGGTTCGATCTCTGGCACGCACCTCTAACTTTTCGGAGTTATGTGCGTTTCTAAGTAATTAAAATATCACTTGCTTTAACGGTGAAGGAAAACATCGTGAGGAAACCTGCATGCCTGAGAGTTCTCCATAATGTCCTCAAAGGTGTGTGAAGTCTACCAATCCGCACTTGGCCAGCGTGGTAGACTATGGCCAAAACCCTTCTCACTCTGAGAGCAGACCCGTGCTCTGTAGTGAGCCGGCGATGGGTTGATCATGATGATGATGATTGTACACCTACCTAGTTTTTCATATGTTGCAATAATTGTAAGTCATTTATTAGCATAATTAGATTTGTTGCAGGGCGCTGTTTTGTGGCCTCCTTATTAGATGTTAGAACATCAACATTAAGCCGTAAACGTTTCTTATTTTGGTGTTCAAAATACGTGAGCAGTATTTAAATTTGATTGATATTTATTTAGTCTTGAGTAATCGTAGCTTCTTTAGTAGCTCGTATAGGGGCTATAAGTATTCACCTGTTGCGTCTTGTTGGTACCTAATTATATAGCTCTTAGTTTAATAATAAGTAGGTAAGTACACAATCTGTGATAGCCTAGTGGTTAGGACGTCCGCCTTCTAATCGGAGGTCGGGGGTTCGATCCCGGCACGAACCTCTAACTTTTCGGGATTATGTGCGTTTGAAGTATTTGAATATCACTGTCTTGTTTTAACGGTGAAGGAAAACATCATGAGGAAACCTGCATGCCAGAGGGTTCTCCATAATGTTCTCAAAGGTGTGTGAAGTCTACCAATCCGCATATGGCCAGCGTGGTAGACTATGGCCAAAACCCTTCTCACTCTAAGAGGAGATCCGAGCTCTGTAGTTGAGCCGGCGAGATGGGTTAATCATGATGATGAAGTACTCAATATACGTACTTGTTAAATATCTTTATAGCAAGACACATGCCTAGGTATCATATCAATTCATGTTTCTATTTATTCCAGCCTTAAATTCCCTACCTATATTTTTAAGTCCGATTTTCTTCTATCTTGTTTATATAATTTCTTATCTATAGCAAATGATTATAATACTTGTTTTATTTTAGTCACCAGATCAAGGTGAATGAGCTAACGTGAAAATTAGCATATCGTGGAGGAGTTTCTTAATGTAGATAAAAGTCTAGGTAAGTTACAAGGGTCAAGGTTCATTCAAATCGATATTTTTGCAGACGACTAAATAAAATTTATATGGTTACTAGATTTTGCCCGCGTCTTCGTCCGCGTGGACTAAACAAATTTGAAACACTTATTTTACTCCCTTAGGGGTTGAATTTGACGACGTTTTTTATTATAATTTTAAGTAATCTCTTGTGGCCTTCTGTAAAACCAAGATTAAGATGTAAATAATAATTATATGTAAGTACGCTTTTGATTACTTTCTAATAAACAAAAATAAAAAATAAAATAAAAGTTATAAGGTTACTAGCTTATGCCGTTACTTCGTCCGCGTTGACTACACCAATTTCAAACCCGTATTTTACCCCCTCTGCGGTTTAATTTTCAAAATCCTTTCTTAGCCGAGGTCTACGTTATAATAGCTATCTGCATTATAAATTTCAGCCCGATCCGTTCCGTAGTTTGAACTGTGCGTTGATGGATCAGTCAGTCAGTCAGTCAGTCACCTTTTCCTTTTATACATACAGAGAAGAAGATAAGCTAAGTTACTCCAGTAAAGTTAAAAACAAATAGGTATGTAGGTACGTAAGCTAAATAAGAAGCATTTTATCTGACGTTTGCAAAAACAATAATATGTAATTAGAATTAGGTAGGTATATACCTAATTAAATTAATTGCTTCTTACCGGATATCCTTGAATAAATTGAAATCCAACCGCTATCACGAAATTACCCTTATTCGAAACACGTATTATGTGAGTTTCATTCGATAGGCCTAAATTGCTTTTCATTCTGTGTAGAGACCCGTGCTCAGTAGTGAGCCGGTGATGGATTTATCTTTATCATGATAATGATGAGGCATTAAAAACCACAAGTATAAATCCATCCATACTAATATTATAAATGCGAAAGTGTGTCTGTCTGTCTGTCTGCTAGCTTTTCACAGTTCAACCGATTTTGACGAAATTTGGTACAGACCTCAGCTTGCAACCCGGGGGACATAGGCTACTTTTTATCCCGGAAAATTTAAGAGTTCCTACAGGATTTTTAAAAACCTAAATCTATGGGTTCTCAAAATAGATTTTATTTATCTTAATTTTTATGGGACTTTTGTCCGACACGGACACGCAAGCCCCATCGTAGCCTAAATAGCAATCTAAAATACTACATAATGGAATGCAACAGATCCGCCTAAAGAGATATATTACTGCCTATATTATATGAATATTATTTCAATTATTGATTTAAAACCTTCTGTTGTCGGTATACTGCGAAGACTCGTAATACCACCTATCTATGTATGTCATATTTATTAATGTTATATTTCTGCACAACAATTTATAGTATCTACTTACTGTGCATTAGTTTTAATTCGTAGAATTTAGTTATAAAAGTTCACCGGTACCACATACTTTCAGAAATCCAGGCAACACAACTTTTCTTATTTTGAACTTTCCGATTCGAAATAATTTTTCGCGCGTAATAAATATCTTTGTATTTGAAACATAAAACACGATATCGCTCCAAAGGTTACAACCGTACTGATTGTAAATGAGCAAAATAAATCTATCCTTCTACTATACTAGAATAGAAACGTGAAATAAATTGATTACACGTTTGGAATTAATTAATTTACATACAATGCTGGTTTAAAGTGTTGATAAATTTCTCATGATTTAGATAAGGCGCAATGAGTAAACAAAACAACATTAAGTAATTAATAGAGCTCGAGCAACAACAGGAACAGAAGCAAAGCTTGTCTGTAAAAACCATGTAGAAATCCAGACCCTATTATTAAACTGTCTGTCCGTCTGTCGTCCATCTATCTGTCTGTCAGTGGGCTGTATGTCATGAATCGTAATAGGTAAAGAGTTGTCACAGAGTGCGTATTTCTATTGCCACTATAACAACAAAATATAATAAAAAAAATTAAAAGTACATAATCTTCTGCAATGGTACGGAACCCTTCGTGTGCGAATACAAGTCGCACTGGACCGGTTTTTATTCTATGATAAGTTAGCCCTTGACTGCGATCTCACGGGTGTTAAATGGCGATGCAGTTTAGGATGGGAACGGGCTTGAACTTGGAAGAGTTATGGCAGTTCTATCTGTCGATATTGACAATAGGCTACTTGACAATTTTTTTAAGTTGGTCTTAAATGGTTAATATTTGTCCTATTATATCAAAAAAATTAACACTATATTTTTTTGCGCCCTAAAAACCGTAAAACTTTAATTTAAAAAAATATTTTTCTTAGACAGGTGAAAACACTGTCGGCCATGTTTGGCCGATAGATTATCTGTGCTCTGACGTCATGCATTTGTAAACAACAGTATAACCCTGTGGTTATACTGTTACAACACCAGGGTTATACTGTTTACAAATGCATGACGTCAGAGCACAGATAATCTATCGGCCAAACATGGCCGACAGTGTTTTCACCTGTCTAAGAAAAATATTTTTTTAAATTAAAGTTTTACGGTTTTTAGGGCGCAAAAAAATATAGTGTTAATTTTTTTGATATAATAGGACAAATATTAACCATTTAAGACCAACTTAAAAAAATTGTCAAGTAGCCTATTTACTAAATGTGGTGCATTTTTAGTATTAGATCAAATTTTTTTACAGACGGGTCAGCGTTAAATACGGGTCATCTGATAGGAAGTTCAGTTTCAAGAAAATTATAGGTACTATTTGTATTTAATTAACTTAACACAAGCCTAAAGTTAGTGTCCGTTTCAAGGTATTCGCGAACTCAACGTCGAACACAGTGAGTTAGAAAATAACACAGGAAAAGTATCTTTTACTTATAAATTCTTAGCGAGATAGAGACAATTTCAGCGAATGAACGTCTAGAGCTAAGGCAATCTTTCTATTTCAAAGGATTATCTGCGAATGAGCTCTCTTTATGTGGACAATTGTTTTGGGCTCAAATTTAGATGAAGTGTTTTTGTTTGTCCATATTTTGTTATTCTATTCTGTATGAGAATTTCTTTTGGCTTCATAGGATTCTGGATTTGTAACCTGCTGAGAACATCGTCTGTTAGATACGCATGTCAATTGACTATCTAACACGCACATCAGTCATAAGATGCTCCGTGGTCATAAGACACCGATCCTAATGCCAACTGTCTAGAGCTCTGAGTTCAGAGTTCTGTGTTGAAAACTGATCAATCAAAGACCGAGTTACATCAAAAGATTCTCGTTTCGTAGTGAGCCAAGCTTAGTGAACGCGCAATTCAGAACTGAATGTTACACCACAGTCAGTGGGTTGAGTTTTACAGTAAAGGTACTGACTCGTAGTACCTAACTGCCTCGTTGGTCTCGTGGGTAGCGTGCTTGACTGCAGGTCTTAGGTTCGATTCCCGAGTTGGGCCGAAAAATATGTAATGGGTTTCTGTTAAGATATTTGCTGTACCGTGTTGCACCCCTGTGCCTCGGAGAACACGTAAAGGCGTCGGTCCTTCGCCAGATCTCTCTCCGGTCGTGTCAGATTTCCGTCCCAGCGGGCTATGAGAGTGAGGGAATAGAGAGTGCACCTGTGTTTGCGGATACACTTGTGCACTATAATATCTCCCGCGCAGTTGGCTAACCTCTATGAAAATTGGCCGTCGTGGCTGAAATTCGATCGGGAGGACATTACGGAGAGTGGAGCAGTGGAGAGAGTTTAATGATTAAAACTTGAATGTGTGTGTATGTTGTACTCAGCGGGAGATGGAGAGAGCTATGCTAGAAAATTCTCTACGTGATCAATGGGTTGCGAAACTGAAGTGGCAATGGGCAGGGCACATAGTTCGTAAAACCGATACACGTTGGGGTCCCAAGGTGCTGGAATGGCGACCTCGCACCTGAAGACGCAGCGTTGGAAGACCCTCCACTAGGTGGACGGACGACATCAGACGAGTCGCAGGGAGCCGCTGGATTCAGGCGGCGCAAGACCGTGGCGTGTAGAAGTCCCTACAAGAGACCTATGTCAAGCAGTGGACATCTATCGGTTGATGATGATGATGACTTGAATGTACAGGAAAGGGTTTCCGTACATTATTTCTTTTTGAGGTACAAGAAAGGAATGTCTAATGAGGAATCCCTTTCAATTGTAAGGATTTTTATAAATCCTAACGCTAATACGAAGATTACTCACAATACCGCTTGACGGTGATCTCGGATTATCTCGAGTTTGCTTCACCCTGGACCAAATCTGAAGGTCTACGAACTTTTTGGATGACTTGCTGATTTTTTACGAATTCGTCCGCGTGAAATTTGTTTTTATTTTCTGTTTTTGCAATACATAAAAATTTTCTGGGATAGATAATAGGTATCTATGTATATGATGCATAAAATGTTTATTTAATAAGTTTTAAGTGATATTGTGAATTTTGATGGTATAAAGAATTACCGGTTGAGTTTGTTGTGGGCTTCTTCTCAGTGCGCGTTTGGAACACTCGTAGCTCTAGTTTTAAGTCGACCTAATTACGTATAGGTACAAACAATTTAAAATCAATTATAACAATTTATTGATAATCAAAAATTGTACAGTGGTACCTACTTAGGCTACCCATGGCTTTGATTTTGACTTTTATCTAGCCTACGATGGTCTCTACGATGTATCTCTGGATAGGTGCAGTAGGTAAGGCCGTAAAAAGGTAGCAGACACACTTTTAGGCAATATTATTATGAATATTTCAGATGTATGAAAATCAGTATACCTACATTAGTAAAGGGCAGTTTATAGGTAACCACTATCTAACTAGGTATGCTAGGTAGGTTGTGTTATGCTAGCTATAACCAAGTCTTATAGCTACGATTTTTGCAGAAAATTACTAAAGAGAGTCTATAGAGAGAGAGAGTTTAATCACGACAAAATATTTCAGGAACTTTTTCCATCAATAATAAGATGAAAGTTCAATCAACTTGACTTTTTTCATTAAACGCGCAAAGAAATGAGGAACGCTGTTCTAGATCTTATCTTTAGGTTCATACTGACACAAAAATAATGTAAATAAAAGACTGTTTTTATTCAGTGACCCCTTTAGAGTACTTGTTAGGAACAAAATTTATCTACGGGCAGATGAAAAAAGTTTGGGCTCAATGTTTCCGTAAAAGTGAACGATCAAGGGTGTACAATATCTAGAGTTTGCAAGAGATATCCGTGTTTGAACTTTCGTTTAATTTGGAATTTCTTCCTTATGATTTGTACGAATAAAAATCACTATTTGAAATAGAGTTTTAAAGCTATATCGATGCTTCCATACTATTTTATTATAGGTAAATATGTAAGTGTGTTTGTCTGTTGGTTACTACCTACCTAGTATACCTTTTCGTAGCTCAGCCGCTGAACCGACCTTCACAAAATTTGGCAACTTTTTATCTTGGAAAAACATAACGTTCCCAGGGGATTTCAAAAAAATATAATCGGACGAAGTCGCGAGCAACATTTTTTTATAAATTTGATTAATTAAAATTCTTAAGTAGGTACAAAGGAGTAAAGTATGAAGTATATACCTTTCAAACAAAAAATCAGAACATCTTGATACTTGAGATATCGTTAACAACCCTACTCAAGGAAAATAAATTCTGGTTAACTTATAAAGAATTTCTCGTATTGCAGTGAGACGAAATAAATTTCAGTATTTGAGATTCCGTAGGCAAGATAAGGACAAACGAGAAACAATTACATCCCTTTTAGGGGGCAATCGTAAACTTGGTATTATAATTATAGTTGTGATCTTTGTATCTATCAGAGGCCCGAGCACGTACTTGAGATGGTCATCTATGATCTACCAACGTAAAAACTTGTAGCGTATCAAAAGCAGTAAGCTGTGATAGCCTAGTGGTTAGGACGTCTGCCTTCTAATCGGAGGTTGGGGGTTCGATCCCGGGCACGCACCTCTAACTTTTCGTAGTTATGTGCGTTTTAAGTAATTAAATATCACTTGCTTTAACGGTGAAGGAATACATCGTGAGGAAACCTGCATGCCTGAGAGATCTCCATAATGTTCTCAAAGGTGTGTGACGTCTACCAATCCGCACATGACCAGCGTGGTAGACTATGGCCAAAACCCGTCTCACTTTGAGAGGAGACCCGTGCTCTGCAGTGAGCTGGCGATGGGTTGATCATGATGAAGATGATGATATCAAAAGCAGAACTAGGTTAGGGTATTGCGCGCCACTGTTAGCAATATCGCCCTCACTACCTGGGTTTCGGATGTACCTAGGTACTTCGATCAAACGATGTGCCATTGTGCCAGATCTTTTTTTCACGCACATGCCAATTGTTGCCTTTGGCGGCGGCGTTTCCACTTGATTGCAACATGGGGTTATTCAAAGGGCGGATCAACGCGAAAAATTGACAACGCATTGGCAGTTCTTGGCTACAACAATGTGCATGGGCGGCGGTATCCACTTAACATCCTGCTCGTTAGCTCTCTATTTATATAAGTAGGTATATTATTTTTAAAAAATAAGCTATAACGAAAATGCCGTCGCTAACATATAGTTCCGTGATAAGTAATCTTTCGAGTAAGGAAATCCTGGAAATAGTCCAAAGGGCATTCATAATAATATGGGAGAATACGAACATAACTTGCTTAGCTAAGTTGGATGGTATCCAATATTACGTATATTGACCTTTGCAATTACAATCCGTTTAGCCTTGAAGTGTACATGTTACTGTATAAGCCCAAAGATGGTAAATTCTAGGATTTTATAGTTAACCTAAGATTTACCTACTCTTACAATTTCACCAACGGCAGCGTTTCAGAGAATGCCAAGAATAAAATTAATCGCTACATTCACTCTTGGAAAACTTAAAATACGTTACACCAATTTATTCATATTACTTATCTTAGATTAGCTATCACTACCCAAATTATCAATGTGAAAATGTGTTTGTTTGTTGGTTTATTGGTTTGTTGTTTTGTCATTCAATCACGTCGCAAATGAGCAACGGAACGACGTGATTTTTTGCATAGGTATATAGTTGAAGACCTGGAGAGTGACATTGCTACTTTTATCCCGGAAGATCAAAGAGTTCTCATTAGATTTTTAAAAACCTAAATCCACGCGCACGAAGTCGCGGGCATCAGCTACTTCTTTATAACGGTAAAATGCCCTGGTCTGTAGTTTTACCAGCATTCACTCGGTAAATCCTAGGTTTTACCACAAAGACATGTAAAAAGAGAGATAGGGAGAGAGAGGGATAGAGAATAAGGTTCTAGGAGTGAAGTTGCCTTATGATGGGTGTACCTACCTAATGACAGGTACAGGAACTTTGTACCATTTTTGTAGGCCGCTACATTTTCAGCAGTAACTAGGTAGGTATAATAATAGCGAGTGTTTTCATCAGTAATATGGAGTGCGCGCTTCCGATGGCCTTGCGATATTTACCAACGAGCCGTGTTAGCAATCAGCTGTTGTCGCCAGATGTACCTACCTACTGGCATCTTGTTCCGCATTTTTAGAACGGGAACGCTTGCCAATTTCAGAGACGCGGTACGGTTATTCACAAGTCATACATCTATTAAGAGATAAAGTGGATTTTATAAAATAGCTTTCTGCTTTCCTTTATAACTGTACAATTTTCATACTTTTAATGAGGTCTGTAATCTTATAAACATTTTTTTAAAATTAAGCTTATCAGTACCTACGTGACTCCATGGTCCATATTAAGGAGCCAGTGTCTTCTCTTAATCTATAAGATAGGTACATGTTGGCAGACAAGAAATGTAAAAAGAAAACAAGGAAGACAAAAGGAGAAAAATAAAAAAATAAAATAAAATATCTTTATTTAACAAAAACAAGTTATTTTGGCGTCGGTTACTAGTGGTCTCCACACTAGGTTAAACCTGTGACGTGGAGACCATATATGAGTTCCTAGTGGGTTTTACTGAGGACTAAAGTCAACAAACATTGAAAATAATATTGATTTAAAAATTACGAGCCTCAAGAGATTCATATTTTAACACTAAATTTATGACAACTTTGGGCGTAAATAAGTAAGATTAGAAGTATGAAAATTCTAAAGAAATTTAACATTAGACATAGTTTATTTATTCATTAGTTGAAATAACTATACTTTGCAAACATAAACTCAGTAGTTTTTTCTCAAAAATACTTTTCCTAAACCCTTGATTTCGGTGAAAATCATCGTGCCTCTCACCTTTCTCATACAATGTCAAGTGAAAAGCAAATAGGTTTGGTCGAGCGTCCTGCGTCACCTTAAGAAGATACAAACAAATATATAATAATATGATGATGAATGAAAGGAGCAATAAATAAATAAATATTTATAATATTATAATGTATACATATATATTTATTGCACATTAGGTATTTAGGTAGGTTACAAAGCATAAGTAGTATAGTTTTAAATAACATATTATATTATAGCTTGTTTGCCGAAATTATTTCTTCTGTGTGAGAAGGCCATTTTTTATATTATGGCTAGATGGTATTTTTTCGATAACGATGTCGGGGTATAAACTATAAACCCGTGACTTTGTCTTCGTTGTTGTAATTTCTATAAAGATTAACTCTTTGCGAATCCGAATGTTTATTTTGCAAACTATGTTTCATTTCCTGCCAACCCTTGCTCATCTCTATCTAAGACAAATTCTATTATCCTCAATGTTTTCGAACCACATAAATTTAGTTCCTATTCAAAGTGGGTATGCTAAAAGGGAGCCGAATGGACCCGTTTCATCGTTCCTTATGTAAGGGCGATGTTGACAAATCGTTCCGCCCGCCCAAATGCTAAGAAATTGTTGAGATTCTCGAGATTATTTTACATCTTGGATTATTTAGATTGCGAGATATTTTTGTTTTTTTGTAAATAAGACGGTATATTGCTGAATCTACGAGTACTTTAGAGGTAAATTATAAATTTTTTGAAATATGCTTAATCAGATTTAACCATAGTTTAACGATAAATTTCAGAAGCGGGAAATCGTTACCAAAACCATTGACTGTAAAATAAAACTGGCTTTATGCAGCGGTAGAAGTAGATAGATGTAGATAAACTCTACAGTGTTTATTGAGTCACTTAGTATCATTTTATATTTATTTTAATTCGTTTTGTGACATTGTTTTTTGATCAAAATTACTTTTATAGTCTGTGCTTTAGGCCTATATTCTGTGTTCTAGATATCGATGGATAGACTAAGTAAGGCTTTCACGTTTCTTCTTCCTTTCGCGCTTGTGCAGGGCAAATAAATTCTAAGGGCTTAAGTAAACTAATAATAAAAAAACATATAGGTTAGATACGTTAGGTAGGTACGATAATTTTTGCACACGGTTGTACGGTTATCATATGCAAAGATAGCTTATAATACCTACGCTCGAAGGAAGCCGGGATTATCTGATTGGCGTCGTCCCAGACAAAAGCCTTAGGGGATGTTTACCTGTATTATTCCAGATAAGTCCGGAAATATTATATGTCGTGTAACTTTTAGCACAGAAGATATAATAGTAACGTAGTTTTAGTTTGTTACCCATTAAGCTGGCTCACTATTGAGCACGGGTCTCAACCGTTACAGCAAGTGATACCAATCTAATTAATTACTTAAAACGCCTCCAAAAAGTTAGAGGTGCGTTCCCGGGATCGAACCCACAACCTCCCCAATAGGAGGTTGACATCTTAACCACTAGGCTAGGCACAGGAATACAAATGCAGAGTAAATGGCTGAATGTAGTATAAAATACAAAATGCCGTCACACAATTGCCATAGTCGATAGTTGAATTGTAGTTGGGTGTTTCAAGTGATTGTGGGTCGCGGGCAACTTGCCAGCAGCGGACCACTTAGACATAACATTACCTGAGAGTGTGTTCACCCCGCTGAGGCTAAAAGTCAACACATTGTTCTATGCAAAAGTCACGCACAAGTTCTTGTATACCCACTGACTTACGACACTAAACTTTTTTCCGTAGGGTTCCGTAGTAAAGTAAGTTACAAGGCTACAAGGTTAGTTTCGTCCAATCCGTCTGTCTATACGTCCGTCTGAATAAAGTCCGAAATGCACAAAGAGTCTATCTCGAATTCCTGCATAACTTTTATCATAATTATTTGATTTTTCTCAGAACCAAATATGACAAAAGTTTTTATTGACAAGTTAGCGCTTGATTGCGATATCACCTAATGGTAAGTGACAATGCAGTCAGATGGATATGCGCAAATCATGGCAAGATTAGGTGCCCATTTAAATGATAGCTTTTAAAGGTGGTACAAACATAAGTAACTTATAGTACCTACGCGGCAGAAAATAATGTACATCGACAATTGGAATGAGATTTCGGCTTTGTAGAGCGTTGTCACTGTCACTCTTTTTGTTGGTCTCAACGACAGAGACAATGCTCGACAAAACCGCTATCTCTTTCTAAAGGTCGTTGTACATTATTTTCTGCCGCGTACTGTACTTAGTACGTGCAATACTAAACGCCAAAACAGAAACTAGTTGGTGGGTTTTGCTCCCGCTTGTTACAGTCCTATAAACTTTACTCGCTACATGATTGTTCGATAGTTTCCAATTAGTTAGTAACTTGTTGCTGTTAGCCCTGCAGTTTCTATAGCATTGTACATAATATATGGAATTGAATGCGCATGAACAAAGTCATACCACCGAAAGCGTTTCAACAGAACCATTTGAAGACAAAGAACCTTTACTAAGGATCATTATCATCATCATCACCAACCCATCGCCGGCTCACATACACACAGTTCTTCTCTCAGAATGACAAGAGTTTGGCTATAGTGCACCACGCTGGCCAAGCGCAGGTTTACAGAGATTTAATAGAGGTACTATAGTAGACATTATAATATTATCGGTTCATTGAGACGGCTCGTGAGTTAGGGGGGTTCCGGGAGGGTGACAGAAACTGAGTTGCGTTGCGGTGCGTTGCTATGCGTTGTGGTGCGCTGCGCTGCGGTGCGCTGCAGTGTGGTCCGGTGCGGTGCGCTGCAGTGCTGTGCTGTGCGGTGCGGTGCGGTGCGGTGCAATGCGGAGCGGTGTGGTGCGGTGCGGTGCAATGCGGAGCGGTGTGGTGCGCGGCAACCATCTGACTTGGCCCGCCAGGACGGATCCCGCCGGCCGCGGCCGTACAACTACTAAAATAAAATCACAACGAAGCTTTTCTTACAATAAGAAAAGAAATTAATACATAATATCTTGAATTCCTTTAGTAAACGTTAAAAACATAAATTATATAAAATACTAGCTTTTTTCCGCAACTTTGTCTACGTGGATTTAGGTTTTTTTACATTGATATGATAATTAGTTTACCGTTTTAACCTAAAATAACACAGGTAATAATTTGAATAACTTAGAACATAATAGATATATTATATTGTTTTGAATACCTAGTTTTCTTTAAATATTTCACTTTCTTCAACTAACTTCACTTTCACGGTCCATTAAATTCGAACGAGTTTTGCAGGAAAAACGAGAAAAACAATCCATCAAAGTCTCTTAAATGTACGGAACAGGCTCTCCAATTTTGCTATTAGATTAAATCGTGGAATATTAGTTTCCTAAAAATTAGATATTTATAAGGCAATTGGACTCCCGTTTATCATGTTAGAGGAAAAATATCCATTTCAAGGTTTTGAAAATCGGACAGCTTTGTGAGTTACGGCGGTTACGCACTCATCCGATCCGAATCCGTGAAAATACGTTCCTTTTTGTTTTGTATAAGAGCTGATGACATTTTGTCGTAGATAATCGCTGGTATTACGGATGACGGATAGAACTCGGATGGCGGAAGTGCAGTGCGTAATCGCCGTTACGTTCAAATCAGATTGAACTATTCAAATAAAAAATGAATACTTATTTAGGTATACAGTTTGTTTCTAAAGACCGTGTCTTTATTTCAATAAATAAACTTCGTCAAAATAATAGCTAAAACATTTGAAGAAAAAAACTTGGAGATAGTAAACTTTTACTCGCAATTATAGAGCTCTTCCTTTATATTATCAGGCTCAGGGAAACTCTCTCCCAAAATGTTTCCGTTCTTTCCGGTATCGGGAAAGTTAAGTCCAATTTTAACGATCCAAAAATAAGAAAGTAAGGACTAAGGATACGTTGATAAACCCGTAAAATAAAAAAAATGCGTTGTACATACCTGTGTTGTTTCGGATTGACTATGCTGCGTAGGCCCTACTGGCCGCTACAGCGTCACCGGGGGGGTTGGCGAGCGCGAAGCTCCGCCTGGGGGTGAGCCCTAGGGCTCGAAGAAATAATTTGAGAGGTCGGGGGGCAACGTCCTCCTAAGGGCGCCTCCTGTGAGGCTCGGACCACGGCTTAGGATGACGTTGGGATGGGTGGAGTTGTCGGTTTTGTTGGTTAGTCCGTACGCCCCCGAGGCCGTGGCGTGAGCCCACGTCCGGGTGACGTTAGAAATCGGGGACCTCGTCTTCGCCGGCGAAGACGCTGTGATGAGGTTGAATTGTGTAGCCCTACGAGATAGGGTGCATTGTCGGTCATGATTTGATCGTCGGGGTCATTAAGGACGTGCTTAGGGCGTCTTTTATCTGGGGGGTCGTTTCGGTCAGGGGTGTAAGTCGCTGCCTCAACTATTAGGGGGTTGGGGTGTCTAATGGCTTTCTCAAAATAATTTTTGGAAAGCTGTTTAAAGTAATGAGCTATTGTCGGGAGTTGGAGGTCTCTGTGGAGGTCCACGTTGCGCATGTACCACGGGGAGCCAGTGGCCGTACGCATAAACTTATTCTGTAGGACTTGGAGAGGTTTGAGAGAGGAGGGCGGCAGGTGTGCAAATGCAACACAGGCATAAGACATTATTGGGCGGATGCACGTTTTGTATAGCGTGACTTTATGTCGAAGTGACATTTTGCTCTTTGCGCAAATCATGGGGTAAAGACGGGAGAGCACATACGCTGCGTTCTTGCGGACTCTACGAATGTGCGCAGCGAAGCTCATCTTGTCATCAAAGGTTACACCCAAGTACTTGGTATTAGTTTGCCAGGGAATGGGGCGGTCGTAAAGAGTTATTTCAGTCTGTCGAAGTTTGTTTTGTGATTTCCTTTTGGACTTTTGAAAGAGCACTGCTGCGCTTTTTTCCGGGTTAACCTCTATCCTCCAAAGGCGGAACCAGTGGCCTAGGCTACTGACTGCCTTTTGGAGTCGAGCTTTAACGTTTCGGTAGTTTAAGTCGGAGCTGTATAGAGCGGTGTCATCCGCGAACTGGGCTATATGAACATGAGGGGATCTGGGAATGTCGCTGGTGTACAGCGCGTACAAAAGTGGCGAGAGCAGGGAGCCCTGAGGGACTCCAGCTCGGAGAGGTCTTGGGGAGGATAGGGTCCCATCCAGACGGTAGCGAAAAGTTCGATTGGTGAGAAATTCTCGTAGTAAACATACGAGTCTTTCGGGCACGCCAAGATGGTAAAGCTTGTAGATCAAGCCGGCGTGCCACACCTTGTCGAAGGCTTTGGCTACATCGAAGAAGAGGGCTCCCGTTGGGATGCCTCTCGTTTTGAATCGGTTGAAACCGAGAAGGATGTGCTCCGTGAGGCGGTGCACTTGATGAACACATGAGTGTCTGGTTCGAAAGCCAAATTGCTCGTCGTTGAGGAGGTTTTTCTCCTCTACGACGGACCTAAGTCGGTTAAGGATGACTTTCTCATACACCTTGCCAAGGGTGTTGAGCAAACTAATGGGGCGGTAGCTAGTAGGGAGGTTCCTAGGTTTCCCTGGCTTGGGGATGCCTATAACGGTAGCTTCTTTCCACCTGTCGGGGAAGGAGCATCCCGCCATGAGGGTGTTGAAAATGACAACCAGGAGGTTGATTAATACGTCGGGGAGTACATACCTGTTGGCAGCTAAAGTATAAGTACGCAACAGGTTGAGATGGAGGGGAGGTACAGCCCCCCGCCGACCCTGTGCGAGTGAGCGCGTGTGACGTGCGGGTGTGCGGGGGTCCCCCCCGCCTCATACCCCGATTGACATTTCGACCTGTCGAGGACTATATTATCTGCTCCTATTAGCTATAGTATAAGCTATTGCCTCGTTGTCTAGTGCTTAGTGTGTTAAACTATGGACGACGAGGTCCTGAGTTCAATTCCCGGGCCGGGCCAAAAATAGTCAGGCATGGGGTTAGAACCTATAAGATAGGTAGAAGGGTAAGATCTCTCTCGGCTAGTAAGTTTCGTGATAAAATAAAAACGGAATCACGTCAGAAGCGAAAAGGTGCGACCTGGTTGACGACAAAAGTAGGTAGCTTTTAGTCAACAAAAGTAGTTAGTGGCTAATTAGTGCATGACATCAGACTAGGGGTAGGCCTACAATCATGAGTCATTGGTGAGAGGGTTGGTTCCACTTATCAAATGCCATTTACATTCTACGATTTACGTAGAGTAAAATCGGTAGCTAGTCGGTCGTTAAATCTTAGCTAGGAGTGCAAGATTCCGAGAGAATAAAATGTTTTATAGAAGTTGGCATTTTTCTGGCATTATTATTTGCTATTAGCCTTAGGCAATTATCTTTACCTTTACTCTGTGTTCAGGCGCTAGGTATACATTATATTGTGTAAGTTCCATTTATTTACGTAGTTACAAGACAAGTCATATCTACGCTTATTATTCAGATGTTATACAGCTTTTAATTGTTATTTCTTACATTTAGAAGTACGTTTTTTTTATTCAGATACAAGTTAGCCCTTGACTGCAATCTCACCTGGTGGTAAGTGATGATGCAGTCTAAGATGATAGCAGGCTAACCTGGAAGGGGTATGGCAGTTTTTATTAAACCCATACCCCTTTGGTTTCTACACGGCATCGTACCGGAACGCTAAATTGCTTGGCGGCACGGCTTTGCCGGTAGGGTGGTAATTAGCCACGGCCGAAGCCTCCCACCAGACCAGACCAGAAATTTAGAAATTATAAAATTCCAAACCCCTGCCAGGAATCGAACCCGGGACCTCCCACTATTGAGACCACAGTGCTCGCGCTTGCCTAGCTAGTGGTGGCGACCACGCTCACCACTGCGCCAGGGAGGTCGTTTTTTCTGATAACAAAACTTTAGTTTTATTATATTAAAACTAAAGTTTTATTATCAAACCTACGTACCTCTACCTGAGTGATTTCATCAAAGACTAAAGTCTAGTACCATTAAAGTTATGAATTAGGGAAACCTATGCGCGACGTTTTTCAATACGTCTATTGAAGAAACGCTTCTTTAGTTTTAACTGCGGAAGTATGATTTCTCGGACTCTGACGCTGCGGTAATAAAGAAATATGAGTCGTGGTCGTGTCGTTCGTTGTAAATAGATCCGGTGTTCGTTAATTAATCTAAGTGTCATGTTGCGTTGTTATTATTCAAAACAACCTTTTTTGCGAACTTCCCTATCGTGCTAATGGGGCACTAATGTAAACTTGCCGCTACGAATATGGCGCCACTGGCAAAATAATTAATAAAATATTTTAATTAATGTACAAACCAAAACAAATATATCTTGTGACTGTATGATAACTTTTTGATTGCAGGATATGCTTGCGCTTGACGACAAGTAGGTAATGATGAAGCGCTTGCCTAGAAGATCCTTCACCCTTGCCTTGAATACGTTGCGGAAGACACGGGAAGTGCATTTAACTTTAGTGACTTTAGTGACTTTAGCGGTTCGTATCAGAAACGTCGAGCAAAAACGTTTCGTACTAGTAAATTGGATGTTGACAGTCGACCGCTTAAGGATCATACTGGCATACATAATGTATTGACCACATTATTTTGTTATGTCTTAATTAAGTTACCAAAACATGTCCTATCGATCGTCATCGTTCCAGGGCCATGTTGGTCGTAGGTATAGAATAGAATAGAATAGCAATTCTTTATTTGCATAATGTGTGTTAAAAAGATGATAATTATTATAAAAGTTCAAGTAGGTAGTAGATAGGTAGGTACCTATATATTTTAGAAATGAATTGTTTTTGTAAATTTTATATCGATGGTTGACCCCGAAAAATATTAGGATCTTCAAAATAAAACGAATATTCCATTCGGTTAGGTATTATTAATGTTCGCCGTTTAGGGGCAAACTCAACGTCCACAGGTGCATTTATTCTGTAAACATACAGCCTCACTATCAACCTTTCAACGCTGATGTGACGATATGTACCTAAAGCCTACCTAAACTTTCGGGCTACAAGGAAAAGGGGGATGAGTGAACGTTTAGGAGTTAGAATATCATTTAATACGTAGATACCAATTAGTTTTAAGGAGCGCCAGCTCGCCAACAAACTGGCTCACCGGTTTGGTGAGAGAAAAACAATGTATTAATTGGTGTACGCTTGTTATAAATAAATTAAAAAAAAATGATTTTGAGCTTGCGTCGTCACGATATCTGTCACGATAGTAAAAAGTTGCTCCGATATTGAGTAGGGACCTTTTTTTTCGGCTTGTGCCACACATGACATACTTTATTCCGGTACTTCTACTTGAGGTCTTTTGACTTTACTACTCAAGTATTAGAGGCACCGGGATAACCTAACCGTCTAACTGGTAATGTGTGGTACAGCTTTAAAATATAAACATTTTTCTTTCATTCTTTTCTTCTTTATATTATTTTTGGCTTTTATTGCAACGACGAATGCAACGACGAGCACATCAAGTATTACTATTAGTTCAGAATAGCACTACGAACCGCAAGTCGATAAAGCTGGGCACATGTAAATATTTACACAAAAAGCACGCTCGGCTTCCTAAAGCCCTCCACTGTTTTACTTTGTTCTTTCATTAGACTTTATCCGACAGTATAGGAACCTACAGTTGTTGGTTTAATATTATGCGATTCTAAAGGGTGTTTGCATTCTAATTAATTTTATTCGTTGCGGTCGAGCGGTTAGGTTAGGTTGCTTTTGAAAACTTTGGGTATGCTTATTACGCATATTGCGAAATACATATGCGAAGATGTATCTGTTTCTAGCTTTTCATGGCATATACTCTAACCTAACCTATATGCTTACCCATTTTTACGAAATATGGTACAGAATAAGACATGCATCCCTAAGACAGACATAGGCTACTTTTTAGCCCGGAAAATCAAACAGGTCCCACGGGATTTTGTAAAAAACCTGATGCAGACGAAGTCGTAGGTATCATCTTATCTCAATAAATCATGTTGCACACCCGAGATTGAAACCAATAACTGAAGCTATACATGAGTCGCGTCTCGCTGCCGTGATCGCTAGAGAATTGCTTTCAATATTGCACGCAACTACTGCTTTCAGGATGAAACTGAAAAACGTCAACTGAATAGCACTACTACCTAGTACGTATACTATAAATGCAAGTGTGTTTGTTTGTTGGTTTGTCTTTCAACCACACTGCAGCGGAGCAACGGATTGGTTTGATTTTTTACATTGATATAGTTGACTAGGAGTAGACTTGGAGAGTGACATAGGCTACTTTTTATGTCGGAAAATTAAGGAGTCCCTACGAGATTTTTGAACATCTAACTCCACGTCAGTGAGATCGTGGACATCAGCTAGTAATGCATAAATGAGAAAGGAATCGCCATATTAGCTGATCCTTCTGCTCCACGGCGGTCAGTTGATTGAACTAAACAATTGGTCTGTCATCGCAAAGTGCAAAGTCAAGCAGACAAGAAGTGTTGAATAGCCTCATCTGGTGACAGAAGGGCTGGCTCAATTTTTTCGGAACGGATTAGAATGGCTGTCCAGCGAAGAAATGCAGCCAGTATTTTGTTAGTAGTAATTAGATAAGGCTCGCTTTAAGTTTTATTGTAATATTTTCATTGAAAAAAAGTGTTAGTTTAAAGATGAGAACCTATGCTCTTATGCTGTTTAATAGCATAGAGTTGAAATCATTATACAATTCAAAACCAGAATAGAAACCAGGTTCCCTTAGCTCTCATTAAGATAGAGAGGTTAGAAAGGTAAACAGAACGCACATAAACAATACTGAATAAGATGTAATTAGAGAAGGCTTAGTAGACCAGAGCTAAGTGCGCTTATTCTTATCCTTTTTAGCGAAATAATGAGGAGCAGACTCCACAATAACGGTCTTATGGCTGGAGTTGCGCAATTAATTTGAGATTTACTTTAATACTCATTGGCTTTTATGATCGCAGTTAAGATTTAAAGTTAACATTTCGTCCTATAAGGATTTTCGATTATATAAAAGAAGCTGGAATTAGTCCGTCACGACTGCTTCAAGCAGTTGACGGCAGCTGTTGACTGCAGGTGAATTTTATTAGTTGACGACTGCCTGAGCGGTCCGTGTAACATTTAATGATCAAGTGCTTCAAGTTGTATGACTTCATTATGGACTAAGGTTGAAACTTTTTGAAAAAAACATCAAATCTTGAAATCTGTTGAAGAATTTACCCGATTTTGTGCAGTGCGAACGAAAATTCAACCAAATAAGTTATGAGATTCGTCAAACTGTCAAACATTAACAATATGTTTAATTTGTTGCTCTCATTGTGAGTTTCGCCGTAAGAGTTTTAGAAAAACCTCTACAAAGCGTGTCGTTATTCGATTGCATGAAACTTGGCGAGCACTAAGTGGCGGGAAGCAGTTTCTGAACTCAATTACGCCCTAACCCTCATTATATCCTTCATTACCCTCATAGTTGTGCTAGAGCGGGTACTTCATGACATCCACTTCTGTTTATTACATCTAATTACTACTGTTTGCTTACAAAATGAGCTGAAATATCAATGAAAGCGATGATAGGTCAAGACGTCGGACTCCTATTTGGGGGTCGGTGGTTCGATCTCGGGCACGCATCTCTAACTTTTGGGATTTGTGTATTTTAAGCAATTACACATCAGTTAATTTAATGGTGAAGGTAAACATCAACATGTTTGATAACAGGTAACTGTTATCTTCCAAAGCCATCACGATTCAAACAAACATCCGAACAAACGTTCCTCCCAGTGTTGGGGACAATACGCAGAGAAACTTTCAGCTTTTCTAAACTAAGGAAGGTCTGACACGTACTGGCTCTTAGGCCATGATGCGTCTTGTTTTCTTGGTGGCTTGCTTTTCTTCCATGTTTAGCAGTGGGAGAACGGGCGAGACAAATGGCATGCTGCATTAACAAACAAATCTGTATGGTGCAAACACCATACAAATTTGTCTGTTTAGGCGGATTATTATAATAGAAAATTAAGCTGATTGTGCGCATGGACTTTCGAAAAGTAACGCTTGTTTCCTTCCAATATAAGAACCCTTCTTTATAAAGATGCTTTATCCTCTCACTAACTAGGCACTTTTAAAACGATTCATCAGTATCATCATTAGTATAATATATTAAATGGGGGGTTTTTTAAGTTCCTATAAGAAAAGACAAAAAACACAATGTCGAATTGTTATGCAGTCTCATTTCATAGAGTCAAAAATAGTTCACTCTGTCAATGGGTGGCTAGTTCCAGTTTTGTGTAAATTATGAGGCGATAAAGCGCAATTTTAACGGTTCAAGGTTTAATATTTGACATTGTATGATGTAGCATTTCGCTTAGAAAAGCTAACTCCAAATATATGACAAGATTTCTTGGCGAGGCGCCATATCGGCTTCTCTAGCTGCCTAATCGAGTTTGAATGTCGTCATGATAAGAGGAACATTTGCTAAAAAAAATAAAAAACTTATGGCATAAATATCAGAAATATGTCCTGGTGATAATCTTAAATTTATTGTGAAAATATCTGTCTTTGCAACAGTTGTATTTATAGTATTTTTTGGCAACAAGCTAAACAAGGCTGTACAAGCATTAGTGAACAGACAAAATGACGTTGTAGTTTACACCTTATACCATGAAATTGAACGTTTACCATTGCTAAAGCGAAGTGCTTTTGACTCTACTACCAATGTAGATGATGCTCCCACCAGACTAGCTCCATTTTTTTAAACAAAATATGAAAATAAAACAAAGTAGGCACCCTTTAGGGTTCTGTTCTGACAGTTAGTAATGAGTTATATGACACCGATATTTAATAAAGTGTTATCTACTTTTGACTTTTAAGTGGTTTTATTGATGTAACAACCTATAGGTATTCTATTAGATCAACAGTACAAAAATAAAGTTTGGAAAAAACTAACAAAGGGTACCTAATAGTAGAATAATATTTCATCGAGTAAAGAAAGAAGTAAAAATCAATATACATAAAGTTAACCCAACCGTTGATTTTTATTTTTTCGGAGCGGTATCAGATAATTTTGCATTCCACCCGCACAAGAAAGATAAAGAATCATATTTACAGCTCCAGGCAAAACATTTATGTGGAAAGGGAATCCATTTGTATTTAGTTACGGGAAGGGAGTTTCACCACAAAACATTCTTCAAGAGTATTTAAATTCTTGGTAGGTACTAGGTACACAGCTAATCATGGATAGATGTCCACTGTTGGGCATAGTAGGTTTGTAGGGTAGGGACTTCCGCTGCCACGGTCTTGCGTTACTTGAATCGAAAAATTGTCACGAATTATTTAACTAGCGCAGAAATCAAAGACTGAATTGAATAAGCAAAAATATCAAATAACACATTTTTGAAAGAAATAAGCAAGTATAAAATTTTTGGTGATAATTTTCAGTTGCATGATGCAACTGCAGAAATTATTGCAAGAATTTTTCGTTTGCTAACTATGTTAGTTTCTGAGGCCAATTTTGCCATTCTTATTACATTTAAAGTAATGTAACATATCAAAATTATACTTTTATGTTGTCTAGGTAGGTACTTTTAGTAATATTTCCTTTGCCTGAAGAAGACAGAACAGAACAGAAAAATTAGCCTTATTTCATAAGTCTAAAGACTTATGAAATAAGGCTAATTTTTCTACTCAAGAAAGTTAAGCATTAACTTAAAATATTCCAACGATCTCTATGTACTAGGAATATTCCACGTTCTACCGTAGCGTGATAGCGTTAAAAATGCCAAGCACTAACCAAGAAATGTTGTAGAAAGGTTTAAAATTCTTCATACCACGTAAGATATGAAAGTAAAAAAGAATATTGGAAGAAAAGCACGTCCTTAAACATGACTAATATTCCACTTTTTTCTTCAACTAACCACTTGTGAAAACTAAAAGCTTGTGCTAGGCATTATCATCACCCATGATTAACCCATTGCCAGCTCACTACAGCACGGGTCTCCTCTCAGAATGAGAAAGGTTTGACCATAGTCTACCACGCTAACCAATTGCAGATTGACCATTTTAAATAGTAGAGTTAATTGAATACATTAACTGAGAATACACCTCGCAGCCTGATAGCGTTAAATATGCCAAGCGGCAAGCTCTAACAAAAGCAAGTTGTACAGTTTAGTACTCCGTTACAAACTAATATCTTGTAAATACACTACCAAGGTGAATTTTAGGTGTGTCTACTGATAGTCTGTTAAGCAATATGAACCTGCTTCTCGAAGCAAAACTCCGTATTAGGTTGTGAATTTATGAGTTTAATCTAGTCTCCGTTAACGGTCCAGGAAAATCTGATGATCGTAAATAGTTGGTGGTAAATTCGTTTGGTTCCTGATGTATGGTTTGTTTAGTTGAACCAGAGTAAACGACAGCTCAATGAGTTGCAAAGCTGGAGTGGCAATGGGTAGGGCACTTAGTTTGAAAAACTTGTAGACGTTGGGGTCCCCCGGTGCTAGAATACTGACCTCACACCGGAAATCACAGCGTTGGAAGACATGCAATGCAAACATCAAAATAGTTTAAGTCACTGTGGCGTGAACAAGTAGTAAACATGCAAACTTTCACATTTATAAAATTTGTAGAATTTCATGGCTATTAGTATTATTGATAGAAATTAAATGGGTCTCTCTCAATTATTAACTAACTGTTTAGGTTCTAAAAGCTAAAAGGTTATTATTATTATGAAAATAAATCACATATCATACCACAGATATTTCCTGATTATTAAATCTTGCCAAGTATCTTAAACGTGATCAAAGTGCTTATGAAACGTTATTTCAGATTAGATCTAATAAGCTAAGCCTTTAAAATGAGTTTCCCTTTAGCGAAATAGGTATCGTATGACCTGAGAATAGTTTCAGGCAAAGAGCCAAGTTTCCAAGACGGAAACCTGGTTTAACGACTATCACGCGATGAAGGTCTGGTGAATACAGCTTATCGGAAAACGCTACAAGTTTAGACCTTTATAGCGAAGTTTAGGCCAACTAAGCCAAGCGTGTTAGTAGCACACACGCTTTGAATATGTCACTGGAAATGTGTGTAATTCGTCATTGTATACGATTTCTAGGACATACATATGTACATACCTATATAATTCGTAAAATCAGCCGGAAATGTGTGATTTTTTAATCATACACGTTTCCTAGGAATTCAATAGTACATTTCTTAAAAAGCCATCAGAAATTATGTGCTGAAAAATGTTTGTAGGTACAAAATAAATGCGAATATAAGTGCCATTATGTTTATTTTTGTGTGTTATCTAGTACCTCGCTCGGCAGCGAAACGAAGGTCGAGTAGTTGACGCTGAATAAAGGGGTGACGTAGCGAGGTCTTCTGGCGTAGCCCAATTAAAAACTTGATCTTTGATCATTATCATCATCATCACCATCATCTCCGCCATCATCATTATCATCATCGTCATGAAAAATAAAACAGATTAATTGAGAATCATGATGATAGTCATGGAAATACGAGTATGTATATAGAGAGGAAATATATTACACATTTCCTAGGAAATGTATGTACCTACATAATAAAAATCCTTTGGCAAATTATTTATTCAACACATTTCCTTGCTCTAGATTTCATACATTTCCAGTAAAATAATATACAAAAGATTCACATTTTTAAAAACCCTAATGACATAGGGCGTAAGCTTACGTAGCGATTACGGAGTTTTAATCAGTCTTTCAAAGAAAATTTTACTTGCTTTGTTTTGGGCGTAATTTAATTAGTGAAAACTGAGCTAACGAGTAACGAATATCAGGAGGTAAAGTCATAAATATAGCTTATCGGACAAGCTGATAGTTGAAACAAACTAAGCCAAGACTGCTAGAGCTTCACACGGATAAACTTGATGCAAACAAATTTGCATATTGTTATAAGAGTAACATAAAAAGTAGGTACCTAGCCTCGGACTCTGGAATAAAGTAGTTTCATGCTAAATATTTAGTTTACAAAGTTTTTATTATCATTGAAGCTTTTTATAATATTTTCTTTTTAAAATTAAGTTAGAGTTCACAGAATCTGTTGAAACAAATTGAAAGAATAATGAACTTAGTTTGCTATAATCAAGAACACGTAGTTAACGCGCGTCAGAACGTCTATAGCGTCGCTTATTAGCGCCGAGCTATGGCGTTGCTTTGTGTTATACCAGAGTGAACGAGAGTGAGTGAGCTCCGGCTTGACATATTTACAAATATGTACAATAGCTACAATTATTATAACATTTCAACCAAATCATTTTTTAGGTGTTTTCTTATTAATGATGAATCGAATAAAACGCGTTCTGTTTATTGAATGCTTTAATCTTCGTCTAAAGACAAAAGAACGGATTGACGGAATTAAATAATTTCATTAAGGGTTCCTTGTTTTACTAAGAAACTCTAAAAAAGGAGAAATTTCTACATTTCAATGTTGCGAGTCAAACATTTCTTTGACAAAAAAAAATATACAAATTTACACAGTTGAAATATTGAAGAAGAAATTGCTGAAACGTGTTATTGTCTGTTCAGGCAGCAGAAATGTTTTTTGTTCATTTCAATTCACGTTCCATTTCTTACGACAAAAGACGAGTAAACTCCCCCTTTTGTGACAATGTTTTCTTTGAGCTTATAAATGTTGTTCTATGTATCTTTCCACCGAAAAAATACAAATTATAATCATACCTTTATCTGTGATTCTGTGTGTTTATGAAAACAAAAATGCCGGTTGGGTGAGTATTAGGGTGCGCATCCATGAGACGAGCGGAGAGACTTAGACGAGATTCCATTGAAACTGGAATGGGCAGAGAGTACTAGATGCCACGTGCAGATTATATTTGCTCTCTATTTTTTCAGATCCAAGTTAGACCTTGACTGCAATATCACCCGGTGGTAAGTGATGATGCAGTCTAAGATGGTAGCGGCCTAACCTGGAAGGGGTATGACAGTTAGTTCTCTTGGCCCTTTTTTAGTGATATAAGGTTCGTAAGGTCAATGTATTACATAATTATGAATAGGATGTATTGGATTGGATAACATAATTGTTTTTCGCTGGGAGTTTAATTTTTCCATACCTTTTGATCTGTCATCCTACATTAAATACAGTATAAGTTTCGTAGCGCATGAGTCATGACGTAGAACTTGGCAACTGGCAAGGACTAAGTGACGGGAAGAAACTTTGGTACCCAATTACCCCCATTACATCTCTAAACATGCGCCTAGTTTTCCCGGAACGATGTTATGTAGGCAATATTCCTTTTCACAGATATCATACTATCATAGTATGGAAGTTATATGCCGACACGAACATGTATGACTTGAAGGCATTTGTTTGAAAGAGCACGAATAAAACTCGAGTTCGTAATAAGAGCCGACGCATACAGTCGGAGTGGAATGAAGGAGAGTCTTTTTTAACAACAAACTCAGCCGTATTCATTTTGATATCATCATCATGAGTCATGACCAACCCATCGTCGACTCACTGCTGAACATGGGTCTCCTTTTAGGAAGAGTAGACTTTGGCCATAGTCTACCTACCAAGCTGGCCAATTGCGTATTGGCAAACTTCACACACCATTGAGAACATTGTGTTTTCTTTCACCATTAAAACACTGATAATAATTGCTTAAAACGCTCATAACTCTTAAAAGTTAGAGGTGCGAACTTTGGAGTTCGTACCCTTCGAATAGAGGACCGACTTTTAACCGCTAGGATATCGCAGCTTTCCTTTTTACTTTGATATATGCAATGTCCCATACATTTAATTGAATGGATGGGACATTGCATATGGATAATATACGATTCAAATTGGTATAATAAAATCAAAACATGCGGGAGACGCAGCGTCGCCCCTAATATGCCAAAGTAATAACTAAAAGTAGGCTAGTTTAGGTTGTATTCTAATAAGACGTCGCTGTTTGGCTCCTCCGCTCTGCAAATGTGTGTTGTGCCTAAGGGTTGTTCCCTTGAGTGCGATGATCACCACATTCCATTGACGTTAATTGTTGTCACTAGCATCTGCGGATGATATTGGTCCCAAGGCAGGAAATTATTCCAATCTCTCTGGACTCTAATGTACGAAGTTAGAATAATGATTAGTACTATTTGGGTTCTATGAATGGTGGCTTTCTTTTTACGGCCCGAAGATGGATACTGGCTACTTTTTATCCTAGAATATCAAAAAGGTCCCACGACAATAAAAAAAACGCGTACGACGTTGCAGGAATGTTTTAGTCGAGCTGGTTATCAATCAATCAATCGACCTGTTTGCGTCCACTGCTGGACATAGGCCTTCCCAAGAGCGCCACCACACACGATCCTCTAACTTCCTCATCCACCCACTTCCCGCTACCTTCTTAAGGTCGTCAGTTCAGCTGGTTATATTTGTAGATAAATATTTCATTTATTAGTTACATACTTAATTTTTTAAATTATTGATTGTAAGGACTGTTTTAAAAAACATTTCCCAAATTGAACCGCCCATAGGAAATCACCCTAACTGACCCCTACCAGTGATCACCCTGCACTAGCTAGAGGGGTCGTAATTGTGACAAACCATTTCCTACGATTCATCAATTTTCAGCTTTTTATTTCCTAAAATGTTGTCTTTTTTTTCGTATTCTATAATTGGGGAAATAAAAGCACAATAAAAATATTTCAACAATACGCGAGTTCGTTCTTCCTTTGTTGAAAGCACAAAAGCCGAGTTGAGGTAGCAATTCAAACAAAAAGTTGTGTTCAGGAGATAAAGAAAAAAAATATAGCTTAATTGTTCCATTTTGTTTATGTCAGTACATTATATTTTATGGTTAATGAATTGGACGCCAAGCAATTTAAAACTTTATTTAATCCAAACTAATATTGTAAAATATAGCGCAAGTATGTATGTATGTCTGGTTGTAACCTTTTCACGGCCCGTCTAATATATAATTTATTCAGAATAGATACTATTGTACATTTTTTGATATTCGCAATAAGATAAAATTGATACGCAAACAAAGCTAAAGCTACGAGGGTTGCAAACCCTGCTCTGCATACGGATTCTGGTCTGAAAAGAAACTACAATCCGGTATCTTGTGTTCTGGAAATAGACATAGGGTACCTACTTTTTATTCCAGAAAATCAAACCGAACTCTATGTCGATGAAGTTGCAGGCATCATAGTTTTCACAGGAACTTTCGACGATTTATCGCCATTAGCGGTTAAGAAAATATTTTTCCACTAGCTTTTGCCTGTCTAGATTAAGCTTTTAAATATAGTGAGATCGTAGAAAAAGCTAGTAAGTGTAGGTCAGTCTTAAAAATATTGGAAAAACTGTATCGACTGTCTCTGAGACTATGAGGGTGTCCAAGAATTTTTCGATTAGGCAAATAACGCTCATACCAGTGCGCAGGTACCCTGACGCCGCAATTCTTACCTGCGAGTGCTTATTACGAACTGACGTAGCAAAACGTTTTACACCTTTGCCCTACGTTATAATATGTGTTTAGGTCCTACATTTCCTTTGTTGTAACAAATATTTTTTAATTAAGCAAACATGTAGGAACAGTGTAGATTACTTATGCTTAGATAATTTGGACCTCTTTAATTAATATTCTTTACGAAAATAGTAAAAAGGCTAAAACAACGAGTCTAGCAGACCAAGCATGATAAGTGCGGCCCATCTCTCGCGGGGCTTTTGTAGAAAAAAACGCGACTAAGCGTTGTCCACTGAAATGGACAGTAGGTAGCTATAAGTACGCAGGAAGAGGTGTCATACTGTAATTTTGACAGTTATTTTTGTGCCGATTAGAAGGGTTCCACCGAGCGTACCGGGAATTAAAATTTTAAATGTAAAATGGTCGTCGTGTTGATACTATGTTCACATGACACCCTCGGCTATCAGCGCCAAAATAGCGAAAATTAAGTTGATTCAAAAAAAGGTTGGCAATCGCAGCTCCAGCATACTATATAGTATGAGAGGTCAGTGGCGTTGTCACACTCTGACATGACTATCCGTGGGGATAGGTCCGGGTCAGAGGGCCCATCCATACCTTCGATCGAATTTGATCAACGGAGAAGACCCCTGACACTCATAAATATATCCACAAACGGGTTGAAATTTTCAACTAATGTATAGAGCTGTAGGTTAGGTATGGTTCCATGGACAAACCGCATAGGTACCTACTTTAGTCAATAGAAATTTCGATAATCCGGAAGGGATGCGGGTAAATCAATTAACTTGCGGATGAAGTAGCGAGCGATCGTTTATCTTAAACCTATTAAGTTATTTCACAGGGATAATACCTCCTTTTGTTAGTTATGAAATAATAATTTTAAGTCTGATGGAAATCTCAGTGATGGAAGTCTTATACTGTTGAATTTTGTAACTGAACCTACGAAACTCTACGCTGAATTCTCTACGGATCTGTCTAAAAATTGAGCCTTTGAAACAATTTCTTTAAAGTGGCATGTGTATCGTCTAACTCTAGCGGTCGGACTTTAAATGTATATTTATGACCTTATAATGTTGTGACCATAATAAACCAAGAACTTTTAGGGCATCGGAAATAATGAGATCTCTTAATCAACTCATCGTCCTTACGACAGTATAATGAGTAGACTTTAGACCAAAGACCACGCTGGCCAAGTGCAGATTAGCATTACGGACTTCACATACTTACTCGCAATATTATAGAGTACTATCAGGCATGCAATCATATTTATTACTAGCTTATGCTCGCGACTTCGTCCGCGTGGACTACCCAAATTTCACCAATATTTCACCCCTTAGGGGTTGAATTTTCAAAAATCGTTTCTTAGCAGATGCCTACGTCATAATAGCTATCTGCATGCCAAATTTCAGCCCGATCCGTCCAGTAGTTTGAGCTGTGCGTTGATAGATCAGTCAGTCAGTCACCTTTTCCTGCTGTATATTTAGATATTTAATGTTCGATCAAAATCATAACATGAAACATTATTTTACTTCGCTACATTTTTATCTTCGTCTGATTTTTTATAAATCTCGAACGAACCTAACACAAATAAAGCCTGAACTTTGCGTGGCACTCGGCCAAGTTTAAAAGACGACGTAGAACTTATGTTAGAGACTCCATCTGGCTCGGCGTCGGCAGGCTGGTAAAGACATTTTTTCGGGAAACACTACAAACCAACGCTTTCAAATGCGCATTTGTGCTTACATCATACGACTACAACACTTTTTTTTAATCTTTGCAATGTGGAGAATTTATAGTTCATCTATCTCAGATTTAAAAAAACATTATAGGTACACCGTTACACGCTATGACCACAGTCCCACCCGATGGAAAGTGTTGATGTGGTCTAAGGTTGGAATAGGGATCTAGAAGATGCCTATTCACTCTTGTTTTAAAGATACCCGGGTTAGTATATGGAAATACAGATCACGGAAGAGTATTCCAAACCTAGCCATGCGTATGAAGAATGATGACGCAAAACTTTTCGTGCGTAGATTGAATGCCGACGACATAAAGATGGAAACTCGCTAGACGTCTTGCGGTTCGGTGGTAAAATGGTGAAGAGGGGACAAGATCGAATAGTTCCTGAGCAGCATACTGATAATTTGAACACTAAGATAATTTTGGGTTCGCAATTATAATGAGTTCTGGTAAAAACGTGTTTCTTGGATATCTATCCATGAAACATGTTTTTACTATTAACCTGCCTAGGTTAATAATAAGACAGAGTTCTTATTTACAAATTATAGTAAATGTATGTAACAGAACCCTAGTTGCCAGGAGTAGGGTAGGTACTGAATAATTGTATAATAATATAACAGTTTATTGTACCTACCTAAGCACCGTTTTGCAAGTCGATCCCTTCTTTAAATTCTCGCACTTGTACAGTCAAATTACCTCGAAACACTACGTCGTGTAAGATTCGCTAGACTGTTTGGAATGTAGGTTCTGTTTCTGTTTTATAAACGCACGTAAATAATATGTATATAGATTTACGTTAAAAAAGAAAGAAAGATTTTTAGAAAATATTTTCCATGTTCCTCTCAAAACACGATCTGTTATGTATAACCTAAATCCACGCGGATGAAATCACCGAAAATATCTATTAAGGATACATGAACTTGTTCATAGAAATCTAAAAAAGCTGAAATTCTTTTTTGTAGCCAAGGGTTTAATAGTATGCAGATTGCCACTCCTTATCAGTCTTTCGCCTCAGGGGAAAGGCTTAATTAACTTCAAACGGAGAAGCGTTCAAGGTCGTACGTATTACTTACAAGGGTATAAGTACTTAGAATATAGATAAAGGTAAAGATAAAAGGTTTCGCTGTTGTTAGATAAAACAACATAATGGAGTGATAAAATTATAAATTCAAATTATTATATTAGAGATCTTCCTTCCTACTTTAATCTTATGATCTAAAATATGATCCCAGCTCTGCTATTTTAAACCTGACGTGTTTAATTCTTGTGGGTTTTTAAATTGAGGTACCTATTGAGGTATAGGATTAAGGAGGTCAGATGTCCGGATTTAGCCGGAAATATTTGGCTTTTTTCGGTCATGTCTGACCAAATATTTACGTGTCCGGCCTGTACAGATTTTGTTAGGCTTTTTTCATTATTATTTACATATTATCTACGACCTACACGAAGCGAGCGAAGCCACGCCGAAAATATGCTAATTCACAATATGATTATGACTAAATAATTATTAAAATACGACGTGTCTAATCGAATTTTATGTATATGTTAAGTAGGTATGTCCAGCTTTAATAATCTACCTATGTGTGGCTTTAACAAAGGTGTGTTTGGCTATTAAAAGATAATATGTCTGGTATTTAGACCACACGTCCGGCCCTGGCAACCCTAGTTAGGATACTATATATGATTGCAACAATATAATTTCAGCTATGTCGTAAGATAGTGTAAGTCAGTTCAACTTACAAAATGTTAGTTATTACAGTTGATCATACTGGCACAGTCTGATACTAGCTCAGTGGTATGCAGGTAATTGAGGCACAAAACTACTAACTTGATATATCTATTTATTATTAAGTAGCTAATGCCCGCGGCTTCGTCCGCATGGATTTAGGTTTTTAAAAATCCTGTGGGAACCCTTCAATTTTCCGGGATAAAAAGTAGCCTATGTCCTTTCCCGGGATGGAAGCTAACTCTGTACCAAATTTCATCAAAATCGGTTAAACTGTTGGGCCGTGAAAAGCTAGCAGACAGCATTTATAATATTAGTATGGATGGTATAAAACAGGGTTCAAAAAATATGCTGCCATCTGTTTAACGTACCCTCCAAGGCACGTTTTCGAAAGTAAACGTTTGAATAACGACTAACCACGCATCCAGTTACAAACATTTTACAGTATAATTTTACAGAAAGGATAAATAAAACACGCATAAAATTACTCCCCAAAAATCAAAAGTAAAATAAAAACACGAGGAACTTCCAACTTCATTCCCTTTAACACTTCATTAGCACAATGAGAGGTTTTTCATTCGTCGAGTTTATCAAATTTTTCAAGAGTCCCTCTTTCCCCAACTTCTCGTACATTTGAAGTTGATTAAGCCTCTCCCGTGAGCAAAAGGACCTTGATAACGAGCAATCTGCATAATATAAAGGACTTGGTTATTTGCTGGAGAAATCCTGTCTCAGGTTTGTCTTTAGCTTCGCCAAGTGGAATAAGGTTGCAATCAGCTCCTACCTCTATGGCTCCTACTGATTCGCTAACTCAGTGTCTATAACACTGAATGCCACCGAGCTCATTTGACATTTTATTTTAATCCATGGAAGGTGTTCTACGAAAAATTATTTTAATCCATACTAATATTATAAATGCGAAAGTGGGTCTGTCTGTCTGCTAGCTTTTCACGGCCTAACAGTTCAACCGATTTTAATAAAATTTGGTACAGAGTTAGTTTACATTCCGGGGAAGGGCATATGCCACTTTTTATCCCAGAAATATAGAGTTCCCACGGGATTTTTGAAAACCTAAATCCACGCGGACGAAGTCGCGGGCATCATCTAGTATCTTATATTTTATTAATTTTCGATGTTAGCAAGAACTGCGATCTCACCTTGCTGTGTGATTATGTAGTGGAATAATAAATAATGAAAGTTTGGATGTTTGGATATATTTTGTTCCTCCTTCACTCTATACGACTCTATATGTTCCTCCTTCACTCTATATGACTAAACGGATATGATTGAAATTTGGAATGGAGCTTATTATAACCTGATTTATGAATTATAGGCTACTTTTTATCCCGGAAAATCAGAGTTCCTGCGGGTACTAAGTATCTAATTATATTCAAGTCTCAAATAGGTAAGTCATAAATTATACGTTATTTCTTTCCATAGTTTCTTTCTTAGCTTAGAGTAAACTGGGAGGAGTCATCTATATTAAATGAAGGTGCTCTTTGAAAGCATAGTCGCTATAGAGACTATAGAGTACAAACTGCAGCCGGCGACCGCTTTGACCCGCCCCGTCTAATAGGATTGCGAGCCTTGTTAAACTAATTTAATAAGGCCCTTTGAAAGGACAGAAACATTCAGGCTTTATTACAACTATTTAACTGCGCATCGCTCGATCCCTTGTCTACGTTGCAAATCCCTACGTTAGACCCTTTGTATAGCATTGTATTTGAAGTAGGTAGGCTTTTGGTAAAATTGTTTGGAATGTAGGAATTAAGGTAATCCTAAACTGTAGAACGCGTTTACCTAGAAAAGGTCTGACAGCTGTTTTATAAATCGGGTTTGCAAAAATGTTTTGTTTGCGTATAAAATTATTCGCTACAAGAAATAATATTTTGTATGGGAATCTCATAATTTAATATCACGACGTTCGGCCAGCCATACTTTTAATTAATAATTTAGCAACCAATCAGTGCGACATTTTCCCGCGACTTTTGCGTCGACAAACCGCTGCAAAAGCCATGAGAAAACTTAACTTGTAATTTTTTTCCAACTACATAAATTATACGCTTGACTGCAATAATACCATTTAATAGGTGATATAATGCAGCTTAAGGTGGAGCATATTATCCTAGAAAGTACCACAATAGTTGAGCAGAAAACTGAAGCCAGACGGGCATTCCTTATTCAAATTCCTTTTCCTATTACAATGTAAAGGATTATTTAAATGATAAGCAAGCTTGTGAATGAGTTGCTTAACGCCTTTGTGATAGTTCTAATAAGTTTCAATAATTTTGTAAAGTGGTGATAATAAAAAGAATACCCGGCTGAGTTTGTTGTGGGCTCTTCTCAGACCTGGGCGCGCTTGGAACCCTCGTAGCTTTAGTTTTAAGTTTGCGTAATAATTATCACCACTATATCTTACAAATCTAACACTATACCAGACCATCAATAAGAGTAATTTATTACCTATTTTGAATAAATCAAATGATTTATTCAAACTTTGACTTTGACTTTGAATAGTGCTTATTGGAAAAATTATGAAATTATATTTTTTAACGAGAGAATGAGTTTTCGTATTCGAGCTTCGTGCGAATCCATGGAAGTTTGATTATGTACGGGTGTATAATACTCTAAAGAGTAAAGAGTAGAGAAAAGTTCATAGATTCCCTTGAAAAAGTTGTGAGCATGTCATACTAATAATAGTTCAATGCGGACCGCATTATGCAGTTCTGGCATATGTATATTTTAATAACAGTTATAATATAGCAATTTTCCGCTCTGTGCACCCAGCTATGAATAGAATGTCTATAGCAGGCTAAAGTGCATTTTGTACAAAATTGCGGCACACCGCTGGATTTTATTTTAAACTGCTTGAGCAATACCCTTAGTATGAATCTGCATACTTCGACAACGTTGGTAAAAGGTTGGTAAATTTCGAGTATCGGAACAGTGACGTCATAGTACAGAATACTAATAGCACTTTACAGGTTCGGAAGGCTCGCTGCGCAAAGACGTAATAATATGGCGAATCTTGTTCCGACACAATAAAGTGTACCTACCTACTTGGCATGGCACTGCCTGCGGTTTAAAATTTGGCAAACGCCTCTCTTTCTAGCGATTAAACTTCTCACTTATACTCTCTTGACTCTCTCTCTTTCTCGCTCTCTCTCTCTCTCTCTTTCTATTATGAGTTCGAAGGAGATTGAAAACCTGCGCTGGCGTGGCGGCTAGCGCCTGCCGTCCTGGTGTGGTGGAGGTGTACCTCGAGTCAAGTATCGAAGTGTGCTAATCCTGGTCTGAGTGAAATGGATTTAAAGGTCGTTGTTTGAAGTCGTATTTAGTACAGATTTTTATTTTACAAAGTTTCTGCCGGTTGTCGCTGTATATGCATGGACAAATTTAAACCCTTGAACTTGATATGACCTAAAAACAAGGACTAATTAGTAATTACAAATCGATTGATGTTATCCAATGTAGTAAATCATTATGTACTAGGCCCATAGAACTCAGAAGAGAATTCCTTGAGCGCGCTGTACGCTACCGCCCGTCCGCCCGCCCCGGTTACCCGATCCTTGAGCGCATTTCAATTTCATACGACGCTCCTAACTTTAATAGCGCTATTAAAATCAGTTGGAAAGAAATTTCATAATTTTCACGCTCCTCAACTTACGATGCAAGAAACGATTCCGGTGTTTAAGTGTATTTTATTTGTTTATAATGTCAGATAGTGTTATTCCTAAGACTTTTTTAGCTGGCTGTGCTGCGGGGGTGACAAGAGGCTCAGGTATATTTAACAAAAAATCTTAGCGTTTCAGTGCGACAATGTACTTTGCTATTCTTGCCATCCGTATGTGAGATACAACTAAATAGGCAGGCGACGAGCTTTACAGGGTAATAAAAATATTACCTTATTTACTACTGGCAGATAGTAGAATAATAATTCTACTAAGTACTAGTGTAACAACATACTAAAAATCTTTTTTACAGTTTTCCCTACTCGGTCTCTAGCAAGACATACCTATTATATAACTAAAATGAACTTCATTAGACACTTTTCAAATAGGCCATTTTAATTAAACAAATACGAGTAATTAAATTTTATTGTATTAAAAAAAAAAATTAAAAAAAAAAAAAAAAAAAAAAAAAAAAAAAAGGTTTTACAGTTGTCAAAATAAAAATACTTATAACAAACAAAAAAAAAAAAGTAATTAAATTGCAATTGCCTAACATCAAAAATGTCGTAAATAGTAAATACCCACTCGACTCCCAACAAACGTCTGTAATAAAGCAGCGGAGATTGAACAGTCTAGCCATAAATGCAAAGCCATCACTCATTTTTACGATCCTACACTTTTATTATTTACTAGCTTATCCCCACGACTTCATCCGCGTGGACTACACAAATTTCAAACCCCTATTTTACCCCTCATTCTCAAAAATGCTTTCTTAGCGGATGCCTACGTCAGAGCTATTTGCATACACAATTTCAGCCCGATCCGTCCAGTAGTTTGAGTACTTGTAGTACACGTAAAGGCAGACCTACGACCGGTCGGATTTCAGTCTGATTATCTAATTATACTATCTAAAGGAAAAGGTGACTGACTGGCTGAGTGAGTGATCTATCAACGCACAGCTCAAACTACTGGACGGATCGGGTTGAAATTTGGCAAGAGCTCTTGCCACCATAAATATTCCTGCGCTCATTGAGCCGGCAGGGATTAGTCGGGATGATGGCAAGAGACCTGATGGATTGACGCTGGTTCCCTGGGAACGGGGACGGGCGCTAATGTGGGACGCAACTTGCGTTGACACATTGGCCCCGTGTCATATCAGGAAGACAGCATCAAGACCGGGAGCCGCAGCAGAAACAGCTGAAAACGGCAAGCGGCGCAAGTATGCCTCTCTTATAGAGAGTTACATTTTTGTGCCGTTTGCCGTGGAGACCCTGGGGCCATGGAGTCTTAGTGCTAAAAATTTTTTACGAGACATTTCACCGCGATTAATAGCCTCAACTGGTGACAGAAGGGCTGGCTCATTTTTTGCGCAGCGGATCAGCCTAGCTGTCCAGCGCGGAAATGCAGCCAGTATTCTTGGCACCATTCCACGCGGTCATGATTTATATAGTAATTAGATAAGGCTAGCTTTAAGTTTTATTGTATTAAAAAAAAAAAGTTTACAATAATATATTATATCATATTTGTGCTACTTATCGGGCCAAAATATATAACTTTTCCCTATTTACCCTGCCACTTTAACTAAATAATAAAACCGTTGGCAATAAAAATGAGGCATGGGCTCCGTGGATTTATGGTGGACTGTTCAATCTCCGATCCCATATTAGAAAGTTTAGTGGGAACTCAAGTGCGTATTCCTTTTTATAGCCAACACGAGAGCTCTTGAAAACAAGCACCTCACAAGCATCTTCAGGAAAATGTTCTGTTCGTTTTTTTTGATAATTAATTGCTGACATGAACAGATTTGAGGTTTGGTTGATTTTTCTATTAGAAACTACGTCACATTTGTTATTTTTACTCTATTCACGGAAATAAAATAGTATAAGGCTGTCTCTGTTACGTAATCCGATGCAAATGATAGAGACGAAAATTTCAGCGGGTGTTAACCATTTTGAGTCACCAACCAATGACAGACGCGGTTTTGAAAAACATTCGAAATTCAATTAGAAAATGTTTTCGGAAACATAGTTCTCGTTTGATTGTAGATTCTATAGAAAGCATAATGATTTAATAATAAGCCATCAGAAACCAGGTCAATGTAATAATTTAAAAGTATTTTTCCATAATATAAGTCTATTCTTAATTCTATTATTAAGTAAACTGGCCTTTTAATTAAATAAGCAAGGATCTTTGTAGTACTTACTTATTTACACACCAGACGGTCATTCTGAACAAAAATATTTGCGAGCTGCAACACGTTTCTGCTAATAACTTGATGTCCATTTAAGTATCATACTAATTTTGATTTTTGAAAGCTTCACAGAACTCGATTTCGAGTGATTAAATGTTTTATGGGTGTTTTCCGCATAGCTGGCAAGCCATATGCTATGATTTATGAGTTACGTTACGCGGTTGAGGTAGAACCGTTTAAGAAGACGTCTATATTTGGAGCACACGTGCACTGGGTGCGTTCTAGTGATGCTATAAATCCGAACATTTAAATTAAATATTAAACTTGTATTTAGGTCTCAGATTGATTATGACATCTATATTCACTATAAACACACGCTTGCCCACCTAAGATAGGATGCGTTTGCCTAGGATGCCTATTCGTTCTTGTTTTAAATATATCCGGATTGTAATTGTTAGGAAACACGGATAGCCGAAGAGTATTTCCTAACCTTAGCCATGTGTATGAGGAATGATGACGCAAAAATTTTCGTGCATGTAGATAAAATGTAGATAGGCACATATAAAAAGACTTGTCCTGGCTGAATGACTGACTGATAATAAATATCTCAAAGCACAGCCTAAACGGCTAGGGTTGGAAACTTAATATTTTCACTTCTTTTATAGCGTCGTCGCAGATAACTGAGAAAGTATTTTGGAAAATCAATCGCTAAGAGCCAAGAGGGTTTAATAAGGAATAATAATTAGTATGAATTCCTTCATTTTTCAAGCTAAATTCAAAAAAATATTATTTGGGCTTTCAATTAAAATTGAAAAACACGTAGCTATTTCAGGATTTTTAGAAATTTCCCTCAAGAGGGTTAGATATGAGATGAAGGTTGGTATGAAAGTCTGATTTTTTCTTTTAAGTTATATCCATGAAAATTGGTACTTGGGCTTTTGGTCAAAAGTGAAGAATTACGTAAGATTTTTGTAAATTCTATCCCCAAGGGATTTTTAGAAATTCCACCCAAGTGAAGCAAGGGCAGCTAGTAATCAAAATAAGAATGGCGCACTTTTCCACATTATTCTACGTATTTAGAAGACTTAAAAAATGTCGAAATATATAACAATACCAATTTGCAAGAAACTTTCCAGGTAACCTCCTTTTTGAGCACCAAACGACTGTAATATTAACATATGAAATAACAGGAACAAGCGTTTTGCAGATTAAAACAGGATAAATCGCTTTGGCAAATTAAAATGTCCATTATTCTTGATGTAACAAATATGTTTATACGAACGTGATTCTCTACAGTAAATAATATTTGCGGGATGATAATTTACCAACGAGACTGTTTTAACTGTGGCCATAAAAGTAAATATTAAAAAATTTAATATAATTCATTTAAATTATTGTTTTAAATGGGACGACGTGGTCTGTTTACATTTACACACGAATGTGGTTGACTGGCAGCGAATGCCGCCGGGCCAAAAGGGCAAATAAAATGTGCAAATAAATTAAAATGAATTAAAATACTTTAACTTGTTTCTTGCTTTCTTCAATTGATGATAATTTATTATAATAAATACTCCACATCACTACTTGAAATGGCTAGATGCTGCCATCTTATGATCACAACGTGTATGGTACTTACGCGGCAGAAAGTAATGTACATCGGCCTTTAGAAGGAGATAACAGATTTGTAGAGCATTGTCCCGACCATAGAGCAGAAACAAAGAGGAGTTGGCCTAAGCAACTGTGCACTGTGATTTTCAACTAGGTCCTGACGTCATCACTGTGGGCGGGGCCTTAGTTAGTATGCTGTCTGCGTTCGTCAGGTTCACATATATTGAGACTCGTATTATCGGTGTGTTTTCGCGTTTTTAAGAACAAAAGGATGAAGTGTTGTGTTTTATCGCGTCAAAGTTATTCAGACAGACGTTCTGATGCTATGAATGGTATCACATTTCATTTGGAAGTAATTTTATACGTAATTTCTACACTTATTGACATCTAGTGTGAGATAGCTGAACTATGTAGTGACATCAATATATCGATGTTAGGTCGCTAAGCGAGTAGTTTTGCTACTAACCCGCAGATGGAAAATTGAGAAGTGGGCGGCGTTCCACAACCCCTCACCCCGCAAAATGTCACTCGATATTTCATAGGGAAATCTTAATACAACATCTCCTCTTTGTTTCTGCTCTATGGTCCCGACCTTGTCCCGACCGACATTTGAGACCGACAAAACGTCACATTGATATAAGTGACAGAGCCTAACGCCCAGTCGACTCTTTTTCAGGATTTTTTTATATTTTTCTCTCCGTAAGAACCATCCTCGTACTTCAAGGAATATTATAAAAAAAGAATTAGCGGAATCGGTTCAGCTGTTCTCGAGATTTGCGATCAGCAACACATTTAGCGATTCATTTCTATATATAGAACTAGCTTATGCCCGCGACTTCGTCCGCGTGGAGTAAACATGTTTTAAACCCCTATTTTACAACCTTAGGGTTGATCTTTAACAATGAGATTTATACATATGAGCTTAATAAAATATGTCATACTGCTAATTGCAAAAATATTAACTACAAAACTTCTAACTTTTAACTTCAAAACTTACATACTTTCATACAAACTTCAAACTCCTATTTTACCCCTTTAGGGGTTGAATTTTGAAAAATCCTTTCTTAGCGGACGCCTACGTCGTAATAGCTATCTGCATGCCGAATTTCAGCGCGATTCGTCCAGTAGTTTGAGCTGTGCGTTGATAGTAGATCAATCAGTCAGTCAGTCAGTCAGTGTCAGTCAGTCACCTTTTCCTTTTATATATGTAGATTTAATAATCATTATTTGAGATTGCAGTCAAGGGCTAACATGTATTGGAATAAAAAAAAATTCATCTTCTAAGTGTAGTCCCACAGGTTTTAAAATGAAGTCCACACTCTATTAAACAAACTGAAACGACCCCTTAACACGATAAGAGTAGAAAGAGGCAATGTTGGCATCCTTGAAGCCTTTACAGCTGCCAATATTTTGGCCCAAATAGAGTGTATTTTAAAATATATTGCCAAAGCAGTTGTTACAAACCGCTTGTTTGAGTTTCCAGCGGTTTTTAAATATATTCGCACATAAACGAGATACGTTTTGTTCGACTGAAACTATATTATGCTCTGGTAAACCTATGAATATACCTGAGACTTTTTCTTGTTTTGACCGATTCATTATTGTTCGACGTTAATACAGGGTGTAACTAGAACGCTGGCAAAAACGAAAACAGGTGATTCTTAGCGTAGCTATTGGTGTTTGTAGCTTATGAAAGGACTACGTAAGTAGACCAACGAGTCTTTCGAGATTTAGTCCTAGACACTTCAAGTATAGCACTGGAAGTCGCCATAGGCGGTGAGGATACTGCCGAACTTTGCCAGGGAAACTATTTTATCGTACCAAGTTCTTAGACAAGTTTACCCTTGTTTATTCAACAGGGTAACCCGCAAGAACTAGCGGAATGGTTAGCCGGTTTTATCCAAGTTTTACAATTAGTAAAAAGGAATATTAGGCTAGAATTTCAAATAAGCACGTCTTGTGAACTTGACATTGTTTTAACTATATTTTAGCTTTTTAAATGCATAATGTAAAAACTAGGTAAGTAGGTATATATAGTCCTAACAATATGGCTATGTAATATTGAAGTTCATAGTTGTTGAAACACTCAATCATGAATTTTGTCAGATGGTTTCTGCTCCGCGTAGCTTAAAGAAGCTCAATGAAATCCTACATTGTTTTATTTCGTGATTTTCCACGACTTGCACTTTAGTTATTATACCATAGACGTCTTAAACTTTAATCTGTGGCACGCGAAATTACTTCCTTCTTCTAATGATACCGAGTTTAATATTTTTTCCTTTATTTTTAAATAGCTGACCGCTAAAGCTCAAATATCAATGCTAAAAGTAAGAAATAGATATAGTAGATTTTATTTAAATGAAGTTTTACAAGTGGATTTTCATCATCAAATGCCTGGTTCGGAATGCCCTGTCTATCGAAAAGATAAGAAATAAAGTACCTAGGTAAGTCCTTGGATGGAAAGTTATATGATTACATAAGATTTATGTATTTAAATCTAAATATATAAAAGGAAAAGGTGACTGACTGACTGACTGACTGATCTATCAACGCACAGCTCAAACTACTGGACGGATCGTGCTGTGGCATGTAGATAGCTATTATGAAGTAGGCATCTGGTAACTAAGGATTTTGAAAATTCAACCCAATCAAGGGGGTGAAATACGGGTTTGAAATTTGTGTACTCCACGCGGAAGAAGTCGCGAGTATAAGCTAGTAAATTTATGAAAGAAAAGATGTTAATAAGTACCAAAGTTATCTTTTTCATGGAACAGTTTAAGTTTTTCCTACAAGTCCGACATCCCAAGTCACAACCCGGCCAACAACAAAAAGTCGAGAGTCATCAAAACTTTCCCATTGTTTATTGTTGTGGGCGAAAACTGGAATATTATGGAGAAACTTTGACATGTAGGCTCAAATTGTAATGTTCAAACTTTTCCGAAAGCGAGACTGCGTTGTATATTATTATCATCACATCACTAAATATGAGGTATAATAATAATATATCGGATTCCAAAGTAAAATAGTTCGCAGCGTCTAGACTGTTTTGAAATCTAAATTACATATCTAAACGAAAAATCTGATTTACTCACTGACTGACTCATCCACGCGTCACCCAGTCAAAACCCTTGGAACTAGAAAGCTTCCACAGAAGTTCCTCTTATAATATAGACAAAAAATGAGACTGGAGCTTTGAAAATCCCACCGGGGTGAATCCAAGGGGCAATCGCTAGAAAATATAAATATCAGTACCCTTATTATATCCGTACCCACACCCAGTATTATAAAATACAAAAGTGTGTTTGTTTGTTGATTTATTGGTTTGTTGGCTGTTGGTTTGTCCTTCAATCAAGTCGCAACGGTGCAACGGATTGAACGTAATTTTTTTGCATGGGTATAGATAAAGACCTGGGAGTGACATAGGCTACCTTTATCCCGGAAAATTAAAGATTCCCACGGGATTTTTAATTTTTTATATTGTCTAACAAGAACATAAGCCCAACGTGACTTATCGTCAAAAGTAGAATCAATCACTTTTCATAATAATTTTGCCGACACCTGATCAAAGTTCATAGGGCCCTGACCTGCTTTGATAATGCCAGTAGTTATCTTTTTTATGGCAGATTTATGCTTAGCCAACGCTCTCATGAGGTTTAAAAAATAAATGTATAGAATGGATAAATTGTGTCAAAGTAGGGACGTCGTTATTTTAGGCCGTCCGCATATAATCAGAAATCGGCTGTCAGAAAACTTTCTGTCAAACTGCTCATCCCATCTGCGAATATCACAAGTGTATCTATGTTACGGCGGTTACGCACTATCCGAACCGAAGTCTTTTGTTTTGTATGACATGTGTCGTAGATATTTTTTATATCCGTATTTTCACGGATTCGGATCGGATGAGGTGGTGATGATGCGTTACAATTCCGTGTGGAAAACAACATTCAAGGGTTTAAGATAGATTCAAGGAGAGTGCAAGAATTGCAGGAGGGGCATTTAACAGTCGCAAGAGCTATATTTTACAGGTGGTACTAAAAACACAAGTAATTTCAGGAACACATCGGGCGCGCGCTGTTAAAATGCATGAAAAGAGGTGACGTTAGCGGGAACATTTGCTAGTGCGCTAGTGCATCTGCATTTTTTTCGATGCGCCTGACCTCTTGTGCTCACTTTGCTGGTATGTGGCAGTCAGACTCGCGCACTGAGGTTTTCCGTACTACAGCTGTATTTTATCGACAATAAATAAAAATCTGTTTCAGACATCAACAGGTAAAGCCCTTTCATGATATGACCCCACTTGTTACTATAAAGAGCTACCTACCTGCCAAAATTCATGATTCTAGGTCAACGGGAAGTACCCTATAGGGTTTTTTGACAGACATGACAGACGGACAGACAGATAACGAAAGTGATTCTATAAGGGTAACCTTTTTTCTGTTTGAGGTACGGAACCCTAAAAATGCGTTTGCTTCTGTTGACAGTTACAGTGCCTCAGGCGGTTTCCAGTCACTTTTATTTACGTTAACTCTTTTGAAAAGTCTTCTTGTCCATTTGTAGTTATTTAGTATGTCGTTATATAAACTCATGCTTATTCAAAGATACAGAACTGTCGTACAATTCCTACCACCTATATTTGACTGAGATTTGCTTTGTACCGGAATACTAAGTTGGCAGTACAGTGTCGCTGCCAAGGGCGTAATTAGACTTGGTCAAAGCGCTCCCACCAACAAGATCTAAGTTACATGGGGCAACACTGCCATCGGTTCAATTTAGCAAGGATCGTTTCTTGTTAAATTGTCATTCTTTTCTCTCTATTACGTTCCTCATTGCTGAGGATAGGAACTCATTTTTTGAAACATAACTCGGTCGGCTCATGAATCCTTCCGCATTTACTAACGCTAAGAAACCCAGATTCAAATTGACGGTACGCGGCAAAATAATTTTCATCTAACTTTAAAAAAGATATCGGTTTTGTAGAGCATTGTCTCTGTCGTTGAGACTGACAATGCGTCACATAGGTATGAGTGACAGAGACAACGCTCTACAAAGCCGAAATCTCATTCTAAAGGTCGATGTACATTATTTTCTGCCGTTTATACTTCTTATGAAAAGTGGAATCTATTTTTCTGACTGCACGCTAAAATAGTTTACTAAAATCTATACGTTTAAATTTCAAATAAACATTTCATTCTGTTTCACAGGGCCTAACAAGACTAATAAATTGGTCCCTCATTAAGTATGTACACTTGTCGTCATTAAACATTAACTCGAGGGTCTTTGGTAGGACAAACCGCCATAGTGCACCCGCCGACCGCACCGACCCGTTCAAGAGCCAATTTCTAAAGGACTGCAAAGATGGTTAATTAATAAGGGCCTTTCAAATTATGTACGTACATTGGTCACTTAAGAAATCGCACATGGATGCAAAATTCACACGAGACGCCAGATAAGAATAGAAATAGAGAGATTTTTTATTCAACTAAAGTTTTACAAGTCCTTTTAAATCGTCAAGGAAACTAAGTACAGTACGCAGCAGGAAGTAATGTACATCGACCTTTAGAAGGAGATAGCGGGTTTGTAGAGCATTGTCTCTGTCGTTGAGACCGACAAAACGTCATATAGGTAAGCCGAAATGTCATTCTAAAGGCCGATGTACATTACTCTCTGCCGCGTACTGTACTGGTTTCGAATGCCCTTCTTACGAGAAAAACCATGCTCTTTTCGAAAATTCAATATACAATCCTACTATATCATGTATACTTTTGCAGTCCCACGCATCGCTGGAACGAGCTGCAAGTCAAAAACGAAGCAATAATGAAAACAAAATAATATGTACTTTTCAGTAAAAATGCAATGAGATGTGAGCAGCATCGAGCGCGCTGTTAAAATGCGTGGTTAGAGTCACATCAGCGTTGATGTCATCAGCCTATCTTCGATACGACTGATGCGAGTGAATCTGTCTGCACCCTTTATGGCTCTTACGCCAATTATGCCTCCAGAGTCTTTTCATCCGAATGCGAGAACGAACGAGAAGCTATCGGAATAATATTCTCATGAAGTGACACTAACAAGCAATATACATATTTGCCTAATACGCAAACTTGTAGTGAAGAAGATGTGATGTAATTAAATATTATATCGTTTGAATACTACAATTTCTGCAAACTAAAGCTCGTACGCAAATAACGTCTTTGATTCAAGTTTTCAGCGAAACGATCTTAATGAGTGTGTGAAATTGTGTTTCAAATTATGTAATGAAATTTCTCCAGTCGTTCTTGAAAACGATCCTAGAAAGAAAAAAGAAGAAGAAAGAAAAGACGTTTATTTTCAAATTTATGATCTTACACTATGATCTGCAAAAGCTTATTTATCAATTATCATAGACGCAAGCACGATCGCGGGAGAAAAAGATACAGTAAGAGGTCGAGACATATTTTTAAACTAGCTTATGCTCGCGACTTCGCCGGCGTGGACTATTATATAAATTTCAAACTCCAATTTTACCCCTTTAGAAGTTGAATTTTCAAAAATCCTTTCTTAGGAGGATGTCTTCGTCATATTAGCTATCAGCTCGATCCGTCCAGTGATTTGAGCTGTGCGTTGATAGATCAGTCAGTGAGTCAGCTTTTCCTTTTATATGTATAAGAAGATATTGACAATGCACTAGATTTGACCGCATCGCAGTAATACCGATGTTGTATTACAGAAGTCAACAGTGCACCCGATGCTGACGTCACTATCAATTTCAGTACCGGAAAGTGTCGCTCTTGCGCCTTTGGTGGTTCTTATGGACTAGCATGCGACCTGCGGGGTGATTCGCTAACTCAGTGATCAACACTCCCTCAAGCTCATTTGACATTAGTTGCTCACATTGCATTGTAGCAGTTTGACATTGCTGCTTCACTGAGTGACGCTAAAATAATTTTTCGTAGAAAAACTTCAATGGATTAAAAATAAATGGCAATGAGTTAGCGAATTACCTCGCTCGCGTTAGACGTGCGGACGGGACTCTGTGAAGACAAAATGTACAGCACTTCGTGGAACAAAAAGCGGCGGGCGTGCGTTTGTTGTATTTTGTTCCATAGAGCGACATACATTTTGTTTTCTAAGCGTCCCATTCATCCGCACGCCCGGGGCGCTTGCTATATTAAGTCCCTTACGCTTCCTGCGGATATTGTGGCCGTGTGCGATCTCCCTAAGCGATAATTACTCGACTCAGAGCATTTCGAAAAAGGAATTCTACATTGTCCAAATGACTCTAGTTCCTAGTCGTAATGCGGAAGACCGGAAATTAGCTGACGCAGATTTTTATCCGACTACCACCGTCTTTATACGGAGACAGAGATTATAGGAACTGTAATTACTTACGAATTCAGGTAGGTTTTTGTGGGTCATCCGCATTTTAGGAAAGGTGTTCATTTTTGCTGACTTTTGTCGGACTAACGTTATCCATAGCCAAAGCCAAGCCATTAAGCCATATTAAGTACTCGATAGCCGTCTGTTTCTACATGGCTTCGTACTGAAGTGCTAATTTGTTTGGCCGCAGAGCGCAAATTAGCAACTGAGGCGAGACTTAAATAACTAACGTGGTACCTTAGCCAGCTGGGTCGTCCCGTATTCTTTTTGCTAGAGTAAGGGCGCGGTTACGCACTCATCCGATCCGAGTCCGTGAAAATACGTTCCGAAGTAGTCATAGAACTATTTGTATGGTAAGCTTATGATATAATATTATCTATTATGACGTAGACATCCGCTAAGAAAGGATTTTTGAAAATTAAACCCCTGAGGGGCTGAAATTAGGGTTTGAAATTTGTGTAGTCCACGCGGGGATAAGCTAATATTAAATAAACATATACATGAAACATGTTCAATACGAAAAGTTGGCAGAAATTCCCAAGGAAAGTTTTGTTGTTATATCCTTTTCTTTTACTTACCATGCCAATTGATTGCCATAAATTGGTTTCATGATTACCCTATAAAAATAATCCAGTAATAACAGTAAATTACTTGATCTCGACAGCTCAATTTATTCATTGATTAGCTCCGACGGATGGCTTTGGCAACGGATATCCAATTTCTGATCACTATCATCCTTTATACAGATACCGATTCCTTATCTGGCCTTCATCATCATTAATCCATCGTCGTACCCAGTAGAGATCACACGTTAAAATCTGCATCAATCATTGTTGACACTCTCAATTATTCTGATTGGCTGAATTTGTGTTTATCATTATATGGCAACAATGCATTGTAGCCAATAGTGAGCGGGAGACGTCGAACCCAATCAGAGGTGAGTTAGAATCGTGACCCATTGCAGCTGTTCATTCTATCGCCAATCGAAGCAGCGGGTTCTCTTCTCAGTTTGAATGCCAAGCTTAGCTATGCTGGCCAAGTGCAGATTTGCAGACTTCACACCTCTTTGAAAATATTATGGGGAACTTTCAGGCATGCAGGTTCCTTAGCATGTTTTTCTTCACCGTTAGCAAGTGATGGCTCACAACGCACATAACTAAAAAGTTAGAGGAGGTAGGTACCCGGGATCGAACCTTCACCAGTTATTAAGATTACAGGCAGCATCTGCCTGTAATCTTAATAACTGCATCTTAAGCTTATCTGCCTTCCCACATGCTTAATGTAGCTACCATAGAGAATTTAATTATACAGGTTCAAAATAACATCGCTATTGGCGGTTAGAAAAATAAAATACTTTTATTTATAGAGTAAGTGTATTATGTACTACTAGCTGACCCACCCTGTATTTGCTTGGATGAAACTTTTGAAAACTCTCCCTGGGCGTCTACGTCATAAAAAAACTAGTTGCCAAATCGTAACGTTTCTAGACCAAACGGATTGAGCTATACCACGTAACCTCAACCGCGTGGTGGAGGTTCTTAAAATCCCGTGGGAACACTTTCGCTTTCCGGGAAGGAAAGTAGCCTGTCCGTCGCCAGAAGCTATCTCTTTCCAAACTTCGTCGAAATCAGGTAAAACGGATGAGCCCGTGATGACAGACATAGTCAACTTTTTATCTTGGACAATTAAAGAGTTCCTCACGGGGTTTTTAAAAAACTTAAATCCACGCGGACGAAGTCGCGGCTAGTCTAATAAAAGGAAGAGGTGACTGTGATCTATCAACGCACAGCTCAACTACTGGGCGGATTTTTGAAAATTCAACTCCTAAGGGTGGGGGGGGGGTATAGGCGTTTAGAATTGTTGTAGTCCACGCGGACGAAGTCGGGAGCATAAGCTGGATCTTTATAAAAATGATTTCTTATTTTTTTAAATTAAGTAGGTACTTACTTAACTAAAAAAGGCTTAAAAATGTGCCTATATCTAGCTACGGAACTGTAAACCATCTCATAAAACGCTACGTCAATAATGTGAGAGTCGTCGAGAGCCTCTTCTAGTGCATATATCTTGAATTGACCTCAATCCGTTGACTGAATGCACTGTGTCTGTATATTTAGGTACAATCTATTTTTTCTGAGTTTACTAAAACATTAAATAAGTTGCTTCCGTACAGTCTGAAGGTGAAATCTATAGAGCGCACTTTGACTTTGCTCAGACTTTGACTTTGACTTTTTGAAGATTGAGTTAAAACGAGACAGATTTATCTGAGAGATATAGCTCTGTCTCATTTTAACTATGTCGTAAGTCTGAGCAAAGTCAACGTGCGCTCTATAGATCTCACCCTTAGAGATTTACGCATCATTCGTTCCAAGTGCTTGAGAATACGCATGTAAAACTCGGAACGCATTCGGATATCGCTTACGAACTAATCCGATCTCTGATCGAAATTAAAGCTATTCAGTGGACACCTTTGACATATCTACATTTATGTCCGATTTGAATCCGAGACACATCCGAGATATTCTCACGGATGGCGAAAGTCGGATGTAGTGCGTAAGTTACCATACAAATAGTTCTATGGACTATTAGTATAGGTCTAGACTAAGGAACGTATTTTCAGGCCGATCCGGATTGGATGAGTGCGTAACCGCCCTTGGTGACTGAAAATGGTTAACGACCCCACTGAGATTTTCATCTCTGTTATTTCTAAGGGATTATGTAACAGAGAGAGAGTGCTAAAACTAACTTCTTTCCGTAGATAGAGTATAGTCAAATAAATTTTGGGTTCGTGTGAGCACATCGGAATGGATTGGAATTATCACATTGGAATTATGCAGCTGTCAAAATTCGGTGCCAGGTCATAAACATACTCCTATTTCCACATGTGACAGGGCAAAAATAATTCATGATATTCGAATATCCCGTGCTACATTTTGTTGAAATTTTTATAAATAAAACCGGCCAAGTGCGTGGCAGGCCACGCGCAGTGTAGGGTTCCGTTGTCACAATCCTAGAAAAACTGATATAACTCCTTAACCTGTGAACCCTACTTAGCCATGACATGTTTTCCTTTAAAATCGATTATATACATATACTACTGCTGTGAATTTTATCACGTTCCTATATACTACCATTTGGCTGATAGAGGGAAATTAGCACTTTAAAACATCATATTTACAAACGGACCCACAGTATTTTTAAAAGACCTATTCCACGATACCCCACACTATGGGGTAGACGAGAAAAAAAAATTCATCCCCACTTTACATGTAGGGGAGCTACCCCTAATAAAATATTATCAACATTTTATTTCACCACTTGTCGGCGTGATTAATATTTATACCATACCAAATTACAGATTTCTAGCACATAATAGTCTCAGAGATTAACGGAGGACGGACGGACAGACAGACGGAACGGACATGGCGAAACTATAAGGGTTCCTTGTTTACTACGGAACCCTCAAAAAGGCTTTAGCGCATGCAATAGTGTGTGATGGTGACAGGATGAAGTGTTCATAGTGTTACATCGTATATGGAAGTTATTGCTGCTGCAAACTCAATTTACGAAAAAATTATAGTAAAGTGTACCCCTTGTATACCTTAACGAACGCTTGAATAACGTAATCAAGCAGGATATGGCTACTGATTAATGATTTTATCACTCTACATATATTATAATACTAGCTGATGCCTGCGACTTCGTACGCGTGGATTTAGGTTCTCAAAATCCCGTGGGAACTGCTTGATTATCGGGGATAAAAAGAAGCCTATGACGTCACTCTCCAGGTCTCTAACTATACCCATACAAACCGCGTCAATCGTTGCTTTGTTGCAACGTGATTGAAGGACAACCAACCAACCAATAAAGAAACACACTTTCACATTTGTAACATGGGTAGCGATGCAGATGTGGACACTGACAAACTTAAGGCATCCACCATTTGAAAATCGCTTAACGAGCCATGGAGAGGGCTATGTTTAGAGTTTCATATTAATAATTATGTTAAAGGATTTGGTGATCATAAAACACGTAAAAACCAGTCCATTCATTTCCGGACTATCGTACAACATTATTGTACTTTAATTTTTTTTTAAATTTACATAGCAGCTATTTTAAAAAGAAATTGTTGTAATAGCATCCTATTGCCGCTATAACAACAAAGACACGCTCTGTGAAAATTTCAACTTTATTTCTATTACTATTCATGATATACAGCTTACTGACACACAGACAGATAGAGGGACAGTAAGGCCCCGTTGGCACCCTTCGGGAACGGAACCCTGAAAATCACGTAAAAAAAACGTAATTCAACATTCAAACTTTGTAATTTTATGATGTGTGCAGATAATCACGGTAGACGTATAAATTTTGCGGTTTCATCTCGCGATATTAATTATTAGTCGTGTTGTTTCTGCGTATCTTTACTCATCCGGAATTTCCGTTACCGGCGTTTATAACAGCATCTTATTTCCGTCAGATACCTACTAGGTATAATAATATTAACTCAACTGATTCATCATAGACTCACATAATAATATGATGAATCAGGTATTCTGTGATTCTTAGAATTTTCTTCATGTATGAAATATTATTGGTCAAAAATATTTTTTATATCTATTTAGACTCACAAGAGCGGATTGATAATACATAACCTACCTACCAAGAAATTTGATTGATTGAATTTGAGAGACAAAATAGATATAAGTGTATACGCAGGACAAACTGCATTGTGCTGCAAGCCGACAGCATATTGCAGTTGGGATTGATTACGAATAGTTACCTACAGTACGCGACAGGTCAAGACAACCCGTCTCAATTATAAATGCGAAAGTGTGTTCGTTTGTTGGTTTTGGTTTGTTAGTTTGTTGGTTTGTTGGTTTGTCCTTCAATCACATCCCACGGAGCAAGCGATTGACGTGGATTTTTTGCATGGGTATAGTTGATGACCTGGAGAGTGACATAGGCTACTTTTTATCCTGGAAAATGAAAGAGTTCCCACGGGATTTTTAAAAACCCTAATTCCAAGCGAACGAAGCCGCGGGCATCAGCTGGCAAGTATACTATTATCATCATCATGATCAACCCATCGCTGCTCACTACAGAGCACGGGTCTCCTCTCTCAGAGTGAGAAGGGTTTTGGCCATAGTCTACCACGCTGGCCAAGTGCGGATTAGCAGACTTCACACACCTTTGAGAACATTATGGAGAACTCTCAGGCATGCAGGTTTCCTCACGATGTTTTCCTTCACCGTTAAAGCAAGTGATATTTTAATTACTTAAAAACGCACATAACTCCGAAAAGTTACAGGTGCGTGCCCAGGGATCGAACCCCCCGACCTCCGATTGGAAGGCGGACGCCTAACCACTAGGCTACCACAGCTTAGTTGCATACTATTATCTTGGACGATTATACTATGACTTACAACAAGGGATTTATATATTCATTTAACTACCTATCCAACACAACTAAAATATCTTCGTAGAGATGTATAAACGCATATTAAAACTTACTGAAGCGTAAATTATGTTATCATTGATACTGCCAAGTGAGACTGTTGTCATAATATCAGCGTATGTCAGTAACGTGACGTCAAATTGTATCAGTTTACATTTCAGCAATGATATGCGCAATCAAATCTAAAGCACACATATTTTACTGAAACGATTTAATTTCGTCCTTCTCAAAATAGCTTATTTTGACACAAAACTTTCTTTCTCCACTATGGGATATACGTAGTAGGTACTTGAATATTAAATCATCATCATCATCATGATCCAACGCCGTATGATCGCCGGCACACTACTGAGCACCATCTCAGAATGAGAAGAGTTTAGGCCATAACCGCCACGCTGGCCAAGTGTGGATTGGCGGACTTCATACACCTTTGAGAACATTATGGAGAACTCTTAAGCATGCAGGTTTCCTTACGATATTTTCCTTCACCGTTAAAGCAAATGATATTTGGCTAAATGTCTTAAAAACACACATAACTCCAAAAAGTTAGAAGTGCGCGGGATTGAACCCCCGACCTCCGAGCTATTATTATTACTTGTTAGTAAAATTAAGCATCTGTCTGTTATAACTACGAATTCATGACTTCTTCAGCATCGTGTAGGCAATAAATACCCAATCAAATCGCGAATATTTTCAGTTTTAATACCTAGTACCTACCTACTCTATTATTTTAATCAACACACATAATAATTAAATTTTTCTTACCGGTAACTGTAAATAAATTCTCTAACTAAACTATAACTTTTTCAGTTTCAGTATTTCATAGGTTTATTTACACACACTCATTTCACTAAAATGCATACAAATTAAGTAACATCCACCACACTGTATCATTTCACCGAACGCGGAAACATCGTAATTTCACAGCATTCTTCGGTACATACGAGTACGTTATGTCTTCACTAGCGTTACCATCGTACTGAGTAATATTTAACGTAAGTCCCGCTACTTTGTTACTCTTTCGTAAAGTTTCATCGAGGAACAAGAAAGGAACTAAATACATTAGTGTATCCATTGCGGTTGTACAACTTAATTGTAAGTGTGGTTGAACAAAAAAACAGCAATGTATGTTGTTTGGATTTTGAGTAGTAAATACCAGACTTTTTCAGTGATCATATTCGGTTATCTGAACAGTGATAATACATAGCATGTGGAACTTTTCTTGCTTTCCGGTCATTTGTTTCAGTGTTACAGGCCACGGGATTACTCGAGATGAGCTTCTAGTCATAAAATGCTACATTTTATTTATTTCGTTTAACTTTCAACGTATGTTTTATGCTCTTGTAATGTAACTTTGTAACATAGTCACTTTTTGGTTTAAAGAAAGGTTCACATTTTATTTAATGTTTGATGAGTTTCTTTACAGACTTAGTAGGTAAGTACACTTTTTTTTATTGCTACGAAATCGTAATATTTCATTTAAAATTTTTAGGATACGTTTTTATGATGCACTTTTCACTATTATAAAAGCAAAATTTGTATGTGTTTGTGTGTGTGTGTGTATGTTTGTTACTCTTTCACGCAAAAAATACTAGACGGATTTGACTTAAATTAGGAGATATAAATTATAACCTCGGTAACCACATAGGATACTTTTTGTTCCGAAAAAACAAAGTTTCCACGGTATTAGTGAAAAACCTAAAAACACGCGGACGAAGTCGCGGGCAACAGCTAGTCCTAATCATAATCTTTTATTTTTGTCAATATGGTACATGTATATTATTTACATGGGGTCTTAAAATTAGGTAATCACATATCCTGCCAAGCATGCCGTGCAAAATTAATTGAACCCAGCTCTCATCTCAAAATATCATTATACTAGCTGACCCGCCCCGGCTTCGCTCGGGTGGAATTAGAAAATAGAGGTGGGGGTTGAATTTCCAAAAATCCTGGAACACGTATTTCTTCATTTGTGACCGAAAACCCAAATACCAATCTTCATGCAAATAATTTGAAAAATGACGTACTTTCGTACAAATTTTCATCGCCTATTTAACCCACTTAGGGGTAGAATTTCAAAAAATCCTTTCTTAGTGGATACCTACTCTTTACACAAGCACACACCCTCAAAATTTCATGTCTCTAAGACCAGCGGTTTAGGCTGTGCGTTGATATATATGTCAGTCAGTCAGTCAGGACTTTGAATTTTATATATACAGATAGTCATCATGTGATTTTTTTATTCTTATTCAAATATCTATGCATTATTTAGAATTTGTCATTCAAAGAGTCATCAACATTATAATAGTTTTTGTTTAATAAATAAATAAATAACGTCTAAAAGATAAAACTTTTATTATAATATATTTTTCTAGTGTTACGGTACTGGATACAAATATCTGGGTACAAGTTTTCCTGTTTGTACCTAGTGGCTACTAGTACCTACGTACTTGAGATATTGTTTCTGTTTTCAGGTGTAAACAACATACGTACCAGTGGACCACCTACCTAGTTGAGTTATGTATGACCAATGTGAACATTAACTGAAACTCTGTTTTCGTTTGTCCAACGAATGTTGTGGATTGTAAATGGTGTCGGTTGCAGAGCCGTTTTTATAATGATTTTTAGGGTTCCATACCCCAAAAGGAAAAACGGAACCCTTATAAGATCACTTTGTTGTATGTCTGCCCGTCTGTCTGTCAAGAAACCTACAGGGTACTTCCCGTTGACCTAGAATCATGAAATTTGGCAGGTAGGTAGATCTTATAGCTGACATTCGGGGGAAAAATCTGAAAACCCTGAATTTGTAGTTACATCACACAAAAAAAATTAAATTGTGGTCATGAACTAAAAATTAGTATTTCAATTTCCGAAGTAAGATAACTTTATCAAGTGGGGTATCATATAAAAGGGCTTCACCGGTGTATTCTGAAACAGATTTTATTTATTTTTATGCATCATAATTTTTGATTATCGTGCAAAATGTCGAAAAAATACGACAGTAGTACGGAACCCTCTTTGAGCGAGCCTGACTCGCACTTGGCGGGTTTTTTATTATAATACTAGTGAGTAGCAAGTACTACTTTTCCCGTGAGTTCGTCCACGTGGACTTAGGCTGAGAACTATAGAGCTTACTTTGACCTGTGCTCAGACTTAGTTTCAGTTACGAGACAGATTTATGTGTGAGCGCTATTTTGACTGAAATACTTGTTTTAACTGAAATTAACATTTTTTCGATTATTAATTGCTAAGTAATACTATCTTGTTTATACATTTTTAGATTTTTCCTTGCTTGGTGTAAAATACTAATGATTTATGTACAGTACAGATGTTCCTTCCAGATTAGCATTATTTAGACTGCATCTTCAGTCGTCACTTACTATTTATGTGAGATTGCACTCGAGCTACCTACTTATATCCTTATCTTTTTCATATTTTTAATATAATATGTACAGTCAAATTTCTTTATCATTAATAATTATTAGATGCGAGCGCAAAAATCAATTAAGTTGGAGACAAAGTACGAAAAAGAAAACCTTTTATAATGAGATCGTCTAGGGAGTTTTAATTTTAAAAGAAAAAGTCTTGAGATGAAGAAAAAAGAAAAAAGTCGTTCACCTGCGCGGGTTTGTTGAACCAAAGTTGGGGTTAACAAATATCCAGGCATAATGAGAATTTTAATTGTTGGATTTCATTGTTTAGGATAAATGATTATTTCCAACGTGGGTTGGGACTATTTTTAAATAATAGCTCCTTTAAAAAAAATCATTTAGGTAAAGATTTTCTTGCTTTAGATAAATAAAATAAATAAATAATCTTTTATTTGGGACCATAGTGCACAGTTTACAGTTATACAAAACACAACACCACCAAACAAACGTACAGAAAAAAAAGATACTTATGTATCTTTTTTTTCTGTACGTTTTCTGTACGAGGATCGATTTGCCAGCACGTGAATCATACAACAGTGATGCAAGTACTGGCAGTCGATCCTGTCAGTCGATCCTGTCAGAAAATACTTTTTGCCATTGGAGCTGCATTATTGATTATAATGCAGTATAATTATAAAAATTGGTCAAGCGCGAGTCGGATATTATTCCCGAGTAGACTATATTAACTAATAGATGGACGAAGTTGTGGACAAAAAGCTAGTAACAAATTTCCATTCATTTATTAACCAAGATCGCCCCACTACAGCTTGATATACGATCGCAAAAAGAACACGTTACCCAGCCAGAACGTATTTTATGCCAGTTACTACTTTCTGGACAAGGACAATATATGGCTGCCTTTAGCAATATTCATGATTTTGTCAAACTTTTGGTAAGGGCTTTTAGTGACTGGCAGTACCGAATGAATATTATTATTAGTACCTACAGCTAGTTATAGTGGGTTGATTACCTATTACCGTTAAGTAGGTAAGTATGATTAGTAGAAATACTGATTCGTAGTGGGAGGTCTCGGGTTCAATTCCCGGCATGGGTTTGGATTTTTATAATTTCTAAATTTCTGGTCTGGTCTGATGGGAAGATTCGGCCGTGGCTACTTACCACCCTGCCGGCAAAGCCGTGCCGCCAAGTGGTTTAGTGTTCCGGTACGATGCCCTGTAGAAACCAAAGGGGTATGGGGCTACAAATACTGCCATACTCCTTCCAGGTTAGCCCGCATCCATCTTAGATTGCATCATCACTTACCACCAGGTGAGATTTCAGTCAAGGGCTAACTTGTATCTGAATAAAATAAATAAAAAGTGAAAAGCAGCTACACGTCGGAGTCGGGAGTTTCAGGATTTAATCCTGGGATTCCCGAATTTTTCTCTTTTCTTTTCTCTTCCTTTCAGAGTTATGTACGTTTTAAATCATTTAAAATCATTTGCTTTCGTCAAAGCAAATTTCGTTAAGGCAGGTGAAGAAAATCATCTTGGGAAAACCTGTATATTTTAGAGTTTTCCATAATGTTCTCAAAGTTGTTTGAAGTCTCCCAATCTGCAATTGGCTAGCGTGGTAGACTATAGCTAATTCCTTCTCATTCTGAGAGGAGACCTGTGCTCAGATGGTTTGATCATGATGATGATGATGACAAATGAATATGGCTCTTCTAGAATCATAGCAGATATTTCAAGTGCATTCTCGAAATTTTCTGCTTGCTCTCACGCCACAAAGTTTTATAACGTGAAAAATATGACGCTGCAATTCTTTATAGTAGTTTATACCAAAGCGACATGTCTGTTCTCAACGGTAAAGTAATATTTCGCGGTTTTAGATTTTGGTCGTAGAAATAAAATAAGAAAGTTGTACAAAATGTAATATTTTCACGGTTGATGTACTTAGGTATGTGGTTTATGAGGACATCTTAATTCCACTATAAGTTTTAAATTCCTGAACGGATCTGGATGTACGGAGTAGTTTTAAAATCTTAACATCATCCCAATTCCCAAGTCACACTGGCTATAAGTTTTTTTCACAATAAACACCAGACATGCAGTGCTAATCGAAATCGGGTTTTTTAAAATCTTAAAATAATTTAATTAAGTACTTGTCAAATACCTCCGCCATAACTTTCCTCATTTGTCTTCTTTTTCTTCGTTCATAAGCAGAAGATTAATTTATAACCATCGATGTTTTATATGTTGAAAATTTATGACACTGCGATTCTAAATATATTAGACCAAAGCGATATGTCAGTCCTCGGTGGTAAAGCAATTTGTCGTGGTCTGAATTTGGGACTTAATACTGCGGGTAATCAATGGAGGATCTCGAGCAAATTAATGGATTCCAGTTCTATTTAGTTACGAGTAAGTGCGGGTGAAATAAAATAAGGCAGTTTTAAAACTATTTTGTTTTTCATCTAACAAAATAGATTTTCGTTTCAAAGGGGAAGACTTTCATTTTAGGCATTAGGAAAAGTCTAATTAACTAAATGAACCATTTATTATTATTAAGAACAAGTTAAGATTTGGAACACCCTTCCGATCATTATATGGGTACCTTCAAGTTAAGAGTGAATAGGCATCTTCTAGGCAAGCGCGTTCCATCTTGGGCTGCATCACCACTTGCCACCAGGTCTTTTCGTCTTGTATAAAGTCTTCAAAGATTTTCATCACCTCTCTCTTCGTTTAGTTATTAAGTTTTATACCGTGGAAAATATGAGCCAGCAATTTTAAATATAATATCACTTCAAAGTTACATGTCAGTCCTTGGTGGTAAAGCAATTTATCACGGTGTGGATTTTGGTCGTAGACTTTTACTGCGGGTAATCAATGGAGGATGTCGAGCAAATTAATGGATTCCAGTTCTATTTAGTACCGAGTTAGGCAGTGGTCCGACCGCCGACGATGAACGAGAAACGAGTAGAACTAGAAACTATAAACGAGTTGGCAATCAGCGGGAAGCGAGTGTGTAGTTTCGATAGTTTTGTCGCCGGGCTATAAGCGAGTGTGCAAGTGCGACGAGCGATTACTCGCGCCATTCGCCCGCGGTTGCTCAGTCCTGTGCAAACCTGCGCGCGCGTTCAAGCGAGCGAGCATCGCTGAACGATATCGCTGAGCGAGTTTATTTTTGAAAGCTTGTCGCTCAGCGACAAAACTAGTGAAGCGAGTCGTCGCCGGCAGTGTGAACAGTCAGAGAGCAACTTTTGATATATGCATCTCTTTCGTTTACACGGAATGTACATTTACTGTGCGTTTCTTGAGAGAGAAAATCGCCGATAGTTAGTCGTTTTCTCGCCAGCAGCGGTCGGACCACTGCCTACGTGGGGATGATACTTTTGTAATTTGTTAATTTTGTCTTGAAAATTGAACTAATAACGAAAACCTTAATTAAACAGAAGCAAGAAGTAACAAGGTGTTTTATTCCCTGTCTAAATGTAGATTTCAATATAATAAATTGTTAAGCACATATAAAAGCAGGGATTAAAATAATTACCTACAAGTTTATTGAGATGTTGTGCTTTATACATTTTCCGGTTGTACTAACCTCTTTAAGAATTGTGCATTGCAAGATAAAGTTCTTATTAGTTTCAAGTCTGAGAGTAAGACGAAACTTTTAATTGAATTCCCGTGAAATTCTACTGCGGCAAAGGTTTGCTGTGCAAGTATCGAGTAGAACCTCGTTATTGTATCAAATTAAGCAACAAAGAACAGGAAAATTTCTTGATTGAGGAACATTTAATTTACAATACAGACTATTATGATGGTCGAAATTGAAGGAAAAAGTAGCGTCAGTAGAAGATAAAAGTTGTGACTTAGGAACAACAAAATGGACCGGGATAGCCAACGTAGGTAGCATAACTTTTACGTTTGGTGAAAGATAGGAAATTAAAATTCAAATAATTTATTCAAAATCAGTAATAAGTTACTCTTTTTGATGGTCGGTTGTTGGATTTGTAAGATATAGTGGTGATAATTATTACGCGAACTTAAAACTAAAGCTAGCAAGGGTTCCAAACGTGCCCAAGTCTGAGAAGAGCCCACAACAAACTCATCCTCTTCCAGCGTACCTGTATAGTCTATTTCAGTGTAGTAGTTTATTTCTGGCTACCAGATACTACGTTTCGTTGTTTGTAGTAGGCTTCATAATATACATATAGCATAGGTGGTATGCTATATGTATATTTCCAGCCTAAATAACTTGGCAGGTAGGGTGTTAACTAGCTCCAGTAGACACCACTTTCCAGTATAACCAGACCCCAGCTAATTTACAAAAACAATGAATTCTAAGGTCACCCTTAATTAGTCAGTTCGTATAAGGTTATACTGTGGCACGTAACCCAGACCCTCAGACGACGCGACGGCAAAGGTTATATTGACCGTAAAATATGTCATAAACATGGCTGTATATTAAACATACTTGTAAAACTTTTCTGGAGTGCGTGGTTGCTTCCCGTCTACATTAGGCAGATCCGATTCTCTAGTCTCTCTCTAAACTAAATTTAGAGTACCTATCTGCATCCTTTTCTTTTTACTAATGCTAAAAAAGGAACGGAACATGACTTTAACATTTAAAGACTCTAAATTTTAGTGCACAATAGAAATTTAAACAGTAGGTTCGTGACTGCGCGCTAAAATCACGGGTTTTACCATCTAAAAATTAAATTTAGAACTGTCAAACTGTGTTCTTTTCATATTACATTAGTAAGAGGAGCATGCGAATACTCTAAAATTAGGTTGTGCTCAGAATCAGTGCCTACGCATTTCAGGTGAGTTTCCACTAAACCAGAGCTGTGCGAGACACGTGCTCAATAGACCAATCAGATTATTGATAGACTAGCTTAAGCTCGCGACTTTGTCCGCATGGACTACACAAATTTCAAACCCCTATAGGTACTTTCACTCTGGTTACACTTTAGATAGGTATCTATTATTTAGGTATTCAGAGACAGACTTATGTCTCTAACTAACTCTGTCTCGTTTTGTCTCTAATTAAAGTCTGAGCAAAGTCAAAATATGCTCTAACTTAATAGATCTTTAAGATACATACTTATTTAAAGTGAGTTTTATAGATTCTGTAACACTTATTTTAAAAGTTAGTTTCATAATGCTAGTAAATCGAATCATAGAATGTTCGTTTTTAATCTGACTCGACTCGACAGTTACCTATTGTTCAATTTTTGCCAGCAAAACTGCGCAAACTACAAAAGGAAGCTAAATTGGTTTCAGAATTTTTATATTTTTATTGTTTAGATATAACTTTGCTATTATTAAGTTATGTACCTACTGTAGCATTCCGTTGTACACAATACCTAAGTTAAATTAAAATGGCAAGTCTAAATATATTTCTTTCCTTTTCATATTGCTCGCTGCGGAAAAGGATAGCACTAGATTTAGACAGGTTCTAGAAGTTAGAACACCATTTTTGTTTTAAACCGGAGTCTGGCTAACAAAAGAAGAGACTGGACAAGCGCGGCTTTAAAAAATATCAGTATGGCAGCTCTGAAATTAGTATGACAGACCTGGAATAACCTAATTTGATGGAACAGAAATAAAAATAAGCAATTCTAAAGTTTCAAATCTGTTATTCCAGGTCTGTCATAATAATGTTGGGGCTGCCATACTGATATTTTTTTAATTTGCCGCGCTTTCCAGTCTCTTCTTTCGTTAGCCAGACTCTACTTACTTTTGTTATTATAATCCTTATAAAAGGTACCTATTTAAATTACTTATGGGGAACTCATTAGCCAATAATATCAATACATTATGTTGTTTTTAGGGTTCCGTACTTCAAAAGGAAAAAGGAACCTTTATATGATCACTTTGTTGTCTGTCTGTCTGTCCGTCAAGAAACCTATAGGGTACTTCCCGTTGACATAGAATCATGAAATTTGGTAGGTAGGTGGGTCTTATAGCTGGTATTAGGAGAAAAATCTGAAAACCGTGAATTTGTGGTTATATCACACAAAAAAAAATTGTGGTCATGAACTAATAATTAGTATTTTCATATTTCGAAGTAAGATAACTATATCAAGTGGGGTATCATATGAAAGGGCTTCACCTGTGCATTCTAAAACAATTTTTATTTCTTTTATCCATCATAGTTTTTGAATTATCGTGCAAAATGTCGAAAAAAATACGACTGTAAGACGGAGCCCTCGTTCCGCGAGCCTGACTCGCACTTGGCCGATTTTTAAAAGTGATAATTCTTCTGATGATATACCTAAAATATGGCAGGCAATACGAAAGCAATTAGCAATAATCAATTTTAATTATTCAATTATATTAATAGAATAATGCATTCAGAATAATTGGAGTGTGCGCAAATGTTAAGTGCAAAAAGCAATCATGTTGCATAATTGATCACATTTAGGCAACTAAAATTGGTAATAATTAATTAATTTGAAACACTTCATAGAGCTCTAGGAATTATTGTTACTGACAATCACTGACAATAAATATAGAGTCGTCATCATCATCATCATCCTAACCCATTGCTGGCCCACTAGGCCACTACTGATCTACTCAGCGTGGGTCTCCTAAATGAATGAGAAGGATTTAGGCCGTAGTTTACCACGTTCAAGTGTGGATTGGCAGAATCCACACCCCTTTGAAAACATAAGTAATTTGATCGCTCCAGCAATGCGCGCGACATTCCATACCTACTTAATAATTATATTAATATTATTATAAATTGAATATTTGAAAAGGATAACCGCCGAGTTTCTTGTTGGTTCTTCTTGATAGGAGAGGCATTCGGAATCAGAAAGAAATATAAAGTAGTTGTATTTTGATCATAATTCCTAAAAAGAATATGAAGCTTATAAAGTTAGATAAAATGAATTTCCACTTTTGAGTTAAATCTTGGTCACAGAAAAATAAAGCCAATTCTCATTGGAGTTTCCAGTTTCCACTGTTTATAAGCACGAGTTTAGATTAAAAATAGTAGGTATATTTGTTTCAAAGCTCTCTTCACGAGTAGATATCGACCTACTTACGGCTTTGGAGTTGGGGTATTTGCTGGAGGACGGACTCTTTCATCGAACAGACGTTACTGTTACTTAATCTTTAGTTTTCTCTAATGTGTTTTAAATTTAAACTGAGAGTACTTAACTGGCGCAGACCTAATTCTAGCGCGATTTTAATGTAGAAACTTTGACAAGTTGACGTTGTGTGTAACTTGGCTTTCGCTTAGTTTTAATGGGTTTTCAATTTGGATACTGATTTTATATTATACTAGCAGTTGCCCGCGACTTCGTCCGCGTAAGTTTTCTGGTTTCAGAAATTTTCTCACTGTAAAAGGCCTTACTTACGTACTCACTGACTCACCCTAAGTCACGGAACCTAAAAAACCCTAAACGCCGATTTTCATATCTCTAACTTCAAGTACCTATCTGATAGACTTTCATATAACCTTTCAACCCCCATTTCACCCCCTTAGGAGTGGATTTTCGCAAAATCTTTTCTTAGTTGATAGGTACTTACTTACCCCTTAAAAAGAACCTACCTTCCAAATTTCAAGTTAGCAATAATTAAAACTTTCCCTTACAAACTCCAAAATTACTTATACAGGTTTTATTATTTAAAACATGTATGCTTAAAGCTGATTTTCATACCTATAATTTCAAAAACATATGACTAATATATAACCTTTCAACCCGAATTTTACCCTTTTAGGGGGTGGATTGTCGTAAAAAATCTAAGTTGACCTACCCTCTAGGGAGAACCTACCTTCCGAACTTCAAGTTAATAATAACAATAATTAAAACTTTCCTATACATACTTTTATCCCCTATTTTACCACCCTTAAGGGGGGAATTTTCCAGAATAACTTATACAGATATTTAAAGCTAATATCCTAACTAAGCATGGAGAGATAGATAGGATAGAGTGACTCTAAGCTTATTATGAGGCTCATAATTAGCGACTAGTCTGAGGCAGTAATCTGTTGTATTTTGTTAGTAGTAGTTAGGTTAGGATTAAACTCAAGCAGTTCGGTATTGCGTGCGGTCTACGAAGTGTCCACCTTAAATCTCACCTCACACCTAAAATATCTGTTGACGATGCATAGTATATTTTGTAGTTTTGGGGTTTGTAAATTCTGCCCTAACTATTTATAGGTACTATGTAAGTAGGTAGCTTTTCTTAGTTTTACAAAAATGTTACGTCTGCTTGCTCCCAAAAAATAACCTAAATTTAGTTTTGAAAATTTTAATCAAAGTTTATACGAATATAGTTAAAAAATGTTAATGTTGAGTTAAGCTTTAGTAATTCGAGAAACAACCTGTTCGTGCAAATCGCGTTAAATGTGTAAACTTCAGCTGAAATTCACATTTAAATCTTAATGTAGTCTTTATTCCTACTAAGAATACCTACGTTCAAAGTAATAATTCTTCGTAGAGTCAAAACGGAGCGCGTATCGTCAAAATGTATCCATGTAATTGTGTAACTAAATTTCCTCTCGCTCACTGTATTTTCCACATTTTCCGTCGGCCTCGCTTGACGCTTTCATAAATAAAATATTGCCGTCGAAATTTAAGCACAGCATTATGATTTACAGATGTAAAATTTTGAATACATTTTTAATAAACTTTGATTTTACTAATTCATTCATAAAACTAGTTAAACGTTTCTTAAAGATGTAGAACGCCCTTCCGACGTCAATGTTTCCTGTAGAGTAAATACAGAGCATGATATTGTAAGTCCGGCCTTACATGCGTGTAAGGATTGACTACTACTAACTTACAAGCTGATCGGGAGCAAGCGGATCGATCTTCACTTCAGGTAAGTTCGTTTAATCATCAATTATTACTTACTAGCTTATGCTCGCTACTTCGTCCGCGTGGACTACACAAATTTCAAACCGCTATTTCACCCCCTTAGGGGTTGACTTTCAAAAATCCTTTCTTAGCGGATGCCTACGTCACAATAGAATAGAATAGAATAGAATGTTTTTTTATTCATGTAAACTTTTTAAAAGTGCTTATGAATAGTCAGGTAGTTTTAATAGCTACCTGCATGCCAAATTTCAGCCCGATCCGTCCAGTAGTTTGAGCTGTAAGTTGATAGAACAGTCAGTCCGTCAGTCAGTCAGTTAGTCAGTCACCTTTTCATTTTATATATTTAGATTTCCTAAATCCATGGTACCCCGTACCAACTACCAACATAACTCGTGTTCTATGAAGCTGTCAAAATTATCTCTTCTACACAACCTCTCAACTAAATTGACTTGTCTAAATGTATTGCTAATGCCCAAAATGCTCTCTGCGGAAAAAGAGCACTACGTACTTATATTTAGACCTGTGAGTTCATTTTAGAGAATGTGTAAGTACAAAAGAACTAGCAATATTGAACGTCTAGAGAATAGCATTGAAGGTATTTAATGACTGTTATCAATCAATAGTAGTACGTGGTATCACATATCTACCTATCTATTGTCATTTGTCAGGTCGTTAATGGATGCCACTAATCACCATCAAGCTGTCAGTAATGGATGACTGGATAACCTTGCTGACACGCCTCTACAATTCGCGAAAGATATTATGTACCAGCTCAAATGTGTTCTATTGTAAGTTGATGAGATATGGGATGGGTGGGTATTACTTAATATCTCACTATCGCCTTGAAGTCCATATAAATATTCCAAAACGTATTATACACGTGAAAGTGTGTCTACCAGTCTATTACGTATTCACAGCCTATTTGAATTGCCGTAAAAGTTTCTTAGAGTAAGATTTTTCTATTTTATTTATATTTCACATTAAATACAATATTACGTGAAGGAGATAAAGTTATGAGTAAGTAAGAAAGAACCTATGGAAGCAAAACGACTAATCTGCTCTAAAATATTCCGAAAGGAATATTTTTGAGCCGATTTATCACTTTTCTTCCTGCAGTTATCATTCTTTTGACATCTACTACTACTAATGAGAGAAATTGAAGCGCGATTGAAAACAAAATCTGGGACTCCTCCTTAGGAAACCTACGCCATAATTTAGCAAAAGTTTTAACATACTCGTAAGATGCTGGGATCAAATCACGAACGTCTTACACGTGGTGACTATCCTAACACAATCCGCTTAAGGCAGATATCTTCAAGCAGAAATCTTAATATATAAAAGGAAAAAAAAAAGATTTTTATTTTATTTAGTTTTATTTTATTATAACGTAGACATCTGCAAGAAAGGATTTTTGAAAATTCAACCCCTTAAATAGTGGTTAGAAATTTGACGATATCGGAGGATAAGCTAATATGACGTAATACCCTTAAAAAATGTTTACCGAAGCTTTTATTTATTTTTTCTCATTTGAAATTGTTAAAAATTTACCTTGTTCGCCCGTATTGTGGGTATTGGGGAGAAAATGATTGACTCTCCCCTTGGGATGCCCCAGTAAAGTATATTTTTACGGATCACTGTAGTCTGTAGAGTACCTATTTTTTTCGACGACAGGTCTCTTGGGTAATTTTATGTTCCAGTCTAACTTGTACCGGTATTTTTAAAAGCTTTTTATTAGTTAGACTTGTTTGTATGTTGTCGTTCCGTCGAAATTGTTTATCGGATTTTTCAACTATACTAGCGGCACGCTATGATGGCCGGTTTGACGTTTGTCCGCTCATGAAGTTCCGTATTAATTGATAACGACTTTGAAGGAAATAATTGTATTACTTTATTGACGATAGTGATGTGCAGAGATTCATAAATTTTATCGAATGTAGTTTTAGGTTTAGGACTCAAAATTTATTTATTAAATTGATTTCTTAAATGTATACAAGTGTAGAAAAATCAGTTTGCACCATTTAAGGGGTGAATGTACTTGTGAATATGAACAATTTTCACTATGTGGACAAACCTCTGAAATCGCAAAAAAATATCAATAAATTTTTAAAAATGGAATCTAATACGATCGTCACATAGGATCGCTGGCTAGCACAACTACTACCTCCGGCAAACTCGCGTCAATGCTCAATGCAAAACAAAGCAGTTTCGAATTGACGTTGCTTCGAAAAGTATAAACTGTCAGTGCAATGCGATTGTGATATAGTTTTGACCTGGCTTTGGATTTCAAATATTGATACTGCATTACTGTTGACCCTTGCTCGTTAATTTGGACTCTGTTCAAGCCCTTTGTTGTGGATTTCGTCGATATGACCGAACGTACGCAGAGAACTGTTCTAAATAGTCAGACACGTGAGTTCCTAATACGCCTTCGTAACTATTTCGATCGTGAAGCTCAAAATGGAGGGCCAATTTTACCTATAACGTCAGTGGTTGAACGCGTAGCTGATGCGCTTAATATTGGACAACGAACTGTTAGACGGATAACTAAAAAAAAATATGGCGAGACTGGCACAGAAGAAAATAAACTTCACACACCAAAAAAGAGAAAACGAGCAAAACCAGTCGTAGGCATCGATAGCTTTGATGCCGATGCTATCCGAAGACATGTTTACGGCTACTATTTACAGAAGGAGTATCCAACAAGAAAAAAGTTGGTGCATTCACTGAAGGAAGCTGGATTATTCTTCGGTGGGGAAAGTTCTTTAACGAAGATTTTGAAGACCATTGGATTTCGATACAAAAAATGTAACAAACGCAAAATATTGATGGAAAGATTTGATATAGCGATGGCAAGGTATACTTTTTTACGGCAAGTGAAAGAAATCAAAAATTGGCAAAATGTTGTGTTCTTGGATGAAACATGGCTTAATGCTAACCATACTGTAGGCCGTTCTTGGAACGATGACACAGCAGCATCTACTTCCAAAGTTCCTGTAGGAAAAGGATCGCGACTTATAATTTGTCACGCCGGAACCATCAACGGGTTTGTCGAAGGTTCTCTCATGGCTTTTGCGTCAAAAACCACTGGAGACTATCATGAAGACATGAATGGAGAAAAGTTTACTGAATGGTTTACCTCAATGTTGTGTAGCCTCCCTGAACCATCTATTATAATTATGGACAACGCCCCATACCACTCGATGCAAATTGACAAGCCACCTGCCCAATCCCAAAAGAAAGCTGATATCGTCGCATGGCTTCGTAAAAATGGCGTAGATGCAAACATGAATATGTTAAAAGCGGAATTAGTACGTCTTTTAAAAGAAAACAAACCAACCAAGATCCGATACGTCATTGACGAAATAGCATTAGAACATGGGCACAGAGTTATACGGTTACCGCCTTACCATTGTGAGTATAATGCGATTGAGTTGGTGTGGGCTCAAATTAAGGGATATGCTGCAAGACACAATACAGAACCCCCATTTACCACAAAAAAAATGCTAAAATTATTAGAAGAAGCTTGTGAACATGTGACTAAAGGAGACTGGGAAAAGGTTGTGAATAGAACTGTTAAATTAATAAGGGAAGATTATGAAAGAGATGTGAAAATAGATAATATTATAGAAAACGAACATATAATTATTAATGTATGTGATGATAGCAGTGACGACAGTGAAAATAGTAGTATGGACGAATCTGATTAATTATGGCCTTTTGTGGCACCTTTTTCGGTATCTTTTGTATTCATATGTTTCTTGTGTGCATATAAAGTATGTATATTCATTTTCGTTCAAATATTCAGTTCGTTCAAATAAATTAAATAAACATATACATTTTTGTTTTATTAAACCTATTTAATCAGGTACAAAAACAAAACTTAATTGTTTTTTGTTCGAGAATAAATTGACATTCCACATCACTATTGTAATGTGTCAAACCGGCCATCATAGCGTGCCGCTAGTGTAGGTACTATTAATTTTAATAAACTGTTAATTTACGATTGAGTTGAAATTATGCAGATACGTGTGGTTTGGATGACAATAGATGATTATGGTACCATTGAACATCTCTGATGATAGAAATGGGAGGTAGACATTGGAATTCTCTGATGGCCAATTTCTTCAAAAATATGGCGGTTTTGTAGCACATTGGGATTTGTGCTGTAGAAATATTTTTTAACTAGGTAGGTATATTATTGTGTCCTATTTAGGTAGGATGGAAAGGACGCAGTGCACCCGAGAAAATATCCCAAAACTAGGACGAGAAATTGGGTATTTGACTACATCAAAAATAAATTATTTCTCAGTGATTATTAAGTAGAGGGTCTCCCAAAATACGTAAAATCCACGTTCTTTGTTAGTTTTATGTGTGATAACCATTTTAAATTATCGATTAAACTAAAAAAAGCACGTCAAATGATTGTGACGTCACACACCGGTATTTCATAGAATCTCGCATACTAAGGGCGCGTTTTGACGTTTGATAAAAAGTTAATTTGACTAGTTGTCAAATACCGTATTGAAAGTATTGAAAAATATCCTCGTAATATAGGTACACTATTGTAGACTATGCTATGAGTACCTACATTTTTAGTTACGTCGTTTCCTAAATTAAGGTCTACTAAAGCGTTTTCGGATTTACACAGCGGGCTTGAGCGTCTTTCAAACATTATGCGGGTGTGGTGGTCGGCAGTTTGTTTAAATTTATTACCACAGATTATACCTTTACACACTATTACTAAGTATAGTTATTTATTACTAAAGCTTAGAATAATAACCACAAGCGCTAAGTATGTATGAACTGTTAACAATTTGAACAAAAATTCTTATGAGTTCATATTAATTGGCTGCCTTCGAAAGTACCGCATTTGACTTTTTCATCGCATGCTGGCATGCAAGTGTTGACATGAAGAATGGAATTTGGGAATGCACCCTTTGTCTAATAGGGCGTAGTATTAAAAGGTGACGTATCATAATCAAGAATTTACGTAAACAAAATCTTGTACGTTACACTTTAGAGGTGCTTAATTTGTGAAACAAAAACAAATGGCTGAGTCACGTAACACTCGCGTGAAGTGTACTTAAAGTGAGTTACGAGTTAAGAACGAGTACCGAGGTGCAAGCGATCGAGTAAATGAACCACGTGCGAGTTCTAAACTTTACTAGTGACAAGTACTTAGTACCTATCAAGTAGAGTGAAGTATTTACAGTACGCGGCAGAAAGTAATGTACATCGATATTTAGAAGGAGATAGCAGATTCGTAGAGCATTGTTAGCAATATTGATTTTTTACCTTTGAATCTAAATTTTAATTTTATTTTATATTTGACCTCTGTAATAATATGGGTACAATATGCCTGAAATAAATAACATTATTATTATATTATTATTATTGTCTCTGTCGTCGAGACCGACAAAACGTCATATAGGTATGAGTGACAGAGACAACGCTCTACAAAACCGAAATGTTATTCTAATGGCCGATGCACATTACTTTCTGCCGCGTACTGTAGGTAGAGTTAGGTAGTTACGAAATAATTAGTAGCGTAATCAGGTCAATCGGTTGCCCAGTTGCGGCGCTATTGAAGGACAAACCAATAAACCAACAAACTAACACAGTTTTGCATTTATCATATGGGTAGTCAATAGTCATATAGGTGGGTGCTATCTGTATTCAGGAAGATTTTCTTGAAAGACGCGGCATGTATCTAATATAAACATTTAACAAGTTTAACGAGGAACGAAAAACTTTGTATGAAGTTTCCTTATTGGAAACTCTATACACGTATTACATCTTATTTACCTAGAACTTCGAAACTTTGTTGACATTGGATAAATAGTATATTTTAGGGGTCTCTTATTTGATTAAGGGATGAAAGGTAGTTATAATGATTTCAGACTTATTTCGTGGTTTAACGACATAGGCACCTAAAAGTTTAGCCACACGAGTAGATAGTCCTACTCTGTGGTATAGGCATGTGCTGACCACGGCTCATGCAACTGCACTGCATGGCATTTAACTGGCGCACACTCACTTATTCAAATAAAGAATCCAATTGAATTGAATCGTATAGACTTCCAACCAGTGCATACTGCGATAGCCTACGTTTTAGTGCTTGCAATACGTCCCTCTCGAAGCAATCCATTCCAATCCAGTGAACATCAAAGACTTTTTTAGGGCTCCGTAGCCGAATGCCAAAAACGGAACCCTTATAGATTCGTCATGTCTGTCTGTCTGTCTGTCTGTCCGTCCGTATGTCACAGCCACTATTCTCCGAAACTGTAAGAGCTATACTGTTGAAACTTGGTAAGTAGATGTATTCTGTGAACCGCATTAAGATTTTTACACAAAAATAGAAAAAAAACAATAAATTTTGGGGTTCCCCATACTTAGAACAGCAACTCAAAAATTTTTTTTTCATCAAACCCATATGTGTGGGGTTATCTATGGATAGGTCTTCAAAAATGATATTGAGGTTTCTAATATTTTTTTTTCTAAACTGAATAGTTTGCGCGAGAGACACTTCCAAAGTGGTAAAATATGTCCCCCCCACCTGTAACTTCTAAAATAAGAGAATGATAAAATTAAAAAAATATATGATGTACATTACCATGCAAACTTCCACCGAAAATTGGTTTGAATGAGATTTAGTAAGTAGTTTTTGATTCATCGTGCAAAATGTCGATAAAATACGATTGTACTACGGAACCCTCAGTGCGCGAGTCTGATTCGCACTTGTTTGGATGTTTCATGTCAAGAGCTTTTTGAATAGTCTGTACACTTTGAAACTATTCGTGACGGGCTTTAATCCTAAAAAATAGTACTTCCATTTTATTTCATTTAAAAAAGTTATAACCAAATTCTCGTAAAATGATATGAATTGCTCTTTGAAACTGGGAATATGGTCCTTGCGGATAACTCCACTGTTTCATCCCATTCGTATATTAAATGGAACGAGCTCATTATGACCCACTTATGCGGCTTTTATATACTAACTCACTTTGATATTAGTGGCTACTAACGGCTCGTGTATCTGACGGGATATAACGAAATTAGTTCTTCTTCTTCTTCTTCGCTCTGGGCTGGTTTCCGCACTTAAACGTTTCCGTCTGTTGTGCGTGCATTGCCGCTCCCCGCTGAAGTAACGAAATTAGTTATGGTATCGCACTTTTTCCCCATCCTTTCTTTTTCATTAATTATGTAAAAAAGTATACCACTATTCTAACTACATCAATTAATTTATTTTTAAGATAATGAGAGAGATAAAGATAGTAAGGATTACTACTTATTATCATTTAACTCTGTAGACGGTCATAATACTAATTATTTATTAATTATTTAAACACAGTATTTTCTCAGACAGTAATAATTAGGTGCCAAGATAAAATTGTATGGAGAGGAGATATATTTGCAGTTACGCAAATCACCGAAAGCAAAATAATTATCTTGGTTTGTACTTTGTACCACTAAGTTTATGTGGCAAATAGATTTTATTTAGGCCCCTTGGTGGGAGAGGGATGTTATTATACTGCGAGATCGTGGTAAAATCCCAATGTGCTCCCCTACGCCCGCCAGTAAATGTTTGTACCTGGTCTACATTGTCAAAATTCTATGGACGTGTACTAAGCGATAAGTTTAGGTAGGTACCTACTTGTTTTTGTTTCTAATATTATGCGCCGCCACGCCAGGATATGCCCTCAGAATAACAATATATGATATGACTTTAGGCTTCCGTTCTCCCCAACACTATCAAGAGAAAATAGAATAGGCATCTTTCAGGCTACACTTCACCTTAGACTGCAACATTCGTTATCAACAGAAGTAACTGGAGTAAAGGGCAACGCAAGCAAGTAGGTATTTAATAAAAAACCATTTCAGGCATCTCTCAATAAAAAAGACTAGGTACCTATATTGCACCAAGGAATTTGAAATATTGCACATACTGGTACAGGAATCAAAAATTGCTCACAAAACCATCAGCAGTAGGATGGTAATTAACTTCGTCTGAAAGCTTCACTAGAGAATTTTAAGTGAATTTACTTTTTTGAAGCAACATTTTTAATTTTTCCCTGTGTTGCCAATTTCAATGGCTGTGATATCGGATTTGATTATCCAGTGCAAGTGTATTGGGAATATCGATGTTCAGTAATAAAAAGATTTTTCTTTTTCTAGACTTTCTCATTTTTCTCTCTGTGTCGTATTTCTCAATTCTCATTGCTGAGAGTTATGACTCTTTTCCATTAATCCAATAATGGTAAGGTATTTCAGGGACTTACAACAATATAGTTATAATACGCAGCCAAAAGTGATGAACATCGATCTTTAGAGGAAGACAGCAGATTTGTAGAGCACTGTCTCGGTCGTTGAGTCCGACATGCCGACAAAGCGTCATATGGGTATGAGTGACAGAGACAACGCTCTACAGATGAAATGTCATTCTAAAGGCCGATGTTCATCACTTTGCGCCGCGCACTGTACGTTGTTTCAATTTGTACCCACCGTAATTAATTGATAGATATACCATAGGCATATACCACAGGCTACATAGCGTATAACGTTCGTTTGGTGTTGACTAATGCAGAGGATGGAAAATGCATAGGAGTAGAAGTAGTTCACTGTGGTCGAAATGATAGCGCTAAACAAAAATGTGACCCAAGTGTTATAGTTTTGAATCTCTACTTTAGACACGTATATGTAACCTATTATTTACTTCTCTATTAAATAAATATTATTAGTGTAGATACTTATGCGTTGTCGCAACTAGGCCGAACGTTCGTCTCATTCGTCGATTTGACCTAACTTATAAATTACGTTGAATAATCTTTGTCTTTCTTCTAGAGCAAATCCATAATTCTCTGAATAATTTACGCGGTAAGCTTCTAGTTCATACCTTTAGCTTTACCCTTATCATTGCTTTCTCAAAATTAGACAAGTTGACGCCCAAAGTGTTCCAAATCTGATCCTTCTTTTGCCAACTTCAAGGTTTCCTAGTTTAGTTTGAATTTCGTGTAACGGTTTAATCCTACCATCTCCTATACTGCCTTTATTTCAATGGCTTAAGCATATTATGTTATAAATATTAAACACACTTACTGCGACATGTTTAGGTACATTTCAAGTGTTCATTTTTATGCTTTTTAGTGAAGAACCGCGATTTTATTTTATTTGAATAAGCGGGATTTTTTTTAAATTTTCTATTGCTCATCAAACCTCTAGAACTTAATTTATGCCAAAGCGACACATGCAATAATGCAACATGCCACAGGTACAGTATTAAAATACTGTACCTGTGGCATGTGGTACTAAGAATCGTCGACAGACTGTCGTATCTTAATGTTTAAATTCTACAGCATGATAGTCTCAGTACAAAATAGACTGCCGCATGCTGCTTAAGAAAATTAGTATTTCTGTTTGTAGCATGCCACATTGTCGCATTTTATTGCTCCGGCGTAAATCAGCCTTAAGATTAGTATCTCTAAAGTTACATTATACCAATAAAGTTTTGATAAATATATCCTAGGGTTTTATTCATTTTGATTTTTTCATAAGTCAGATGGTTTGCTAATAAAAATACAAATAGAAAGAAATTATTTGCCTAAACAGAGATTTTGAGCTGAAACTTCACAACCACATAATAGAAGAGAATTTATTTCAGCAAATCTAAGATAAGCCCAGACGAAATCTTAAAGTTCATGGGAGTGGAAAATTAGAGAGCTCAGCGAAAATAACGTTCCATATCAGCGGTTAATAACAATTCTAAATTTTGGAAGATCTTCCATTTATCATTGTTATGGGACGGAATGGAATTGGAAATCGGTTTTTGATGCATCATTAGGTAGGTATTTTTCAGCCAATTTTTTGTATTTATCAATTTTCTTTAAAAATTTCTGTTCGTTGGTATGTACATTTCCCTCTCTCATTCTGAGAGGAGGTTCGTGCTCATTAATGGGCTAGCGAAGGGTTGATCATGGTAATGAGCAAATTTTGTGATTGTCGTTATATTGAGAGCCATTGGGCGGGGTGATTACGTAAAACGTTGCAGAAGCGACAGCAACGCGACAGCAGTAGCAATGCGACAGTTCATTTGCTGTCTCTCTTCTTCTTCTTCTTATTTTGCTTTGTGGCTATTGCTGTCTCTCTCTAGCCGGACGTTTGAGAGCAATGATCGCGAGATTTACGCCGGGCTAACGATCCTGGGATTATGAAAAATATTGAAGACACTGATTGCCTGTTTTGATGCACCACAGGACCAAAGAGCGACTTATATATTTTTAGAACATGAAGAAAGAGGTAGGTAACACATAGTCTTCTGGGGATATTTCCATTATAAATAACTAGCTGATACCAGCAGCGACTTCCTCCGCTTGGATTAAGGTTTTTAAAAACCCTATTGGAACTCTTTGATTTTTCGGTTTAAAAGTAGCCTAACTATGTCACTCTCCAGGGCTTTAACTATACCCATGCAAAAACCATGTCGACCCGTTGCTCCGCTGCGACGTGATTGAAGAAATAACCAACAAACAAACACTTTCGCATTTACAATATGGGTAGTTGAATGGAAAAGTTGATTGGATTACTTATTAAAAAAAGATTGTGTTAAATATAAATATTTTTTGTGAGCGTTGATTAATAAATAACAAAACAGTTGTAAAACACACCAACAAATAAGAGGAAAAAAGAAAGAAAAAAGCAGTAGCAGTACTTACATATTATTCGATATCTCCACTCCACCATAATACGTAAGAGGATCATTTTCCCCATGAGTTAGATTCAATCTTATAAAAAGTTTTGACAGACTTGTAGACGCCTCGTGTTTTGAGTCGTGGTTTCATGATAGAACAAGTAAATTAGATGGTTTGGGCATAAATTATTATAAAGCATAAAGAATCTTCTCAAAATGAGAAGGGAACCTATAACCCATCTCTCAAACAAGAAGGAATTTTCAGGTATGCAGGTTTCCTCACGACGTTTTTTGTCACCGTTAAAGCAGGTGATGTAATTATTTTGTAAAGCGCATATAACTCCGAAAAGTTAGAGGTGCATATCCAGGATTCATCTCCGGACCCCGCGAACAGAAAGTCAAAATCTTACCCACTAGTCTACACGTATCACCGCTTTTTGCACTATGATTAAATATATTATTACCGGGTCTTTGTAGAATTTTGCTTTCCGAACCGGTTTAAGAGCCACAAGTTAACCTACATGAAATACTTAATAATATGCTATCATCAATAACAGCATATGTCTGTAATAAGTGTTAAAGGTTCACATTACCAGAAAAATCGAATAGCTACATTTTATTTAAATATTCCACGTAAGTCTCTCCCCTGTGGCTATGATTAAGTTCCGGGGAGCATGTAGCTAAGACGTGTTGGAGCGCAATATATTATCCAAAAGCCCAAGCATAATCAATGCGATGACAATTTATCGACAAAAGCGTTGGAAAAGCCGCGAGAAAGATTTGTCGCACTAATTGCGCTTGGACTGCAGTGTGGCTTATTTTTCGACCACGGTGTTCCACGTCCCGCCATGCTGTCTCGACTGACAAATCTAGAACCCGTCGTATAAATGATGCTAGGCCTTTTGCGGGTCGTGAAAAATATTTTATGTTCATTGACTTATATATTACTTCGTAAGGACAGGGCCATTGAATAAGCAAAATGGCACCGACTCATAGGTCCTAAAATGTTTATTTAGCACCAATGCAACCGCAGTGACGTCTGGATTTCAAACGGGTCGTTCATTAGTATCTAAGAGGTGGCGCTGATTTATTTGGTTCCAAATCGTAAAAAATTTTGTTCGCTTGGGCCATAGTAGTACTTCCAACTTCTTTGGCTTGGGCATATATTCTTGTCATTTATATCGATGTTTGTGTTGCTAGTTTTGATGTTTGTGAATAAGTTTCGAATGGCGAAAATGTGGCGCGATCAATAAAATATCTTTCATAGGCTTTCATCATGACTGTGTCTGGCCATGGTTGAAAGTTTTAGTATTCAGAGCGCGATCCCCATACAAACAAAGTTTCTTAATTGAAAAATATGACTTGTACTTGCAAATTCTTTGGTTATACGGGATCAAAGATTTACATACCTGTATGACGCGTAAAATTTAACTCCTCACACGCCATTTTAACTTTAAGTGTCAAATTTCATGGCAAAAGTATGATTTAAACCTTATTTCAAAGGTGAACCCGCTGTACTTTTGACGTGATAGTTGAGTTGACCCATAGAGTTAAAATGGCGCGTGAGGAGTCATTTTGTACCGACTATATACAAATCTTTGATTTCTTTTTATGGATATCTGACAAACACAAAAGTTTTTTTTTCTTGAGCGTCAATGAGTTTAGGTTAAATCTTAGAATAAGGACTAAGGTTAAATTGTACGTTCTTTGCCACTTTTGTATAAACGGTACCTACCTAAATTCAGATTTCAGCCGATGACGATTCGAGCCGATAGACGAATAAATTAACCAAGGATATTACGTCGACTGACTAGTTTGCTAGGTGTTGTAATTAAACTGTTATAAAAACGTTCCATGTCATATATTCTTCTTCACAGTAAATAACAATTTGTTGGCCTAATTCAATTATATTGTTTCTAGCATTTGCGCGGACGTCAGTTCCGGGTGTTGGCGGAGAATTTGTCTGTGTAGCCGTATTGCGCGCTTCCGACGTAACAGCTTGTGTTTCAGATTTCAATTTTCCCCGTGTATATGACATTTGAATATTTTTGAAATACTGGCCGAGGCCATTTCTTTTTACTGTTTTCTTTTTAATGTTTTCTTTTTACTGTTTTTAAGTGTAAAAATCAGACTAATTCCAAATAAAAGTTTGCACGTGTTACTCATAAATTATCCTCTCTTATCAAATCTCTACTTCACTTATTTTTATATTTTAACTAGCTTATGCTCGCGACTTCATTCGCGTGGACTACACAAATTTCAAACCCCTTTTTTACCTCCTTGGGGGTTGAGTTTTCAAAAATCCTTTCTTAGCTGATGCTTACGTCATAATAACTATTTGCATGCCTTTCTGCCCGATCTGCCCAGTAGTTTGAGCTGTGCGTTAATAGATCAGTCAGTCAGTCAGTCACTTTTTCCTTTTATATATATTTAGATTTATAAATTTGCTTGTTTATTTCTCATTAAGTAATATCTAATACTGATTAATCGAGTCCCAAAAATGCAACTAAGGCATAAGACCTTAAGAAATTATGAGTATACTTCTATACTTCTTTATTCATACAAATCTTGTTATTACACATCATAAAGTTTTTATTTGAAATGTTTTACGTAAGTATAGATATCTTTGCAACTAATGTGAAAAGCAGGTGCACATTTCATACATAAAATAAACGGACTGGATAGTATGGAAGTTGTAACAATATTAAATCACATTCGATTTACCGAACGTGGTCTCGATGTCACAAAGTTTGCGTTCAGCCCGATACTCACTGCGGTGCGTAAACAAGGATATTTTTATATCCGGACAAATGCTTCGCTCCCGAACCGTTATGGGATACTTTTTTCCAGATCATTTCCTTTTATCCTTTCAATGCAGCTGGAACGATGTTATTGTTAGAGTTTATTTTCATCTTTTTGTTAGCGCTTTAAAATGTAGTATAATTAGGATCTAGAATCTAGAATATAGTCATCAGACTAATATTATTATAAAGGCGAAAGTTGTATGTGTGTGTGTATGTTTGTTATTCTTATACGCAAAAACTTCTGCAAAAAAATGGATTCGGCTGTTTGGAATGGTTACCTTGGATTAGCCCGTAAAAATCCATAGTTCCCACGGGATTTTTTAAACATAATTAAGTACATATATCCACGCCGACGGATTTGCGGGATACACAAGATGCTGCCCGTGACTTCATCAGCATATATTTAGGTTTTAAAATCACCGTGGGAACTCTTTGATTTTCCGGAATTTAAGGAAATTTATGTCAATCTCCAGATGCAAAAAATCCGTACCTCCGTTGCAGCGTGGTTTAATTAGGGATAAACTTTTGAACAAAAACACACACAACATCTGTATTAACAGAAGGAATTTAAGTGTAACGTAGTAGGTACTTGAAAAGATATGAAGGAACTGATAAGGTCGATTTGTGGTGCCAAAATGGTAGTTTTAGAGGAGGAGTCTTTCGGTAGTTTAACCTGGTTAATGTATCTAATAGTTTATAAAATGGATTTCTCCTTTAAAAAATGTAAAGTAAAAAAAAGCTTTTTTACTGTATATCATATTTTTATCGTTAAATGATGGCATTAATATAATATGGACAAGGACATAATATGTCACATGAACACTAGCTTATGCCCGCGATTTCGTCCGCGTGGACTACACAAATTTCAAATCCGTATTATGACCCCCAAGGGTGGTAACCCCTTGGGGCTTAAATTATTAACAATCTTTTCATAATTTATGTCTACTTCATAATAGCTATCTGCATGCAAAATTTGAGGTGGATCTGTCCGCCGTAGTTGGAGCTGTGTGTACCTACCTAGATAGATCAGTTAGTAAGTCAGACACCATTTCCTTTTCTATGTTTAGATTTTTTGAAAATAATTTACAAATCTCTGTGAGACAGCTATGTATTTTATGCCACTCTAATTCAAGCACTTGATCCTTCAGTCCTATAATCCGATCTGGCTGTAATGAGGTTGGCGGCTCCGATTTATTACCCTTTCAGACACTGACACTTTCATGTCTGATTTTCCCACACTTGTTCGAAAAAAGAAAATTTATCGGGTAAAATTCTTATATATACAAAGCAACTGAATCTGTTTACTACTAGATTGTAAAATTGTATGCCAATGAAGGAAAAGTAGCTGAAAACTTGAAAATTAATATCTAAAAGTTCCCCAAATGCATGCTCGACGAGGTAGTTTCATAAATAGAGCATAGCAAGGCTTAACTTTTCATCCACTTAGTTAAATACTCGATCTAACATAAACTTAAAAATACCACGCAGAATGGTGTAAGATTCAAATAAATTTTTACAAAGGTGCTTTCAAATTGTCCAACTAACATTTGCATTGATTCAGAATGCCTGAATGTTTAACTAAGTACTTCACAGAACATAAGGAAAATAATATTTATAACTAGCTGCCCTGGCGAACTTCGTTCCGCCTATCAGTCGATTAAATTTTTTTTTAATTTTTCTCTCCGACGTGTTATTTATTTAACTAAGGAAAAACGGACTATATATATAGGTAATATCTAGTGAATTACTATTGTTTCTCATGATGGGAAGTAAATTATTAAAATACTCGAAAGGTCGGTGGTTCGATCCCAGGCCTCTAACTTTTTGGTTTTAAGCAATTAAATAGCACTTGCCTTTAACGGTGCAGGAAAACATCGTGAATAATCCTGCAAGTCTAGAAGTTCGCCATACTGTTCTCAAGGGTAACTGAAATCTAGCTATCCGTACTTGGCCAGCGTGGCAGATTATGGCCAAACCACTAGAATAATAATTCCAACATCAATGGCCAAACCCCTCTTATTATGAGAGGAGACCCGTCCTCAGTAGTGAACCGGCGATGGGTTGATCATCAGGGGACTGTTTATATAATATCACAATGGAATGGGAACAAACAGCTGAATCACGTCATTTGGCGCGTGAAGTGCACTTAAAACTTAGTTACCAACTTGCGAGCCGCGCCGTGATTCGAGCGATCGAGTAATGAGGCGTGGCATTCCAACTTTGCTCGATGACAACACGAACAAAATTTCACCCAACGAAAGTTCAACATGAGCACCGCCCAAGACATACTTATTAAAATTTAAGGGTGTCTGGCAGGGAGTTGCCACGATATTAAGTATCTGACAATACATGACATGATTTCTAATACTATTGCGAAGTTGTACGTAAAGACATGGTAAAAACGTACAAAATCCACCATGATCCAAACTTCATAGTCGCTAAGTGTTCATCCCTGTGTTGGGGACAATGCGCATAGAAACTTTCAGCTTTCATAATATAGCGAAGATTTGGACCTGATGGGCTCTTAGTCCAAAGGTTAAATTGGAAAATGTTATCTTGTTGCGATTTCTACACGCCACGGTTTTATAGCGTCTGACGACCTCCCTGGTGCGGTCTCGGATTCGATTCCTGGCAGGGACAAAATTTGGAAAATTATAATATCTAAATTGTATCTGGTCTGATCTGGTGGCAGACTACGGCCGTGGCTATTTACCACCCGACCGGCAAAGTCGTGCCAATTCAATTTAGCGTTCCGGTACGATGCCGTGTAGAAACCGATAAGGGCTATTAGGGTGTATTATAATTGGCGGAGTTATCAAAAGAAAAGAGTGACAAACATTTGAAAAAAAAATACAGTCGAATTAAGAACATCCTCCTTTTTTGAAGTCGATTAGTAAAATATGCCATAGGTACCCCTTCCACGTTAGCCCGCTACCATTGTCACTTACTACCGTCAAGGGCTAATTTAAGGCAAGGCATTACAAGTAATGGAACAAAACGCGTCCCAGGAATATGCCAAAAACTGAGTTGCCGCTCCGGAAAAAAGCATTGTAACGCACCACCCCTCCCCGCCTCGTCTCTCTGTACCCAAGTCCTTTGCGCGTGCGTTTCAGCGCAGCACGTAGTCGTAACGCATCGTGTGGTACAGCGATTTCTATGTATAATGACGCAGCGGCATCTCAGGTCTACTCTGTGCTCAGGCGCCGCACCGCCAACGCAATGCATCGTGTGGCTGGCATTCGAAGGTGTCATGTTAGCATTCTCTGCGGCCGAACCGAACATGCATTTTTGCGCCTCTTGTAAATTGCCTCGTGGTATGCGATCACCTTTAATTTGCCTTCGAAGTCGTTGTCACTTTTATTGCAATTTCGAGCGTAAAATACCAACGATGGAAACGATATTTATTGAAATTGCTCCCGCGGTAAATCAGACATTCTTGAATTCTTGAATATTCTAAGAGGTTTTAAGGAATATTTCATGAGTTTTAAAGTTTGCAATTTAATATAAAAAATGTTTTTAAAAGAATCTTTTCATAAATTTTAAACGGTTTGTCTGGTTGTGAAATACTTACTAGACGAAAAATGTTTATAAAATATTGAAATGATTAAGTATATTATTACGTGCGTTGGTTTTATTTAAAACATTATACCTATTATAATATCGATATGTTTTTGTGATGATTGATTAACAAATAGTGTGTAAGACATGTGTACTAAGTACAGAGATGAGTAGTAAGTAGTGTACTATTTTATAATACATAATATATCCAAACGATTAGTGAGTAAAATGACACAATAGTACTAATTCAATTAAAGGCAATCTTTAGTTTAAATATTGCGTACAACCGTAATAGCACCAATAAAAGTTATCCAATTTGCACTTAAATTGATAAAGTTCTTCCTAACAGCGATATTAGTAAATTAAACCATCGATTGTGATCTACAATTAATTGAACATTGATTAAGGTGGATGAACCTTTGGCAAACTAATTAAAACCCGCCAAAGGAGTATCGATTACATTTAGACAATTAGCCGAAACGCGATATAATTTACGTTCTATTTTATTTTGATGGTATTCAATCAAATTTCTTATCGAAAGTAATTTCATACCTACAATGGGTATAGTAGTAAAAATCCAAATACTATTTAACTCCATAATGGGGCACCATTTAATATAATATGGTATGGTACTTTTTCTCTTCTTTCTCATAACGGGCGGAAACCGCAGCATTTGGATGGTTGCAGACTGGAATAGGTAGGTACCTTTACGTTCAAGTGCGGAACAGAAGAAGGAATATAATAAACTAGCTGATGCCCGCGACTTCGTACGCGTGAATTTAGGTTTTTAAAAATCCCGTGGGAACTCATCAATTTTCCGGGATGAAAAGTAGCCTATGTCCTTCCCCGGGATATAAGCTAACTCTGTACCAAATTTCATCAAAATCGGTTGAACCGTGAAAAGCTAGCAGACAGACAGACAGACAGACAGACAGACAGACACACTTTCGTATTTATAATATTAGTATGGATAGAGCTAGAAGTTTGACTAGTTCGAAAACTTTAGACCACCGCAATGGAGTCATAATGAGATCATCCTCCAGGCAAATGTAGTTCACCAGACAAATCTCAATTATAAATTCAAAATGGATTCCCCGCCAACGCACATGGTCCAGGACTACACTAAGTCGAAGAAGAAGCAAAACGATATACCAAACAGTTGCACTAACATTACTAATTTAACATAGAGTTTTAAGCCGGGTCTCCATTTTAAGCAGAGGGGAGATTAGATTCGTGGTCAATCAATCGGTTCTTAAAGGATGACTTATATATTTTTTTCACGTCAACTATTACAAATCTGATCGCTTAGGTTTTTTTTTTTTAGGAGATTGGGCCTTTTAAAAGAAATCTTCGAAGTTTACACTCAACCAGACATACCTAAATAAAACTTTTCTGAGCTCAGTTTGTTGGTTTCCTTGAACTTTTACTTTAAAACTGATCCAAATACTAAGGACTCGGAATTTCTCTGAAAATTTTCGTGACTGAAATTTGTCTCAATCAATATCAAATTTCCATTGTTTCAATAACGTAGATAAATCTTGAAATTAAATAATAGATCTCGAAGATTAATTGAATCCTGTCTGTCATAGAGTAAAGGGAGTAAATGAAAATTGTAGCTCCTTTTAATAATTTAAGTATACCGACGTACCTACTTTTGATATCATAATAATAATTATTATTATGTTTATTAGTCGATAGCCTCGTAAGCTGTGATAGCCTAGTGGTTAGAACGTCCGTCTTCAAATCGAAGGTCGTTTGTTCGATCCTGGGCACGCACCTCTAACTTTTCGGAGTCATGTACGTTTTAATTAATTAAATATCACTTGCTTTAACGTGCGTGGTAGACTATGACCAAAACCCTTCTCACTCTGAGAGGAGACCCGTGCTTTGTAGTGAGCCGGTGATGAGTTGATCATGATGATTAGTAGTCGTATTTGAGGCCTTTCTGGTGCAATGGTGTATGCCATGACTTAATAAGTCAGAGGTTCCGGTATATACACCAGTTAGTTTATTATGGCAAATTATATTTGCTAAATTGATTCAGCACTGACCAAGTCGAAGGTTTCAGTCGAGGCCAGTTATATATTTAGACAAAATCACAACACCAAAAAGTAACGCATGATAGTTGCAGTACTTACTGCATATTTACTCGGTAATGTGCCAGTCAAGCTTGTCCTGCTTGTCATCGAAAAAAATTATGTTCCAAATAATATTACGTACAAAGTAAATCCATACTTATTATACATAATTATAATTGCGAAAGTGTGCCTGTCTATCTGTCTGTCTGTCTGCTAGCTTTTCACGGCCCAACAGTTTAACCGATTTTGATGAAGTACAGAGTTAGGTTACATCCCGGGCAAGGACATAGGCTACTTTTTAACGCGGAAAATTAAAGAGTTTCCACGGTATTTTTGAAAACCCTAGGTAAATCCACGCAGACGAAGTCGCGGGCATCATCTAGTATCTCAATATGAATTACTAAATGTACCTAAGTATACAAACATACGTTTGTATTTGCTAGGCTAGGGACTAGGGAGGCAAAATCATAAAATATTCAAAATGCGACCCCAATATATAACAATTTGTCAAAGAGATCGGCGCGAGACTTCAGCCGAATCACAAACCGTGATCCTTTACTTATTTCACAACTTAGTATTCTCTACTCGCTCATTTTATAAATTTAATGTACGTCACTTTGCTCTGGCTCGACGGGTACGATGGACAATACAAGTAGGTACGCTGGAAGAGGTGGGTCTTACAAAATAACAGTTACTTTTGCTGGAAGAGGTGTGCTATACGAAATGGCAGCTTTTTTTCGTGTTGATTCAAAGCGCCCCACCTAGCGTACCGGGAACTAAAATTGGTGCTTTATGTCAATTAATGTTTTTCGTGTTGACACCATATTGATCTTATCACTAACATTTGGTTCCGAGTGCGCTTAAATGACACTTTCTGCTGCTATCAGCACCAAATTGGCGAAAATAGAGTAGCTTAAAAGCAGATTAGTAACTCCAGCATGTATTAGTAGAGGTCAGTGCCTGGCTCGTTCGTCATTTTAGGTTAGAGCTGAAGCTGTCTAAAGACTTCCGCACAAAAATAATACAAATAACGGGTCTATTAGGCTAGGCTACTGCTATCAGTTACTCAGTCAGTCTATCATTTTATATGTAAGTATAGGAGAAGGCGCGTTCGATACTTTCGTAGACGTTGCTTTAGTATATGACCTGAAATATATCATGTAAAGTAAAAAGTTTATACACGTCTTGTCCTAAGTTATAATGAGGTAAACTTTTGCTAATAAGCTACATGTATGATGCCGACGAAACTACCCCCCTTATAACATAATTATAGTTCGATAATGTTTTATGTATTAACTAGCTGATCCCCGCGGCTTCGCCCGCGTAGATTTAGGTTTTTAAAGATCCCGTATAGCCTATGTCACTCAGGAATAATGTAGCTTTCTACTAGTGAAAGAATTTTTAAAATCGGTTCAGTAGTTCCAGAGATTACCCCCTACAAACAAACTTAACGACATTACCTCTTTATAATATTAGTATAGATATAGATATAGATTAAGTATAGGTGATGCAACTTTGCCCACGTGGATTTAGGATTTTTATAATTTCCATGAGTTGGGATTAAAAGCATCCATCCTCACTAAATTACTCGAGGATTGGAGCAACAAATTCCTGAAAGGCCGGCAACGCATTGGTGGTTTATCTCTGGTGCTGTAAGTGTTAATGGGCAGCGGTGATCACTTAACATCAGCTGACCAGTCTGTCTTTGTTTGCTATTTTTTTTTTTTAAATCCCTGCGTCAAAACGGTTAAACAAACGGATGGGCCGTGAAAAGTTAGCAGACAAACTTTCATGGAATATCTATAAGCTTTTTCACGAACCTAGCTGTAGGTCGGTTACCTCGATTTTTCAAGTTCATACCAGGTTCTTTAGATAAATCGTGTAAAGCGAAAAAAGAAAAGTATTATTTTGCCCAAGTATTCGTATGTACATAAAACGAAAGAGAATTTAGTTACAGCAAATTCAAAGAAGGTAAAAGCGAAGGAAATAAATAAGTAAGGGTCAAATTTAGTTATTCCTTTTCTCTGACTTCAAAGTCAAAACCAATTAAAACTAACGTGAGAAGCGGCGCACCGCTTCTCTTGAAAGATCTCGGAATAGGGATTTGCGTTGAAACCAAAGCCTTTGAGTGATTTTCGATGTAATATTGAAGCTGAACCAAATCTGGTACTTTGTGGCGGCGAGTAGATTAATCGTCTAAAAACGGTGCAAGGGTGTTTTAATTTTAATTTTTAATCTAAATATATAAAAGGAAACGGTGACTGACTGACTGACTGACTGATCTATCAACGCACAGCCTAAACTACTGGTCAGAATGGGCTGAAATTTGGCATGCAGATAGCTATTATGACGTAGGCATCCCCTAAGAAAGGATTTTTGAAAATTCAATCCCTAAGGGGATGAAATAGGGGTTTGATATTTGTGTAGTCCACGCGGACGAAGTCGCGAGCATAAGCTAGTCCATACTAATATTATAAATGCGAAAGAGTGTCTGTCCGTCTGTCTGTCTGCTAGCTTTTCATGGCCCACGGTTTAACCGATTTTGATGAAATTTGCTACATAGTTAGCTTACATCCCGGGGAAGGACAAGTTTCCGTGGGAACTCTTTGAATTTCCGGGATAAAAAGTAGCCTTTGTCACTCTCCAGGTTTCTAACTATGTCTCTAATAACGCCAATCCGTTGCTCCGTTGCGACGTAATTGAAGGACAAACCAACAAAACAACACACCAATAAACCAACAAACAAACACACTTTCACATTTATAATATGGGTATGATTTTATAGAAGTAAAGTTTGTAAGTTTGGATGTAGGAAATAATCTCAAAAACTAATCATCCGATTTCAAAAAAATTTTACTGATAGATAGCTAACTATATTATTCTTAAGTGTTAGACTGCATGATCACCTACTATTTTGAGGTATTGCGGTCAAGCGCAAGCTTACAAAGTACAGTTTCGTACTAAACCATTAAGTGTATTTATAGCGTGAACCCGCTACAAAGAGTTTAACCTACAAGTTTGGAGAGAAGCAAAACTTGTTGCGCCTGAATAACTCTGTTCCAAAAAATTCAGTGCAAAGCGAGCTAGAAATGTTGAAAGCATCAATTAGCCGAGGTCACGAGAATCTTCCCCGGGAACTGTCCAACGCAAAGTAATTAATTAGAAAACTTCAGTATTCTGTTATACTTTGTGGAGACTTCATTTTCATATAGTTTGGTCCTCATCGGTATCTCAACCAATAGACGTCTACTGCTGGACGAAGGTATCCTGATTGTCTTGCAAGGGCCTCCACAAAACACCTTGAATAAAAAGAAAGTAATTGTCAGCCATGATAGCCTAGTGGCTAAGACGTCCGCCTCCAATTCAGGAGGTCGTTGGTTTGATAGCGAGTATGCACTTCTAACTATTCGATGTTATGTGCGTTTAAATTTTTAAAAGCAATTTAAATAGTACTTTTTTTGTTTGTTACTTTAAGATTTAACGGTGAAGGCATCATGAGGCATGAACCCGCATGCCTGAGAGTTCACCATTACGTTTTATATAATATTAAGATTACCTGACACCTATTTACTATACACAATATACATAACCTGGCACCTATTTCTATGAACAGAAGAGTTGCAAGAACTTGTAGCTCATATTGTATTGTGGTGACATTAAAATGGTGCCTGAGTTAAGTAAATGACTGCACTTGCAGACTTCAGGCAATATGTCACGTTCGCCGTAGAAGCAATTTGTCTTGGAGTCGATTTGTGGCTGCACCGTCTGACTGGAATAATTTAAATAGTTCTTGGTCTTTCACGACATTCGCTAGAATAGAGTGCTTAAATAAACTGCCAAATTAAGCTAAATTGTACATGCACCTACTTACTTAGTTAATTTTTTTTTTTCATGTTCTAAATTCCTAGTTTCAAAGCAAAGTAAGTTTATATAAATACTCGATGATGATTTGGGTTTTTAGCGTTTAAACCATCGTGAGTGATTTCCAATTAAGTATATGTAATATCTGTCAACGGCTTTACTGACGTATTTAGTCAACGTTAGTCCGACTAGTTTCGAACCCATCCGGGGTCCTTTTTCCAGGGAGTCAGTTCGCGCACGCGTCGCGGTTGAGACCACACGCCGCGCGTGCCGCTGCCCGCAGAGCCCGTTATGAGGGTGGCTGAGGTGGGTTTTTGATTTGGGTTTTCTTTAAATCCCGTGGGAACTCTTTGATTTTTCGGGATAAGTTTCGGAATTGCCTTTGTCCGTCCCAGGGATATAAGTTAACTCTGTGCCAAATTTCATCAAAATCGGTTAAACTGTTTTGCTGTGAAAATCTAGCAGACAGACAGACTTTCGCATTTATAATATTAGTAGGTATGGAAGTAAATGTAAGTAAATAGTTTATTTATTTATTTAAATAAACTTTTACAACTGCTTTTGAATAGTCGAAAGAATCTACCACTGCTCATATTATTTCGCAGTAAAAGGCTTCTAAAAATAAGAGGATCAAGCGAGTAGGTATACATATTATATCCTCAGACTATCAGCCTCTGTACCTATTAAGATAAGAAATTAACAGATAGACAGATGGGCAGACATCGCCTTCAATCATATTATTTAGTTTTTATTTAATATTTCCACGTTTTTTTTATTTGTTCATGAACACATTTTTTTTTAAAGTATTACTTACAATAAAACTTAAATGTAAATTTTTCCAAGTTTAGAATAGATGTAGATTTAAAACATTTCTACCAACTTTGATTCTTCTCAAATACGTCTCTCTTTCATTCACTTTAAACCAGGATAGGTATCATAAAAATATATCATCCTATTAACTTTGATCCGAGTAGCGATTGCGGATAAAAGTAGGCAATTCGTCTGAATTTTCGTCCCCTGTAAGGATCTAATAAATCTAAGTGACGAGGGCTAACAACTTTTAGAGTAGATGCGTATTAGATTAGAGGATCAAGATGTTGTTACGTGACAGTCCTGCCATGCCTATGTTCTTAGAATTTTTATTATTGTAAACTGATTAATGAACTTGCAGTTAACTAAGGATAAGGGCAAATAATCCAAATCAAAAAATATTTCGAGCTATGGCCATAAACGGTTTATTTTTATATTTCTACGTCAAACATAATATTGAAACCGTACTATACAAAAAGAAGATAAATATTATAGCTCGCATTATTTAAGAACCATGTATATTTTGGATCACTTAGTTAGATGACTTTTCTTCAGCGGTAACTACGAAAGTTTCTAGTACTTTAGCTTCTTGCTTCTTCTTGAAAATTTTGGAAATATTTTTCTTTGATTCAACTGACTTCTCAGATTCTTTGATTTCTCAGACTGAGAGGAGACGCGAGCACTGTAGTGAGCCCGCAGCGAATGAGTTGCTCATGATGATGACAGGAAGTGGAAGAGTACCAGCTATCTCTTTGGTGCGAATGAATCTGGTTTCTTAGAAAGTAAGATACGCATGGCATGGGGATTGGGCATGGTAACATTAGAGCATACAACTCTTTAGAACGTTTGGAGTCAACAGAATAAGAGCTGACGTAGAATTGCCAACAAGACGAACTTCCTACTTTTGTATTTGGACGTCAAAAAAGTTAAAAAATGAAAACCAAAATGAGTCCCTTAAAAAATAATTCTTAAAATACTGGAAAGCGCTTAAGTGCAGCCGGTATAACAATAAAACAGAAGAGCTTTAAAAAGAGCATTTATTCATGTAGACACATACTTAAAGTCCGTATTCGTACAACTGCATCGCTTAAATAGTGCATTTCTGGCAACATTTACACTTTGTAGCCGTAGAGAACAAAATGGCAGACGCGGGCGGTGTTAAATATTACTTTTGAATACGCGCATTTCCATCGTATTTCATTACAATGCTGCCAAGAGTGTCATCGACATTTTAATATACAAACAGACTATAAAACCGCGTCCACACCAATAAAATTTACGTCATGCACCATGTTATTTTGTTGAAGCACTTTTCGTCAGTTTTATCTGGTAAATGGTTTGTGGCGAAAGAATGTAGGTATACCGCACGCAGTGTACGCACGTAATAAATTGTTGTTTTTGTGGACGCAGCTTAAAAGATATTGTTTGCCAAGTGCCAACGATCTCTATGTTATGAATTACAAGGATTTCCATATTAAACGATCTTGATTTCAGTGACTTGCGCTTGAGAATGCTGGTCAAGTCCCATACTGAATAATTTGGTGGTCTTCTAACGCTGCGTTATATGCGGTGCAAGATTGCCATTCCAATATAATATAGAACAATAGACCCCATCGTGAATAGGGTCTTTGAGCTATGATTTGTATTGACATTATATTGTCGGGCATTCTGGTTCTGGAAATGATCCAAGCTTACTTAGTCGTCATCATCGTCAATCGATAGACTACACTTCTTCTGGACATAGGACTCTTGTAGGGACTTTCACACGCCCCGGTCCCACACCACCTGAATCCAACGGCTCCCTGGAACTACATAGTATGATGTTGTATGTCCAGCTTGTAGGGGATCTGCCAACGCTGCGGTTTCCGTCTTCCGAAGCCGGCTTTGGCTTTGGGTGGGATACATAGTTCGAAGAACCAATAGACGTTGGGGTCCCAAGATGATAGGATGGCGACCTCGCACTGGATAGCTTACCTAGTAACACAGACCAGGTGGTCTGTGCCTAGTAAAAAATATTAATAAGACAAAAAATACTCAACTCGATCAAAATGTACATAAAAAACTAATTACACTAAACAGTACTAGTTGAATAAATGATTAAACGAACTTACCCGTTAGTGAATAATCATAATTATACGAAGGATTCGTCCGAAGTTGTATTGAAAGCTCTTAATCTGTCCCGCAGCCAAATACCTAAGTGTAATTCATCCGAGTAAAATAGCAATATTGTACAAATGAAATCGTAATAATATCTGGTATGTGAGTATGCAATTAGCTTCAATGGAATTCATCATTAACATTGTTTAATTGGATTTTACACGCAATGAAAGCTTTTTGGAAAATAATAAAAGGCATAATGTTTTAACCTCTGGAATGATCGCTTATTAAAATCATACTGCTGTTTCATATTATTGTAGCGAGTTTATTAATTTCTACAGCATTAAAATCACAGAATAAATATAAATCTATAACTCCCACTATGACTGGATTAGGATGGCTGAGAACAGGGTGTTAGTGGTGGTGTAGCTAGGGAAAGGCAAAGTTTAACATTAATTATCCATAAGCTGTGATAGCCTAGTGGTTAGGACGTCCGCCTTCTAATCGGAGGTCGGGGGTTCGATCCCGGGCACTCACCTCTAACTTTTCGGAGTTATGTGCGTTTTAATTAATCAAATATCACTTGCTTTAACGGTGAAGGAAAACATCGTGAGGAAACCTGCATACCTGAGAGTTCTCCATAATGTTCTCAAAGGTGTGTCTACCAATCCGCACATGGCCAGCGTGGTAGTCTATGGCCAAAACCCTTCTCATTCTGAGAGGAGACCCGTGCTTTGTAGTGAGCCGGTGATGAGTTGATCATGATGATGATGATGATCCATAGGCCGACGATGTTAATGAAAACTACGACTATATTATAATTGATAAAATGTAATGTAGATATTAACATTTATTTACAAAGCACGAATAGCGCTGTATAGAGAAACAGACCGATGGTATAATTTAACTAAATTTCTCTCCAGGGTATAATAAAGACGTGACTGGCATAAATTACCAGAAAAGAAATTAACATTAAATAACGTTAATATTCTACTGTAGAGTGTCCCAATAAAGTTTCCGAAAGGTAATTTCAATGTTCGTTTTTTTCTTCCATAACTCTTAGGTCATAATGTCAATTCCTCCCAAGTCCCAACCAATTTCAGTCACGGCGGCCAATTTCAACCGAAATTAGTCTATAATCTACCTATGCAGCGCTCGTACTGGCCCAAGCAAGCTCGGAGCTCTGTGTGACAAGACAAGAGTGAATAGGTATCTTCTAGAAAAGCGCGCTCCATCTTAGGCTGCATCATCACTTGCCACCCAGGTCTGATTGCGGCCAAGCGCTAGTCTATAAATTTTAAAAAAAAAGCTCTGTGAGAATTACTCACCATTGCGCCCCGTAAATTCTAGTGCCCTAGGCCGTCGTCTAGCTCGCCTTTATGTATGGGCTGGCCATGTGTGTGCGCAAACAATACACAGGTTTAGCGATAAGGCCGCCTGAAGGCTTAGTACAAGATTTTACATATTGTTAACTTTGATAGTATTCGAGCATCGAAATACTTCAGCATTTAGAGCCTCAATAGCTCAACCGGTATAGGAGTGGACTAAAAACCGAAAGGTCGACGGTTCAAATCCCGCCCGTTGCACTATTGTCGTACCTACTCCTAGCACAAGCCTGACGCTTAATTGGAGAGGAAAGGGGAATATTAGTCATTTAATATTCTTAAAAAAAAAAATGGTACTCAATTTTTGACTTTAAATTAAGGATTTTTAAGTCCATTTTACTTTGATGGTATTATGGTACGATTCACGAATTCTATCAACGTTGGTGAGATGTAAAATCTCATACTAAGCATACTGTTGTACGCATTTACCTATAGTCAGCGACAGGACGTCACCTGCGCTAACCCGGTGCAGGAGAGCGCGGGTGACGTGCCTCGTACCCAGAGCCATCTTTATCTTATTGGAGGCCCTGGGCACATTAGAATAATGGGGCCCCTATGATCTTGACAGAGTAGGTACTATTTTCTTAGAATTATAGGCAAAGGAAATAGATAAGTCACGTTCTAGATTTTTGGTACCTAATAAAATATCGGTCGGTCGGTTATAGGTTGGTGATCTGGCTGGGACTAGTGGGCCCCTATCGATCGTGGGCCCTGGCAAAGATAATTTGTTTAATATATTATCTTTGGCCCTGGGCACGTGCCCATAGTGCCCAGTGGGAAAGAGGGCCCTCCTCGTACCCCAATTGCTATCTCAACCTGTCGCGTACTATACCTGCTTCAAATTACTGTAGGTCTATATATATTGTGTCTCGCTATATCTCCTATTAAGCCTACTCCGTTATGCATGAGTGCCTACGTTTGGAGTAATGAATTATTCATTTACCGTATTACCATCTTGATGGAGAACTTCTGTTACAAAAAACACGCTCTTTGAAGTTTCATAAAGAATGGGTACCATAAAAATTATACTTAATAAGTCAAAAATTGAATTTTCTGTATTCTGATATCTGTTTATCGGTGGGACCAATATAATATTATGCGAAAGCGCATCGACCATTTAGATATTCTTTACCCGTCCCTGCAGTCCAAGCACAATCAGTGCGACAACGCTCCCCCACGGCTTCATCATCATCATCATCAACCGATAGACGTCCACTGCTGGAAATAGGTCTCTTGTAGGGACTTCCATACGCCACGGTCTTGCGCGCCTGAATCCAGCAGCTCCCTGCGACTCGTCTGATGTCGTCCGTCCACCTAGTGGGGGGGTCTTCTAACACTGCGTCTTCCGGTGCAAGGTCGCCATTCCAGTACCTTGGGACCCCAACGTCTATCGGTTGTACGAACTATGTGCCCTTCCCATTGCCACTTCAGCTTCGCAAACCGTTGAGCTATGTCGGTTACTTTAGTTCTCCCATGGCTTATGCATCGACAAATTAGATGCAACAGTTGCGAAAGAAAGCAAGGTTCAGCTAACCTTGATGTATCTTTGAGTTTCTTGCAAACTTCTATTCTGTCTGGTTATTTCACAATGTTCTCTCAATTTTCCTTCACCGAAAGTTTAAGACTAAAAGCCCAATACATATTTAACTGACTGATTCATGAGTGTAATTAATCTTCTAGGTACCCACATTTTCTTCAAAATAGTATTGAAATCACGTCAGGCATTACCAGACGCTTAGTATGGTAGCAATCTCCTGCCAGACACCTTTAAAGTTTAATAAATTCTTAACGTTTAAATAATCACTTTAAATACTTAGCTTAAGTAGGTGCGCATTTATATTATGTACCTACCTACCTACGCATTGAAAATAATTGAGCCCAATATCAAAGCATCAGCACGCAAAATGAAAGATAAAAGGACTTGTGCGATCTAAAGGGAAAAGTAAATGAATAATTTTGAATAGAAACGAAAACCTCGGGGTCATTATAGAGATCAAAGTTTTGTATAAAATCACAAAGTTAAGGAAATGACTTACCGGCCGACCTGAGGCGAAATTAACTTTGTCAACAATGACGGTGAGCTTTTACAATGCTACATTGAAAATAATAATTTTCCTTTTATGTACGTGAGTGTAATCTATCCGATTACGCACACTTTTGTAATTTTTAGGGTTCTGTACCTCAAAAGGAAAAGGAACCCTTATAGGATCACTACGTTGCCTGCCTGTCTGTTTGTCTATCTGTCTGTCTGTCCGTCTGTCGTGTCTGACAAGAAAACCTATAGGGTACTTCCCGTTGACCTAGAATCATGAAATTTGCGAGATAGGTAGGTCTAATATCACAAGTAAAGGAAAACATCCGAAAACCGTGAATTTGTGGTTACATCACAAGAAAAAAAAATGTAATGTGTTCAATAACAAATAATCACTACCCCTATTATAAATGTGAAAGTGTGATTGTTTGTTGGTTTGTTGGTTTGTCCTTCAATCACGTCGCAACGGAGCAACGGATCGACGTGATTTTTTGCACATCATACATACGGATCAAAAACATAACCCTTCTTTTGGCCTTCGCCGCAGTCGAGTAAAAAAGACCTGATTTCAAATTAAACTCAATTAAATTGATTATCACAATAATTAATATTTTTGTCAGACATAGTTTTTTTTATACAATCCGCTGATAGGAAACATTTTCGCGGAGCTCTGTAATTTTCCACTTCCGCAAACTTGAAGATATTCGTTGAAGCTTATCTCGGTTTTGCTGAGCAAAGTGTTCCCCTTAGCGTTACTGTGCCTGTGAAAATTATGAAGGAAAACTTAATTTTATGATTAGTTGATTTTCCATTTACATTGTCTTTGATGATTATGTTTTATAATAACCATTTCGTCAAATGTACAAATATTTATTTTTAGTCTTTATTTGCTTTAATTCTGTGACTACAAGTTTTCCACTGGATAAATAGCTAACAGCACAAGTCTATTATTCCCAATAAAATGTTATTGAATGTGGAAAACTTCGAACGAAAATCTTTTACCTTAACGATAACATGTGCCCAGTGTAATTATTTTCTGCGTAGACACAAAGACTGTAAAAAAGATAGATGGTAAATGTTATGGTAAAATGCAACCTCTAGCATCCAATTTTGACTAAGTTTACGACAAATAATAGGTGCTTTTCCACTGGCAGGAAAGCACCCTCGGCACCGACAACGATACAGCAAAGATTATATATTTTTGTGTAGTATATTTCTACGGCTATACTCACGTATCCAGTCGACGTTAGCCCGACTAGTTTCGTACCCATCCGGGGTCCTTTATCAGTTCACGCATATTTTCCATAGCTGGTGAATGTAAAGGTTTATCATATCGTAATATCGTAATATATAAAAGGCCCATCAAGCGCTATTTTTCCGATTATTACATAAAATAACTACTATAGACTCTCGCTACTATAGCTATACACAGTTTTATTCGTATTTCAGTGTGAGACTCATAAGTTTGATGCATGCTTGAAGAAGCATCAAAAGAAACTCTTGTGACATGAAGATAATAATGTCACGTGTGTTTTTTTTGGCTTCCAACATGGGTATGGAAGCCAAAAAATAACGAGTAGGTAAGCCCAATTAACTCAATCAACAAGGTAAGCAAGTCTGACTCGCACTTAGCTGGTTTTTAAGTTCGTCAACCTTTGAATATCTGGACGAAACATCTAAAAATGCTCCAAAATGCTTCCACATAATACACACAGGCACATTCATTTATGCACACGCACACGCCCACGCATTCGCGCACGCACACGCAAAAAGAAATTTCACTATCGAGAATTTATAATTATTGAGAAAACATTAAAGAATTATTTGCATGCCGGGCACACGTGTGTAAATTAAGTGACTTCACTTTCTTAAACAAGTTAGTTCATGAAGGCTCCGTCCATTTCTTCCCTTTAGTCTATGAGCTGGGTAAGCATAGGATATAGGATCAAGGAAGGGTGTTTAGGGTAATGTTTGTTTCCTCGGCCTCCCCTTTCTTTTGTGCGACTTCACTAATGGTGTAAAGGGTGGGTTCTGTGAACGTGCTTGTATTGTTATCTGACGCACTGCAGAGAATTATTATAAAGTCAATTATTATTATGTTTGTTAACATAAACTTTCCTAGAAATTGACACAGAATACGACGTGGTTAGTTACCTCAATTTTATCATCCTACCACCATAGCGTGCATTTAATTAAACTGCCATATTATGTCCATTCCAGCTTAGTAATTATTCATCCAGGTTTTATCTAAGACTGTATTGACATTTAATATTCAGCAGACCAAGACAGCTGATCTTAAAAATGCTTAAAATAAAATCAAAACTAAAAATTAGTCATCAGATAGAAGCTGTGATAGCCTAGTGGTTAAAACATTGACCTCCTCTTTGAGGGCTCCAGGGTTCTATCCCTGGCACGCACCTCTGACTTTATTTTTAAATAGAGATAGCGAGCAAACGAGCAGGCGGGTCACCTGATGTTAAGTGATTACCGCCGCCCATGAACAAAATCTTTTCGGAGTTATGTGTGTTTTAAGTATCACTTGTTTTAACAGTAAAAGAAAACATCGTGAGGAAACCTATAGTCCGCGACAGGTTGAGATGAACAAGGCTGCGCAGCGGGTTAGCGCGGGGGCTGTGCGGGGTGTGCGGGGCATTCCCTCCCCGATTTCATTTGAACCTGTCGCGTACTATACATGCCTGAGAATTCTCCATAATGTTGTCAAAGGTGCGTGAATTCTGCCAATCCGCACTGGGCCAGCGTAGCAGACTATGGCCTAAGCCCATCTCATTCTCAGAGAGGAGAGCCGTGCTCAGTAGTGAGCTGGTGATGGGTTGATCATGATGATAATGATGATTACGATTGCACTCGAATATTTAGTGGCATTTCATTATTCCACCATAATAGCAATTAGTAGGCTAAACGCCACGCCATAACCACAGCTTTGCGATTTTGTTATAATCTTAATTGATCGCTAAATTGTGCATGTATGCGATTTTAGTATTGTGGTGGATACTAATGATAACACTGGATGTAGCAATTTAAGGTGATAATAATCAGTTTTAACGTTTAGTTATAAAGCAAAAATAGTGCCACCGGAGAGCGCACCACCACTCTTTCTTTCGTCATCTACCCACTTCCGCTATCTTGGCCTTTAGCCTGGCCTGCCTACTTTCCAGCTTGCTAATTTTGTGTTCTTAGAGGTACCTATTTGCGTTGACATGTCACATTGGTCCCGTATCTCATATCCGAGACTCATCATAAAGACCGGAAGCCGCAGCTAACATAGGTGAATCCGGTAAGCAGCACAGGAATACGAGTAATTTCACAACGGTTTATTGTATCTAACGGCGTCAGAAGGACTGGCTCATTTTATTGCGCAAAGGAACAACTTGACTGTTAAAACGCAGAAATGCAGCCAAAATCTTTGATACCATTTCAGCGGCCATGATTTGCAAAAAATAATCTACTTACCCATAAGTCTTATTGCAATTATCATTATTAATGATCAGGTCATCGCCGGCCAATTACTGAGAACGGGTCTCCTCTCAGAAAGAGACGTATTTTGGCCATAGTCAGCCACACTGGCTCCGTTCGGATTGGCAGACTTCACACACCTTTAAGAGCATTATGGAGAACTCATAGGCATGCAGGTTGCCTCACGATGTTTTCATTTACCGTTAAAGCAAGTGATATTTAATTGCTTAAAGTTAAAGCTGCGTTAAACCTTGGATCAAACCCTCAACGACGTCCCAAATAGCTGATATACTGAATAGGCTGACGTCTTAAGCCTATCACCTTTTTATTGCAATATTTTTAGTAAAAAAATTGTACTTAGAATTAAAATTTTAATTTTGCGCTTGAGTACTCATACTCGTTATCTCAATTTTGGAAATAACGTTCGTTACCGTAACCCGGTGGGCGGTGTGGATCACGCAGGCTTATTGAATTATTCATATCGACATTTTTGCATTTTGATGAAATGCTCCTGTAATATTGCGTTGAAGTAACGCGAAACCTCAACGGGCTGTAATTTAATGGGTACGTGTTATTAGTGCAGAAATTCAGCTTGCATAACGGAAAATACCTACAGCAATTATTATTATGGATCCCTTTAAAACAAAATACTTGAACGCATAGTTATTATTGGTGACTTTGTACCATTTGAGGAACGACTTTCCGGTGTTTCTTTGACATCGTAAAAGCGTTGAGATCTCTAGATGCTAGTATACATACTATGGGATAGTGACGTATACTTAAGTTTAAATACGCTGTACTTTTACACCACGATAGAAAAAGCACTGAGACATCGTTCTTTTTCTTCTGTCATGAGTTTCTTTTCCGCTCTTTCCTTCGCTTCCGCTGATGCAGCTCCCCCGGATCACCGAGCTCATTCTAGAATCCAAGCAGACCTTCCAGGTCAGATATACCACTGTATTTAAGCAGTATTTAGTGTACCAGTGTCCTGTCTCTCCATGACACGGAGTTGAAACCATGGAACTAGGAATAAGCTTACTTAGCTTTAGTCAACATAGTCTGATAAGTGAATCTGTTAAAACTGTTCAGAAATACTGACCGTTTTACTAGCTACAGCCTCCATTACGTATAAAAAAATATACTCGTCTATTATACCTACAAATAAAAGGGCTTGTAGTTGAAATAGAGTGTCCTTTTATAGAAAAATATCGTTGAAAAAGTCCACATTCACACCGACAGAAATTATTTTCATGAAAAATATTCTCGTTTTTACAAAATTGTGCTCAAGTCTTTTATTTTTCACTCTTTAAATTGAACACAATACGCATCGCCAATATTTATTCATTTGATTGTTTAACTAAATTTCCGCTATTGAAATTTTCCGTCGGGTGGCTGCTGTTGGATTTTCCGCTCTCTCAAAAATGTGTCATCGAAAACTTCGTTCCGGATTCTGTCACGTTCGGTCATTTCATTAATGATCCCTAAGTTTAATAATGTAGGTCTGCGAAAGTATAAGACTTTCAGGGAAAGATTTTCTATTTTTAGGGTTCCGTACCTCAAAAGGAAAAACGGAACCCTTATAGGATCACTTTGTTGTCTGTCTGTCGGTCTGTCAAGAAACCTACAGGGTACTACCCGTTGATCTAGAATCATGAAATTTAGCAGGTAGGTGGGTCTTATAGCTGACATTAGGGGAAAAATCTGAAAACCGTGAATTTGTGGTTAAATCACACAAAAAAAAATTATATTGTAGTCATGAACTCTTCATAAACTCTTGTGGCTGTGGTTAAGTGGCTCTTTCATAGCCACTTGGTATACTTATTTCGAGATTTTAAAACAATAAAACAACAGACAAAAAGCGTATTCAACAACGGCTAAGTATATTATAATATCTATATAAGTACGTTCAGGGGTTTTCAACCTTTTATCAGTGGGAATCTATTTCACCGAAATTTTCGAAAACTCAGTTCATTTCGAGATTTTGAAACAATAAAACAACACACAAAAAGCGTATTCAACAACAGCTATTACGTAACCCTAATCTATAAAAGTACGTTTGGGGTTTTTCAACCCTTTATCCGTGGGAATCATACCGTCCGTTGAGCGATTTGTGTGTGCCCACAAAAGAAAGCTTAAATCAGTATTAACTTTAACAGTGCCCGGATCCCATTCATTTTCATTTTCATTTAGATACTTGTATTAGGTGGGGCGAGCAATTACGAATTCCTTTTTAACCGACTTCAAAAAAGGAGGAGGTTCTCAATTCGTCGGAATCTTTTTTTTTTTTTTTTATGTATGTTCCCCGATTACTCGAAGACGCCTGGACCGATTTTGAAAATTCTTTTTTGTTTGAAAGGGTATACTTCAAAGTTGGTCCCATTTAAATTTGGTGAAGATCTGATGAACATCTTCGAAGATAGATACTGGAACTCCTCAACGGATAAGAGTAAATTGCTCGCGATCAGTGTAATAGCTCAGTAAATAGTAGATTTTTAACCAGTCATAGCATAATTCCACGGGGCCACTAAAAATTGTGAAATAAAAAATTTTTACAAAAAAAATAAAAACCGAATTCGATACACAAACACTAAAAATTGAAAAATAATTTAATTTATTACCGAATATATTATGTATACAAGAGTTAATATAGTTCCATAATAATATTTTTTGGGGTCGGTGCCAATGAGGTGCCATTGTCTCCTAAAAATCTCATAAAAATATGAAGTCTAGACGATTCGCGCAGCTAAAGCTAATTGGCACCGGCACCAAAAAGTATTATGATGGAACTATATTAACTCTTGTATACATAATATATTCGGTAATAAATTAAATTATTTTTCAATTTTTAGTGTTTGTGTATCGAAGTCGGTTTTTATTTTTTTGTAAAAATTTTTTTTTGATAAAAATCTTTTTAGAAAACTTCCTCTTTTTTCGGCTAAGCTGATCGCATATCACTGCCCATATTATAAATGCAAAAGTGTGTTTATTTGTTGGTTTGTCCTTCAATCACTTCGCAACTAAGTAACTACATTAAAAATATATATATTATGCCCTGCTTCAAAGCAAAAGGAACCGTTTGTCCCATTGAAGAATAAAGTGAAATGAGTCTTCCTTTGTTGGATGAACCTCAGCTTTTCCCAACACTAATAAACTGCTCCCTTGCGGGTTAGCAAGTTAATTCATGAGTATACTGACAAATAATAGGATTGGGTTCGATACATAAACCGATCTTGATCCGTTTTCGCTAAATTGTTTGAGAAATTCGAGAGAAGCTTTTACTAAATTAAGTAAGTATGTATAATTAAAGAATTAACGATAATATTTAAGGTTCTTACTAAAATTTACACACTGATAATACAAGCTGTGATAGCCTAGTGCCTAGGACGTCCGCCTTCTAATCGGAGGTCGGGGGTTCGATCCTGGGCACGCACCTCTAACTTTTCGGAGTTATGTATTTATATAGTTTTAATTAATTAAATATCACTTGCTTTAACGGTGAAGGAAAACATTGTGAGGAAACCTGCATGCCTGAGAGTTCTCCATAATGTTCTCAAAGGTGTGTGAAGTCTACCAATCCACACATGGCCAGCGTGGTAGACTATGGCCAAAACCCTTCTCACTCTGAGAGGAGACCCGTGCTCTGTAGTGAGCCGGTGATGGGTTGATCATGATGATGATACGCCAAAAATCCATGTATAAACATTACATAAACTATCTAAGAAGTAGTACATACCTACTCAGATAAATCGTTGCAGCTGCTTTATTTATGCCAGAGCAACATTGCAGCATGCCACTCTTCTTTAAAATATAATAAGAATCGTTGACAGGCTGCCGTACCGCAATATTCCAAGTCTACAGCACGATGTTGCCTTGAAGAAAACAGATTATGTTTCCTTTTGTATAGCATGGCGCATTGTCGCATGGCGCAAAATAGCCTTTGAACACACTGCAGATGCGAACAAGTCTCTCGCAGACTTTGCAACGCTTTGTTTATGTTAAAGTTGCCTGAAATCCGCCTGAAAGCCGCGAGAAAGTGTTGTCGTGCTGACTGGACTTGGGCTGCTGCAACTCGCTTTAATCGGTGTAACCTCGACTAGTTTCGAACCCTCGAACCAGTTTTACGTCTTCAGGCATGGTTGACAATAAATCAGTGAAGCCTACCGCCGTAGTTTGACAGCTAAAGTGAGACGATCCTCCACCACCTCTGATTGGTCGACACGTTATCACTTTTGGTTTAAATGTATAGTTGCAGCAAGAATATCATAATTCTAGCCAATCACAATAAATTACTCTTTTTGCATTCGATCAGCTGGGAATCTATGCCACGCATTCCGAATTAAACTGAACAGGTTCGAAGGACTTTCACCGATTAAAACAGTTAAGTTGCAGATGGTCTTTACAGTTTAATATTTATTTTCAATGAAGAATATTTTATCATAATTGGACAGCGGGCTGATTGAATAATCCAATGCTTAAAAGTCGCCGCTTCTAAAAGGCTATTTCATTTAAATACACTACCACAAACATTCCGCAAATCGGTTTATGAAGCATGAAAAATATTTAGCGCGAAGACTGGTTTTACTGGAATTCAATTTTCAGCTACATTCGAAAATTTTGTCATAAACTTACCTGTAGATACTTAACTTTATTTTATTAATAGATGTATGACTTCTACATTAAATTTAGTCATAACCGAATTAATACTATTATAGAAAATTGTTTATTATTAATGATTCTAAAACATTTCGTCCAAAATAACTTCCTTTTTTTTGCGGTGTGACCACAAAACAGGGAATCAGCATATTACTGCGGGTTTGACCACAAATTGTGAACACACACGTTGAGTGACGTTGTTATGACGTCGTTATTCGTAGCACTTATAAGCTTCTATACGCGTAAGCTGTTTCTTCGTCAAAGCCTAAGGGTGCGTTTCCACTGACGCGGAGCTGGGTGGAGTGGAGCGGAGCGGACCGTGAATTGGCCAATATGTTTCCACTGATGCGGAGTGGAGATTAATTGGCCAATCACAGTGCTTGACACTGGCCAATTAATTGTCCGCTCCGCTCCACTCCGCCCAGCTCCACGTTAGTGGAAACGCACCCTAATTGATAACTCAGTGGGTCGATACATAGTGAATGGAGTGGACAGCACATGAGTAGAATGCAGCACGTGAATAGGTACTCTGTGCGGACCGGTTGGAATGAGCGCGTGCACGCACGTTCGGTTTATTGCAGCACGAAATGTAGCGTGCGTGTAGCGGACGAATGCAAAAACGAGCGCAATATGCGCAGAAAAAACCCTAATCCGAAACCACCCTTAAGTGCTTGTAGATCAATCTAGACGATTTCACTAGGCTGGAGGCGGTACGGTCACAAATCGCGACTGCAACAAATTGCCTTGCCACCGAAAGCTGACACATTATTCCAGCTAGTTGGGCGCCTCAGTGTCATAAAATATCACGAGAGCCATAAACTTGTACGTTACGAACGCTCTAATAAAAGTCTAAATTGAAATATATCATTTTGAATATCTTATATAATATCGTGTTCGATTCTATAGTGCAAAGAGTAAGGATTTTGAATATATTCGGTTAAAAGCCGAAATGTGGTTTCATCTAGGTTTAGCTAGATACAACTAGGTGCGGCCGGTAATAGTGTGTTAAACTTAGGTGTATCGATTCCATTCGAAAGGTCAAAACCCTTTTCATATTGAGAGGACCCGTAGTCTGACATGCTGGCCCAGTGTCAAATGGCAAACTTTACACATCTTTGACAACATTACGGAGAACGCTTAGGCATGCAGGTTTGCTCACGATGTTTTCCTTCAACGTTTTAATGATGGTTGCTTATATTCTAGCAACGCATCTTTGATCTGGGCATTTAAGTACTTTGCTAGTTTATTTATGGAAACAAAAATTTGTACGGTTTCTCGGTTTGGTCTTTAAGTTTGGTAAAGGTCATTTAATGAAATCCGCTAATAGGTACATTTCTGTGTAGACGATAGACTTTGGATAATAACCCCTTTCAGCTGCCAAGAGAAATTATTCAAATCGCTAAAACTATGTTCAAACTTGGAAACGGCTGTAATGAATTTCATACAATTAATGGTTTAAAATAGATAATTTGATCAGCCAACGTGCCAGTTTAAAGTGGACTTTTTTACAAAGACATTTAAATGGGGTTGGGGTAGAATATTCGATAAAAGCTAAGCTATACTTTGTCTCGGTATTCTGGTTTGTTTAACTTTTTTGCATTTAGTTATGGCATAAAATTAAACAAATAAGACCATTTGACAACTCTCAGTTTTGCAAGTTTCTTCACGATGTTTTCCTTCTCCGCCAATGCAACTGATACTAACACACATTACTCCGAAAAGTGCATGCTCGAAATCAAATCCCCGACTCACCCTGAAGAGGAGGCCTATATTATCTTAACCACTATGCTATCACCGCGTATCTAGCAGCTACCAATATGAAACACTTATGATCCATGCTCACGATAAAGTTAGAATTTTATCGAAAAATTCTCTACAAATACCAAAGATGATTATTGCAAAATTGAACAACTGAGAGTCACTCGTGCTATGCGATGCGACGCCTGACGGCATTTATTCAGTGCAGCGTAGTTTATGAAACTAGATTATAGCATTCATATGACTAGGAAGCTCTTTGATTTTAGATTCACAAACAGATTAAAATTTCGTGTTTATGTGAAAATTTTGTTGCAGTTTGAAAACTTTCTGCATGCTCTCTCTAAATTTAGCTTTGATTTGTTAGCTTAATCTAAATGTCAGCTATAAGATCTACCTATATGCCAAATTTCATGATTCTAGGTCAACGGGAAGTACCCTGTAGGTTTCTTGATAGACAGACGGACAGACAGACAGACAGACAGACAGACAGACAGACAGACAGACAGACAGACAGACAGACAGACAGACAGACAGACAACAAAGTGATCCTATAAGGGTTCCGTTTTTCCTTTTGAGGTACGGAACCCTAAAAATGGATATTAGAATTCGTAATACCGTAAAGCGTGTACCTAGTTGAATGTTCGTTTAATCCGTCTCGAGAAGAAGAAGCTAAAGCATTACATTTACAATGAAACATACTTAAATTTTACGGGAGCGCAGTTTTGTCTATGCCGACAAAACGCCCTAGATTGCCGCGCACTTTTTCCTCTCGCAAAATCTTACGAGATTAGTCAAAAGACTTGGATCAAATAGAACTAAGTATTTTCGTATTTTCACTTAGCATTTTATATTAGACAAACCTGACTCCTGCCAAGTTGTGAACTTTCAAGTAACGTTCGTTATTCAATAGCTTAAACTGCGCTTCTCAAACTAGCTAACTTTAAGTGTATTCACTTCTTAAACTACGTGACTTAACGTTAAATTGATATTTTAGCTCTGATTTAAATTAATTATTTATCAAGTCACCTTCCATAATGGTTTTGTGATCCGTAATACAAAGTAAAAACAAGATTGGAACAAAAAACGAGCAATAAGCTTTACTTTTAAGCTTTTTATGCCTTGTCATGGAAATCTGCAACGCGCCCGCTCTATAAATTATACGAAAAGTAAAAGAAGTGTCTTTTGACTTTTAGTATACTGAATATCCTACAGTGTGATAGTGTGTTGATTTGTCCTTCAATCATACCGCAACGGAGTAATGGATCGACGTGATTTTCAGTCCGCTCCTCAACCGTTGACCTATTGAAGCTCTGAGCTTTGTTTTATACTATGTGAAAATGTCAAAACCACCCATTTTTTGCAAAGGGGTTCATTATAATATAACTGGTGTCTGGTGGTTACGTACACATACGCTCTACCATAAGTTATTTACACCGCAGTCTCATTCCGGCGCCATTTGTTGGTAATCCTCATTTTGGTTTCGCAGAATAATTGTTATTATACCCGTTATATCTATTTACTACGGGTTCGCAAGAAAGCCTTCTCGTTTATTTTTGTTATTATCTTTATTCGTTGTAGAGGTTAATTTAATTTTTTATCATTGGTTCTATTTATTATTACAGTCTTGCAAATGAAATAAAGCATTTATGTCCATAACAACAAGAGATCCTTTATATATACCGTGAACCAGCTTATTCCCGCGACTTCGTCCGCGTGGACTACACAATTTCAAACTTCTATTTACCCCCTTAGGGGTTGAATTTTCAAAAATCCTTAGCGGATATCTACGTCATCATAATAGCTATCTGTATGCCAAATTTCAGCCCAGATCCATCCAGTAGTTTGAGCTGTGCGTTAGATCAGTCAGTCAGTCACCTTTTCCTTTTATATATTTAGATAGATGAACACTTTAAATGAAGCCATCATCTGGACTCTGCAGTGCTAAATATAAAGACGGCTTCAAATTGAAGCAAAATATAGGCACAGTTCACGATATGATGGGCCGAGACAGGTGCGTACAGTGTCTTGGACGATTTAACCTAAGGACGCGCCTCGCATGATTATTCCCCTCTGTCAATAGTAATGGATTTTTAATCCACTGCGTTTATAAACACTGTTTGCGGAATCGATTTTGTCATTGTCAGAATCGTTTTCGATGTGTGACGACGTCTTACACGCTGGGTGAAAAATGCCTGTTTGTGCCGTTAGTGAGTGCAAGAACAAATCAAACACATCAAATTTACAAAAAGATGGAATTTCATTTCATAAGTAAGTATTTTTGGTGTAATAAACGCTTTCTATAAATTAAATTACATAAATTATTATAATAAAATAACAATCGAGAACTTTACCGATTCAGTAATTGAGTACGTAATAATTCGGTAGAAACGAGTCACACTCCTCACGAGACTATATTTTGTTTTTTCTAAACAATTGCAACCCTCGATATATACAAATTAGGTTAAAATTTGAATACGCGTGAACAGCATGAAATTACGTAGTAGTACGATAGTGATTGCGGTTCCATTATCGATATCGATGAAAACATTTTCTTTATTATTAACGACTAAATTACCGTCTTCAAGTCAAGTAAAGAATAGTTATTATTAATTACCACAATTTTTTCGCTACCTATACTTGTAATAAAACTGGTCGATTTCTGTGATTTCACGTACTTAATACATTTAAAAAAAAAATTAATAATATAAGTCATTAATAAGCACATTTTCACTATCGAAATTTTAAATGAAAATTTCGTTATATAAAAAAATACAAAAGATTAAAAATGATATAAAATAAGTAAAAAAGTATGTGCATATTTTTTAAATAAATATTTTTCTTATTTTTACGTTGCATTATTAGTTTTTGGGATAATTACCTATTAAGTGAGGTGAATGTATGCAAGAATACGCTACGCTGACCAAACACTGGTTTTAAGTAATTAAATACGAGTAATAAATTCTTACTTCTACTTTTGTTTCTGAAAAACTATCGATATATTTTAAAATATCGATACGGTAGCGTCGCAAATCAATTTGACTGTCTTACACTCGTAATGTCTTTGTATGTTGATGTATATAACTTATTAGTGTGCGTAAAATGTAGTAGTGTTGAAGATTTAGATATGTGTGTGTTAATAATGACACAAAACTTTGTTGAGTGAGTGTGTCAAGTTGTCTATGTAGTGTTTCCTCGTCCCGCACCAAAAGTGACAGAAATTTTTATTCGTAATATTAGGCGCGTTACAAGTCCATAGGTTAAATCGTCCAAGTACAGTGTACATGACGTGTCAAATCAATACAAATTCATAGAATACGCAAACGACTCGCGAACTGGTGGGAGGCTTCGGCCGTGGCTAGTTACCACCCTACCGGCAAAGCCGTGCTGCCAAGCGATTTAGCGTTCCGGTACGATGCTGTGTAGAAACCAAAGGGGTTTAATAATAATAAAAAACCACCATACCCCTTCTAGGTTAGCCCGCTTTCATCTCAGACCGCATCATCACCTTATCACCAAGTGAGATTGGGCTAAATTGTATCTGAATGAAAAAAACCGAATTTTATTGAAAACCTTTCCACAATGAAAAGGTTTTGAAAACATTTCGTGATCTTACTTTCGGTTAAATTTTCGTAAGAATAATAAATTAATGATACCGCTGGAAACCGTTTCAGAGTGAAGCCTGTGCAAACTGTATGCAGAGCGTTGTCAGAGCAATTATCATCAACTAACATTGTTCGGTACGCTCCATTCTACACGAACTCTACTGGGCTTACGAGTACTTTGCTCTTCATGTAGGATCTATTCTTTGTTTTTAGATAGAGCTTGTTACTCCTACTCATGTGACGTCACTAAAAAGCCCATAAGTGCAAAAAAACCGGCCAAGTGCGAGTCAGGCTCGCGCACCGAGGGTTCCGTACTACAATCGTATTAATTCGACATTTTGCACGATAATTGAAAAACTATGATACATAAAAATAAATAAAAATCTGTTTTAAAATGCACAGGTAAATCCCTTTCATATGACCCCACTTTAGATAGTTTTCTTACATCGAAAATTGAAAATACTAATTATTAGTTCATGACCACAACTTTTTTTGTGTGATGTATTTTTTCCCTTATGTCTGCTATAAGACCTACCTATCTGCCAAATTTCATGATTCTAAATCAACAGGAAGTACCCTGTAGGTTTCTTGACAGACCGACAGACAGACAGACAGACAACAAAGTGATCCTATAATGGTTCCGTTTTTCCTTTTCAGACAGACCGACAGACAGATATACAGACAGACAGACAGACAAAAAAGTGATCCCATAATGGTTCCGTTTTTCCTTTTCAGGTTTTCGCCAAAAAACATGGGAATTTTCAAAAATTAATGTTTCTCAAAAATAATGCTACGTAGGAGTAAGGTTTTAATCTGTGGCCGGCATTTCGTAATATGTATTGGAGATATAGGGCCTGTGATTTGGGACACAATAATGATATTATTAAAATCTGTTGCTTATCTACTTTAATAAATCTAAGGGTACAGACTTGAAAGATACTGATGGCAAGCGGCGACTTTGTTTTATACTAAGTACTAGCTGATGCCCGCGACTTCGTCTGCGTGGAATTAGGTTTTTTAAAAATCCCGTGGGAACTCTTTAATTTTCCGCGATAAAAAGTAGCCTATGTCACTCTCCTGGTCTTCATCTATATTCATGCAAAAAATCACGTCAATCCGTTGCACCGTTGTGACGTGATTGAAGGACAAACCAACAAACAAACACACTTTCGCATTTATTTTAGCCTCAATAGCTCAACGGGTAAAGGAGTGGACTGAAAACCGAAAGGTCGACGGTTAAAATCCCGCCCGTTGCACTATTGTCGAACCTACTCCTAGCACAAGCTTACGCTTAGTTGGAGAGGAAAGGGGAGTATTAGTCATTTAACATGGCTAATATCCTTTAAAAAAAAACTAAGGGTAGGTACTGATGTGAGATTATGAAAATAGAAGCAAAGTCTGCGAATGAGTCAACAAAAGTGGACAGAACTTCTCTAATTAATCGCTTTTGTTCCCGCTGTCTCGAAGATTCTCGTAACCACAACTAATTAATACTCTCAAGTCTCAACATCAAGCTCGCCTTTACTTGGACTTTTAGAAAAATAATTTAATCCTAGATGAAGCAGGTATTTTTATTAGCTTCGAAACGAAACCAAAAATGTTGGAGTTCTATAGAGATATGCGTATACAATATTAAACGGAATACTTCTTCTCATTCCTAAATGAAATAAAAAAAATAAGAAAATATTTTCTTACTTTTTACGGTTCCGTACCTAAAGGGTGCCAACGGGCCCCTTTTACTAGGCCGTCCATCTGTCTGTCAGTGGGTTGTATCTCGTGAACCGTAATAATAGTTGAAATTTTTTGCCTTAAATTTTTTTTAAATCAGTAAATTATAATTTAATATCCTAACTTATAATTATAGTTTAATATCCTAAAAAATGATTTACCCTATAACAATAAATAATAATAGGTAAATTAATTCGGTAGGTACTTTAAATTTTTTAATCAGCAAATTGTAATTTAATATCCTAACTACAGGCATTAATTAATTTCACGCGCCACAAAAATCGAGCTAATATAATGAAATAAATGTTCTTACCCCAGACAGCAAATTAATATTATCAATTTGCTGTAATAAAATAATATTACGAGAAGACAAGACTCTCTCTATTTACTTGGCCTCAGAGTACACAATTTAATTAAGGAATAATATTAATACTTCAGTTGTTTTCGTCTTTTCTTTCTTCAATACTAATACTGTTAAGTTCACATTGATAGAATATTATAATGTAGATATAGTAGATACTTTAGTTACCCTTAGTTAACTTACAAGATAAACAAGTCACAGGAATCTTGGTTTTTTATTATTAGACTAGCTGCCCTGGCGAACTTCGTTCCGCCTAACAGTCGATTCAATTTTTTTTAATTTTTCTCTCCGTGAGAACCTTCCTCGTACTTCAAGGAATATTATAAAAAAAGAATTAACAAAATCGGTTCAGTGGTTCTCGAGATTTGCAATGACCAACACATTTGGTGATTCATTTTTATATTATAGAGAAGATAAGAGCGGCAATAGAAATATTGGGTATATTTCTTATGAAAATTTCAATTCTACCAAATTTCATGAGGTATAGCCCGCTGTCAGATAGACAGACAGACAGACGGACGGACGGACAGCGGAGATTGGCACCCTTCGGGTACGGAACCCTGAAAATCGCTAATCCAAAGCTCCTATATACGAAGGTCTGGCACGCACTGGCTCTTAGGACATTAGGTAATGTCCTAAGAGCCAGTGCGTGCCAGACCTTCGTTATTTTACCGATTACTTTTCTATACTATGCTGAAGAAAATATAAAAAAATAGACTTTATAATTTGACGTAAGATTTTTTTACACCTTTGTTACCTGTTATCTACCAAAGCCACCATGACTCAAACAAACATCCAAACAAACGTTCCTCCCAGTTTGGGGGACAATACGCAGAGAAACTTACAGCTTTTATAAAATAAGTAAGGTCTGGCACGCGCTGGTTCTCTCTCTATAATATATTATGATACCTATTATAGCTATACCTTTACTTGCCAAAAATGTTTCATTATGAATCCATTATTAACGAGTCGACTGCTCAATTAATGATGAATATTTAATGCTCATTTCAATGAAAATGAATAATTGAGCTTAGTTCAACTGTCATCATTTACTTATTTGTCAGTGTCTGTGACAATTTCCAAATCCAAAAACGAAGACTTTGTTTCGTTGGTTTTGTAAGCGAATACTTGAGAACCATTTGAGAACATTATAAGTCCCGCAAATTGCTATTGCGCTGGAACCATGTCTCATTAACATCGAAATGAAGTCATTTTGACGTCATTTGACGTATACTTAAGTAAAAATATACCATCAGCTCGAAACTTCAGTCTAGTGCTGACGTCACTAAAATGGCGGCCACGCGCTTTAGCAATTTGCGGGACTTATCTGACACTTGACACTAGTTCTAGTAATATTATAAAGACGAAAGTTTGTGAGTATGTGTGTATGTTTATTACTCTTTTACGCAGAAACTACTGGACGGATTTAGCTGAAATTTGGAATGAAGACAGGTTATATCCTGGATTAACACATATACTACTTTTTATCCCGAAAAGTTAAAGAGTTCCCACGAGATTTTAAAAACCCTAAATCATTGCGGACGGAAAACAAATCCGCTGAATTATTTCTCTAATTGTTTTACTAAATTAGGTAGGTATTATCTCCAGCGATTTCAACTTTCACGGGCATATGGCTGGACATTAAATTAAATAGGATTCCCCGCTTTGGCAAATTTCCTTTGTAAGAACCTTTATTAATTGAGTTATGAGTACAAATGGTTTGTGATTATAATTTTGGTTATCATAAAAATAAAAAATCTTTCAAATGTTTTTAGTCTCCAATAATTTGTTACAGTATTTTAACGTTTCATATAAAAACAGTAGGATGATTTCAAAAACATTGTTAGCAAAAATTTACGTGTAGGTAAAACTGTATGTTTAAAATTTGTATGTTTTCTTGTTTTTTTTTTTTTTTGCTAACTTACAACATAGTTTTTGGAACGTATTTGCCGAGAAGCCTACCCAGCCTAGTACCAACTATCTAAATTCCAATAGAACGAAAAATTCCTCACATAAATTTGACCCTTTTGAGCGTTTTAAGTTTCATCATGTCGAAATACACGTTTTAAATAAAATAAAGTTACAGTATGTCACATCTCTATACATAAAATGAATCGCTGAATGTGTTGCTGATCGCAAATTTCGAGAACAGCAGAACCGATTGCGCTAATTCTTTTTTCATAATATTCCTTGAAGTACGGGGATGGTTCTTACGGAGAGAAAATTGAAAAAAATCACTGCAAATAATCGACTGTTAGGCGGTACGAAGTTCGCCGGGACAGCTAGTACTGTATAAGTTATGTAAATTGTTGGTATAGGTAAATGCGCCTCATAAAATATTTGTCGAAAGCGACTGTTTCTAAGGAGACAGATAGGTACCTACCATAAAATCTACTTCATACCCAAAATACACCAGTCATAGTAATTCAATATTAATCCTTGGATGGCGAGGATTAATATCATATAACTGCTTCGTAATGAGCTCACGCCGACTGAAGTAAGAGCAAGGAACGAGATGAAACACTGGAATTATTCAGCGAATTTCATTAATTTCTCGTTTATCAAGTATGCGAATTAATAATATGTTACGCTGTATTTTAGCTTGTTACTCGCAATGTCGTCGCAGGAATTAGCTAGTTTTGTTATATTTGAATAGAATAAGACATTTTGGATTCTCTCAGTCGGTCGGCTTGATTTCTTGAACTTAAACAGTTATTGCCAGTTTTCAACAAATTAACACTATTATTAATTATATTATTAGTTTAATATAGTATACTCTTGAAATACTCTATCTATTGATTAAACCACATTGAAATACGTTGCGTAGTTTGAAAGATCTAAGCGTAGGTACATATGGGTGAAAGTAGGTATATGAAAATTTTAGGAGGTGTAAAGGTTTGTACGCACCTGAGCGGCGCGGCGCGTCGCTTCAGCGAGCTGCACGTCGCGACACAGAGCGTCAAAATATCATTTCTATAATTTTGTATGGCGCATATCGCACTAGAGCGGCGCTGCACAGCGCTTCACTGCGCGTTGCCGCGCGTCACGGCTGGAGAGAATATTTTGAAGCGCAGCGAAGCGACGCGCAGTGCAGTGACGCTAGTGCGACGCGCCGCGCCGCTCAGGTGCGTACAAACCTTTAACGAGAAAAAGTGAACATTTTCTCCCAAACAGTATTTTTGGCGTATTTTAATAAGATTGCTAAAACTAAAAAGCCATCTATCTAAATCATGGGCAATTTATTCCATGCTGAAATGTACAGTTCATGTTAAAAACGGCAATAACTTGAAAAATTATGGGAATTTAACTACTTTTATTTCCCTGCATTCTTTTGATAAAAGCACTATATATGCCTCGGCGGGAATTGGCAATTGCCTATTTCCCGGCCTTTGCAATAATGTACTATTCCTGTATGCCAATCTGTATCAATATCCCGTAGTAATCTGTACGCTTAATCGATGTAGGGTGGTTTGGCTACTTGGCGAGCGGCCAATGTAACAGTCTGCGGCTTTCTATCACAGCTTAATATGACAATGAGTGTCTCGGACAAGAACTAATACAGCAACAGCTACTATAATGTGGGGTGTTTTCTCATTTTCTTTTAAGGTTCCGCAGTAAAACATAGGACCCTTATAGTTTTGTCTAGTTCGTGTGTCCAATTGTCTGACTATCTATGTATGCAACGTCACAGCTATAATAATTATTGTTCAAGAAAATTAGAGCGCCAAAGTTTTTAGCAACTAGCATGGCTAGAGAACCATAATATGCGTGTTCTATGCTAACCCGCAGTTGTTTTATTGTTTGATTAATTATATTGTAGATTCTCGTCCGTGGAATATCACAGATATAGTAGGTACCTATGTAACTAGCTGATACCCGCAATTTCATTCGCATTGATTTAAGTATGTTTTCAAAAGTTCTGTTGGAATTTCTCAAAATTCACTGATAGTGGAGGTCTACAATGTGAAAACCTACGTGCATAATTTCATGTTTCTAGACCCCTACGGTAGGTTGATATGTCAGTCAGTCAGTTTCTTTTTCTATATCCACCACTACCATCTTAACTAATCATCGCTGATCTATTCTGAGCATGAGTCTCCTCTCGGAATAAGAAGTATATGCCGTAATATGTAGAATAGGCCATAGTCCACCACGCTGGCCAAATGCACCGAGAAGTCTCAAGTATGCAGGTTTCCTCACGATGAATGTTTTCGTTCACCGATTAAAGTATTTTAATTGCCTAAAACGCATTTAATTTCGAAAAGTTAGAGGTTAGTGATCAAATCCTGGTCCCCTCAAATAGTAGAACGAAGCCTTAATCACAAGCCTTTTTTTCCCTTTCAAATACCTAGGTACGTAATTTATTACATAGACTAGCTTATGCTCGCAACTTCGTCCGCGTGCACTAAACAAACTTCAAACCCCTAATCACCCCCTTAGGGGTTGAGTTTTCAAATACCCTTTCTTAGCGGATGTTTACGTCATAATAGCTATCTGCATGCCAAATTTCCACCTTTTCCTTTTATATGTTTAGATTTATAACCGCAACATTTGTTATAGATACTGGTACCAAATATACAGTTAAAATTTAAATACAATCACGGCATCCAATGCCCGTATCTATCCACATAGATAGACGTACAACAGTAGATCTAAGATGGCTTTTAACCTACTACAACACGCCTGGGGATAAATTGAATAGGTACGTTCGTAGGCCGCTTCGCTTTTAGGTCTTTTATAAAGTAAAAATAAACTTCATTCCCTTCGAGACATCCATTTGTATGTACGCCCATAGATGTGTGATGAAGTCAGACTTTGCTAAAAATAGGATCCATTGACGAAAAAAACCGACCAAGTGCGAGTCAGGCTCGCGCAACGAGAGTTCCGTTCTACAGTCGTATTTTTTCGACATTTTGCACGATAATGCAAAAACTATGATGCGTAAAAATAAATAAAATCTGTTTAGAATCCACAGGTGAAGCCCTTTCATATGATACCCCACTTGATATAGTTATCATACTTTGATAATTGAAAATACTATGTATTATTTCATGACCACAATTTAATTTTTTTTGGGTGATGTAACCACAAATTCACGGTTTTCAGATTTTCCCCCGAATGTCAGCTATAAGATCTACCTATCTGCCAAATTTCATGATTCTAGGTCAACGGGAAGTACCCTGTAGGTTTCTTGACAGACCGACAGACAGGCAACAAAGTCATTCTATAAGGGTTCCGTTTTTCCTTTTGAGGTACGGAACCCTAAAAATGAAGGCACAAGAATAATATTTATAAAACTTTCTGATTTGCAGGTGTCCTCACGATTTGTTCCTTCACCGTAAAAACAAGTGATAGTAATTAATTGCTTGAAACGGACATAGTTATGAATAACTATTCATAACTATGTCCGTTTCAAGCAAATGACCGAACGCCCAAATCCCCCCCAAATAGGAGATCAAAATTTTATTATTAGTTAATTTAGAAATAAACTAGCTTATGCTCGCAACTTCGTCCGCGTGGACTACACAATTTCAAACCCCTATTTCACCCCCTTACGGCTTGAGTTTTCAAAAATCCTTTCTTAACGGATGCCTACTAATGTCTATGTGCATGCCAAATTTCAGCCCGATCGGTCCAGTAGTTTGAGCTGTGCGTTGATAGATCAGTCAGTCAATCAGTCAGTCAGTCAGTCACCTTTTTCTTTAATATATTATTTAGATTTAGATTAGATTAGATTAGATTAGTTGAATAAGCAACATTGGGGCCGATTCTCTTGTACACAATCTCTAAACTAAACTAAATTAACAGGTCTAAATCTAGTGCTATCCTTTTCCGCAAGCAACATCATGTAAGGGACAGCAATATATTTAGAGGTGTCATTTTAGTTAAGTTTAGAGATTGTGTACAAGAGAATCGGCCCCAATGTCTAATTTTGTTTACTAAAATGCATCAGCAAGTTACGTGTTATTTACTTAGGCATAACATTTGTTCTTTCAAGACTTGTTACACATAAAGTCCAGCAAAATGCAAATGAAATATTCACATTCCTACTTATTATTATAAAGAGAATAAAATATTGTGTGAGTGCAGTACAATAAGACACAAAAGGTTTAATAACAGTACATTACGTTGTACGCGAGCGTCACTCCTAAGCTCTTTGTTTTACACTCGTTTAGAGGCGGCTGAAATAGCCTATGTTTATATTTCTGAAGAGCAATAACGATTTGTCGGTACAGTAAAACAGGGCATGTTTTCAGTTTTCTCTTTGGATAGAGATCATCATAACACAGTGATTATCTAGCTAGATCGTCAGACAACGTTTTATACGGAAAAATTTGCCAACAAAACATACAGTTATAGCATACATACAGTTAGTATTTTTGAAGAAAGAAAGAAAAAAAACTTGTATAGGTATTCATCTTATGCCTAAGGTACAAACAAACTTAAAATTAATGGTTAGTAGGTAGTAGTTAGTAGATAATAAAAAGTACTTAATACTTAATTAATTTAATTTTAATTAATTTTAATTTTAATAATTTTTTTTGAAATAGGAATAGAAATATAAACAGAACTAAACAGAAAGATTCAAATAAACTTTTACAAGTGATTTTGAATCGTCAAAAGAATCTACCACTGGTTCGGATTGCCTTCACTAGGTACCAAGAAGACCCAGCAAGAAACTCAGCGGTTGCTCTTCTGTGCCCGGCGGTTGCTCTTGCTGATTCTGTGATAACACTCTGACAGTCACTTTCCAAACACTGTCCAAATTATTAACAGATTAGCTTTTACCCGTGAATTCGTCTGTGTGATATATTATTTATAGTCAATAATACTCGGGGCTTATACGAAGATACCAGTGAAACCTATTTATCAGTGAAAGAATTTTCAGAATAGAATTCTTATTCGAATTTGCGGATCATTAGCTGTTCAAATAGTTCTATTCATACAAACTAAAAATAAATTAACTCTTTATAATATTAGTATAGAAGTATGTATACTCAAATAGGTATGACTTTTTGATAGCACTGCCAGGCACTGCCGAAATGTCGAAAATGTTATCGAAATGTTTGGTTTAATTAATCTATCAATCAGCTCAATTTGGAAATAATCAAGAATTTACTGATTGATTATCGTTTCGGAAACTAGAGTTACTTATTTCGTTCACTTTAGCTCTCACCCTGAACCAGCCAAAATAGATTTCACAGATCTACGACAAATTTATTTTTATTCGTAAAAGGGCTAAAAGCTTGTCGACAGTCACCTAGGAATATATTGAATTTTTCCCCGGGCGCTATTGTGGCGTGACTGTGTCATATTCATCTTAGACCCTTTTAAGGCTTCTAATAATACGACATTTTCCTCTCCGTCGCTTGTGATCACTCCCCAAATAAATGCGAAAGTGTTTGTTGGTTTGGTTTGTCCTTAAATCACGCTGCAACGGAGCATCAGATCGACATGATTTTTTGCATGGATATAGTGACATAGGCTACTTTTTATCCCGAAAAATCAAAGAGTTTACATGGGATTATTAAAAACCTAAGTCCACGCAGATGAAGTCGCAGGCATCAGCTATATTTTTAAAGCAGAAAATCGTACACGCACGATTTTCAATACGGTACGTAGTAATTTAGAAGTAGGTGTCTAAAGGTATAGGTTATCTCAACCGACCGATGGAAATCCACGGCTGAATATGGATCTTTAGAACGGATTTCACGATTTTGTGCCGCTTGTGTCCAGTGACTCGTTTGATATTGTCTATCTATAAGTCTTTATACTTAATACTGCGCTTTTCAGTACAGGATTGGGTATAATGTGTACCGAAAGGCTAATCCTTTATAATCTTCTGGGCAGGTGCGCTTCACCTAGGTTGCATCATCTCCTGCTTGGTGTATGTGACAGCAGTCAAGCGCAAGTCTATTTTTTTAGTTATAAAAATAAAAAAGATTTTCTTTTAAACTGTTACAGCTGTATGAGGTCTGTTTAATCATAATTGACGACTATAATTTTATTATTTTGAAAGTGTGAATGTGTTAAAATCTGTGGTTCACATGCTGAACCAATCTTGATGAAAGACACTGAGAAATTTAGCGCGAAAAAATCTCAGTGCTATGGGATAATACCTACTATGGGAAAAATGATTTCATAGCTCCGTAGATAACAGAGATTCTTTTTTGACAATATGGCTGCTAAACGGAGGCTTCATGATCAAGCGACAATAATAATATACCTATGCAGCCAATTTCTGTTTCATCATCATCATCATCATCGTCCACTGCTGGACATAGGTCTCTTGTAGGGATTTCCAGTGAACGTCTGGATGGCCGTTGAGGTGCTGAGGTGGTGGTTGAGGTGCCACACGCTACGGTCTTGCACCGCCTAAATCCAGCGGCTACCTGCGACTCGTCTGATGTCGTCTGTCAGCCTAGTTGGGGGTCTTCCAACGCTGGGTCTTCCGGTGCGAGGTCGCCATTCGAGCACCTTGGGACCCCAACGTCTATGGGTTTTACGAACTACATATGTGCCCTGCCCATTGCCACTTTAGCTTCACAACCCGTTGAGCTATGTCGATTACTCTAGTATGTCTAAAATAAATAAATACAATAATAGACGTACTTTATATTTGCAAGCAAAAGGGGTGGGTAAGTATAATTTATTTCACGCGTTTCAACCAAAGTAATTAGCGTTATCTTAACACAATAACTGTGCAAAATGTAAATGCGAGCCCTCGTGTACGTGCGAAATCGAGCAAACGTCCGACAATGTTGGTAGATGATAATAATTATTCTGATAGCGGAACGTACACAGTTTCTCATTTTAAATGTTTTCAACAATGCTGACTTATTTGTTTATTGGTTCCAATTTACACACTTTATCAATTAAATTGACTATAATAGCGTCTTGGACTGTAGTCATGAAATAACGTGAGTTTTTGTATAGTTTAGTTATAGTTTATGTGACTAGAATTCATTATTAAAGAGAAATTAAAAAAATCATGATTTTATTCATTTTTAAAATAATTAGATATTAACGTCACGATAACACGATTTAAGGACAAACCAACAAACAAACACACTTTCGCATTTATATTAAGGGTACTGATTGTGGCATATCTTCCGGGCTATAATCATGAAATGCTTTTTAAAGCTTCCAAAGAGCAACAGAGCTCAGAACTTTGTATTGTTCCAAACAAAAAACCGATGCGTACTCATCCCTGAACAAAGTATAGAATACTTAAAGTATGCAAAGTCGTTAAACCAGCGAGCGCTAACTTTGGCTCGGATTTGTTGGCTTTGTTGTCACAGGATTAAACTTGATCGTCGAGTGGGAGACACAAAATTCGTCACAGAGTGCTCTAATAAATTATATTAGTAAACATAAATAAGTATTCATCATTATCATCAACTCATCGCCAGCTCACTGCTGAGCACGGAACGTCTCCTCTCAGAATGAGAAGGGCTGGGCAATAGTCCACCACGCAGGGCAAGTGTGCATTGGCAAACTTAACATACCTTTGAGAAACGAGAACATTATGAACTCTCAGATCGGTATGTAGGTCTAGGTGTGCATGTTTCCTTCAGGATGATTGCTTAAAACAAACAAATGATTCTTAAAAGTTGGAGAGGCCAACGTCTTACTAGGCTATCACCGCATGTCGAGCAAAAATTTTACTGTACCTTGGATGGACTATGGCCAAACCCGCCATTCTGAGAAGAGACCCGTGGTCAGTAGTGAGCCGACCGACGCGTGACGATGGGTTGATCATGATGAAACGTAGAGCGGAGCGAGACCAATAAATAATTAATCTATGGATGAAACAGTACACTAGTAAAAATTGTGAAAGTAATGAAAAAAATTTTTTACAATTTCTTTTTATAAAGCTTCTATATTTTATACAACGATAGGAAATAAATGGTACGGAATGATCAGATAACGTATGTCATAAAACAGAGGCTTTGGAACAGCGTCAAATGGAAATATTGATTTTCCTTATCACTTTCACTTTACATAGAGCCGCCACAAAGAAACAAAAGACGAAGTCTGCAGAGAAAAGACTAGAATATTATGTGCTTCTATTACGATAACAACGCGTTCAATGCACCAACCAATCACAAACATGTTTTCAAAAACCGGCCAAGTGCGAGTCAGGCTCGCGCACCGAGGATTCCGTACTGCAGTCGTTTTTCATTTTGCATGATAAATCAATAACTATGATGCATATAAATAAACAAAAATCTGTTCTAGAATGCACAAGTGAAGCCCTTTCATATGATACCCCACTTGATATAGTTATCTTACTTTGAAAATTAAAAACACTAATTATTATTAGTTCATGACCACAATTTAATTTTTTTGTGTGATGTAACCACAAATTCACGGTTTCAGATTTTCTCCATATGTCTGCTATAAGACCTACCTACCTGCCAAATTTCGTGATTCTAGGTCAACGAGAAGTACCCTGTAGGTTTCTTGACAGACAGACGGACATACAACAAAGTGATCCTATGAGGGTTCCGTTTTTCCTCTTGAGGTACGGAACTCTAAAAACACTCGAAATTCAGTTCGAAAATGTTTTTAAAACATTCGCAATTCAATTAGAAAACATAGTCTCGTTTGTGATTGGTTGGTGACTGAAAAGTGTTAGCGCCCACTGAGATTTTAGTCTCTACTATATATAATATGAGTTAGATGAAAATAAAATTTTTGAGTTTCAGTTCTAAGTATGAAGAACCCCCATAATTTGTTTTTTTTTCTATTTATGTGTGAAAATCTTAATGCGGTTTACAGAATACATCTACTTACCAAGTTTCAAAATTCAACAGTATAGCTCTTATAGTTTTGGAAAAAAGTGGCTGTGACATACGGACGGACAGACAGACATGTTGAATCTATAAGGGTTCCGTTTTTTGCCATTTGGCTACGGAACCCTAAAAACCATATGTAATGTAGCTCGAAAAAAACGACCTAATCGGTTTCAAGTTCAAAACTTTTTTCCGTAGGGAAATCGTCATGCATAGATACCACCGCACTCGGGGAAGCACGGAGGTTGTGTCGGACTCTTACCGACTAAAACCTTACGGTGTCCCACGCATTACCTTGAGACTGGGCTACGGGACCAAACCGGTTCGCGCGACCCAGCCAGCGGTGCCTGCTGAGTGCTGAGGATCCTCTGCCGGGACCATAGGACCCGTATCCTATTTTTTTACACAGATTCATTACCTACACGTGCAAACGTTGTAAAGCATAATAATTAGTTGAAAATTCTTCTTTATCTATTCTTTACGACCTGTTACTGTCAAGTCACATTTTAATTAAACATTCCTCACTTTATTCCCTGAATGTAATAAGTCACCGAATTTCAACCTAAACAAGTTGCCAAATTGTCAAAGTTGTACAAAATTAAATTACCCATCTCTTCCTACGTATATAAACAACATAAAGCTCAAAAACGATAACTCAGAAGAGTTATCGTTATGAACCATAGAGTTATGATACGAGATATTACCACATCACTGTTATGAACCTTTCAACTATAGTTTTATTTTTTTAAAGAATTAAAAAATTCTTTAAAATAATAAAACCATGAATGAACGGTTCCTAATATTTTTCTATAATAAACAAAGCACTACAATAAACAACAATATACTCAATTGAATTCGTTTTATTAGTTCATCCAACTTATACATACATATATATTAAACTAAGCACTAACAGAAAATACTTCATCAGCGTCTAATATGTGTCGAGCCAAAGTAAAGCTAAACCCAGCTTCCCAGCTAAATGTTTGCAACATCTTACGTTAATTTATATTCTAATGCTAGTATACTTAACACAAAACTTTGCTCTGTTACCATACCTGCAACACTACTCCAACGTAGACAGACTTCTATTCATAGTAAGTAGGTACCTACTTAGGTATCTACGCGAAGTCGTTAAACAAATTTCCAACTCTGTCATATCTCGGTTATCAAAGGAATAACTTTGGTATCGTTTGTCTAACAGTTAGAAAGATATGGTGTCTCAAATATTCGAGTTGGGAACTTTTAGCATAAAACACGCCGACCAACTTTCGTAACAAGAGTCGTCATACTACGACCTCTTTTGCATTTATCTTCTAGACAGGTTTTTAAGATTTAAACCGAACTTCGATATTGTACTAGAAGTATAGATAACAGGGGACAATCCACTAAGCGGTTCCAAAAACTACTTTCTCTGCATTTTGAGGGTGAGTCGTGCCCGCTAAGCCCGTTGTCGTTCCGTCATGGTCTAAACCATTCTCATTCTGTGAGAACGAACCGTCGAACTCTGTAGTAGGCCAGCGATGGGTTGAGATGATGATGATGAACTCCTTCCCATTAATCATATTATAGTGGGCTATGACAGAATAATGCGGCGGACTCCCTCCGTCGAGAACCGAGAATTCTAGCACTGGCTTGGTATTGGCTTTGTATAAATAATTTTTCAAGCTAAGCCAGCGCTGGCTAACAGCACCCCCTTAGGGATTGAATTTTTCATGTCTGCCATTAGCAGAAAAATGTATAGGTAGTAATACTCGGTAAGTACAATACCCGACAGGAAATATTGTAACATCGACCTTTAGAAAGCGATAGCAGTTTCGTAGAGCGTTGTCTCTGTACCGTAATAGGTAGAGAGTTGAAATTTTCACAGAATTTATAAGTATCTCTAAATGAAGTATTAAAAATTTAAAATGGCTGCCATGGAAATTAAAAAAAAGTTAAAAGTGTTATTTCTTTGAACCCTTTGTGTGGGAGTCCGACTCGCGCTTGACCGATTTTTGTTTAACTTCAAACGTGTGTACACCAAAAGAAAAATGCAGGCTGACTTAGCTTCATCTAAACTACACGGGCCAAGAAAACGAGATTTCGATTCTTGATTTTACGATTAGAGATATAGATAACTGGAATCACCCATCCAGTTACCAACATGGTTCAAAGTTGCTTACCCAATGCAGTCGAATATTATGCCCTCTGTCACAACTAGCCCACACATCCCTCAGTAACCACAATACCACATCAAATCTTTATAAAGACCACAATACAATACTCCCTTAGGACTGGTCGAAATCTGAAAGAATAAGAGGATAAGCCCCAAATATATTATAGGGAGTTCATCCGACCCTACCCTAGGGAACTTGAATCGCTTTACTAGCGAGCGATGTTAAGATACATCTATTCACCAAGATGAACAAGATCATATAATACCTTAATCTTTTTGATAGGTATAGAGATGTAGGTACATGGAGATCGTTGTAGATTTAAGATAGATTGGTTATTCGAAGATTGGTTTAGAAAATATGGAACGCTGGTAAAAATTAAACATTTTGCGAGATATTAAAAATTAAAGTCGTGCAATATTTAGATTAGCATTTGAGTGAAAAACGTGGAGTGCTTTTAGCAATCATAAAAATATGTCAGAATTATTTGAAAATACGATATTATGGAAAATGTACTAGTTAGTCAGTAATTTATAAAACTTTAAGGGTGTCTGGCAGGGGGCTGCCACCATACCGTGTCTGGCAATGCATGCCGTGATTTCTAATACTACTCCGAAGACAATATAAAAAAAAATTGACTTTATAGTTTGACGTAGATTTTTTACACCTTTATTACGTGTTCTCTCCCAAAGCCGCCATGATCCAAACAAACATTCAAACAAACGTTCCTCCCAGTGTTGGGGACAATACGCAGAGAAGCTTTCTGCTTTTATAAAGTAAGGAAGGTCTAGCTCTCTAGCGCGCTGGCTCTCTCTCTCTCTATAACATTTAGCTGAGTTCGGGGCCTTTACAGCACGACACATTTTATAGATTTTAAGTACTTACTGTTGGTTAATGTAAGTACAAATAAAAACAAATTCATTCATTCAATATTTAGAGGATTTTTAAAATTGGAATTTAACTATTTATATTTTATGCTCACTGAAATCTGAGACTAACAGTTTTCATACATACGAATGAAACATACTCGTAGTTCCAACATCCGAAACTCAAAGGATAACTCATCTCTCGCAAACTCGCTAAAACACGTCTCGGCTGTATTTTCCCACTAAAATACTGGGGGCGCGTTGAATTTTTATTATCACCAACCATGAGAGCATTGTATTTTTTCACATTATTTTTTTATGCCACATTAATTTTCCTCCAAATATAACAAAGGTTGGAATATTTATTTGCTATTTTTCCATTCATCCAGTCCAATTTTCTAAAAGAAAACTGAACTCATGACTGCACTAATTTATTTACTATACCTTTAACACGTAGTACTATTATATTATATTCTGTGCTTTAACTGATTTCTAGATGCAACTGTATACTATAACATAGCCAAGTTACTTTTTGAACCGAGTTACCCAGAGACTGAAAAAGTAAATATTGTTACAGCTACTTTTTAGGGTTCCGTAGTAAACAAGGAACCCTTATAGTTTCGCCATGTCCGTCCGTCCGTCCGTCCGTCCTCGGTTAATCTCAGAGACTATTAATGCTAGAAATCTGTAATTTGGCGATAAGAGGCCGAAGTCTTAACCACTGGGCTATCGCCAGTTTTGAACACCAGGAACTTTCATTTAATGTAGTTTTACTCAATCATCTAACCTTATTATTTACTTTGAAAAATCTCTAAACATTCTGCCCCTATGATTTTCATTCGCTTTTTCATCTCAGTGAAAACAATCTGTGAAGTGTTTCTTGCTTCACACTCCACTTAGTCGTTGTCACTAAGATGAAGATTTTTCTTTGAATCTTGTAGTTGGAATATTACAAAAAACAATAGTCTTGAAAACGACATTCTAATTATATTCATAAATTAATTTGTGTTAAAAATCTATTTCAAAATAATAATTATTAGATATCAGTAAGTTTTTTTCAGTTAGAATTTTTTTCTTTACAACATACTTAGTGATAACTTGAGTGCCTACTTTTCATTCTTGGGAGCTATTAACCAGGTATAGATAGATAGATAGGTAGACAGGTAAACAATTTTTTTTAATAAATATTGATAAACTTTATACCTAAATACTAGGCCGCCGCGCCGTGTCTGGAAGAGCACGTTCGCGTTGATCCAGATAATCACAAACTTCTGATAGTAAAATCGTTAAAACTGTTACCGTTATAGTTGAAATCATACCTACTCCGATTCGTATGCGGTAGAATCTCACCGCATTATTATTACAAGAAACCCTCTGTAATTAACGAGAGAGGTCACGACCCTCACCAATAAGAGAAAAAGAGAGCATAAGCACATAAGTGTAAAATCTTATAAATAGGCTCACTTTTAATACTTACCTACTGTCCTTGGCTCATTCGGTTACAGCCTACAGCTAGGGATATCTACTCGTGTGCTACAGCTGAAAATAAAACGCGTAAATAATCCACTAAGAGGAAAATTTTTACGTTTGGAAAAAATCTTTTTTACGGCTTCCTCTAATTTACTTCCATTGTCAAACTTTGAGATATTTGTGTACAAAATATTCTTTTTCAAAGATTTTTCCTGAACGGAAATTAAGGTCGTCTTAGATCGCACAAAGTGATAAAAAGAAAACGTTTCAGAGTAAAAGAAACGTATAAAAGACAAATTTAATGCAAAATACATTTATAATCTTTCAAAATGTTACAATAAAAGTTTACTACCTTACTATAAGTCCCAAAAATTGCTAATACGCGTGACCGCCATTTTAGTGACGTCAGCACTATACTGAAGTTTCAAGCTGAAGGTATATTTTTATTTCGGCTGACGTCAAAATGACGTCATTACAATGTTAATGAGACATGGTTCCAGCGCAATAGCAATTTGCGGGACTTATACTAACTTTAATACTTACTGTAAAAACCATGCTGGCATGGAATGGTGTCAGTAATAGGTTGCTAGTTTGCTAATGCTACTGGCTGCATTTTCACATAATTGCAGCTAGGCAAAAAACTTACATTAATAAAATTGATAATATAAGGACAGAAATACTTAGTATGAAAGTTGAATTAATAGTATAAAGTTTTTGTAAGGCTTTAGGTCTGGTGGAAGACTTTGGTCGAATCAGTCAAGGTTCAAAGTCTTGTCAAAGTAGTGCTGTAGGGCGATTGTCTAAAACTTGCATCAATCATTATTACAATCTCAATTGTTCTGATTGGCTGAATTTGTGCGATTCTTGTTCCAACAATGCATTGTGCCCAATAGTGAGCGAGCATTAACCAATCAGAGATGATTGCGATCGTGACATTTTAGCTGTCAAACAACCGCGGTAGGGCCACAGATTCCATTCAGTACGATGTCACGTAGTAACCTATTAAGGTAGGCCACGTGTAGGCATTCTAAATTCAAATAGATAGAGACGATTATTGTTGCTTTAACGTTAAAACTACCAAAACATTTCGTTAGTTTATGTTAAAAAGATACTGCGAATAGTAGCGGTGTACAAATATGATTTAACATTATAGTATTTTAATCGTTACTTTAATGGTAAATGCGCGTAGAACGACGATACTTCTTTGTACATGGCATCATTAGATAGAGATAGATGTACAATTTACCGGTATAAGTATCGTTACTTTTACCGGTATTAATAATGATATCTAGTTAACGTTAATTGGTATGGATGTTCTTATTTTTAATGTTAACATAACGGCACTTTAATAACCCTGAGTATAAGAGAGCTTATTCGAGGATTACTTCAAACATGATTTGTGTTAAATATTCCTTTTATAGGTAGGTACTTAATTATTTCGATCAATGCTTGTCATAAGTTGTAGCTATGGTTTTATTGGACAAAATAATAGCGTTGTGACTGACTGAAAAATTACAGATAGATTACTCGCAGTGACCTATATCATTAATAACATATCTGCGGCTGACATACAATCTCCAAATAATAATAATTGTACATGTAGTAATGAATATCGGTTAGTAAATACAGCGGGAAAGAAATAACGAGAAAAAATACCCGGAAAAGCAAACGGATGTTGATTTATGCCCGCGAGACCATGACCTGATATTTGAGGAGACACGATATTTAAACTGAAGAATAACTGAAAGTCAAATCTTTTAGCTTGTGAGAGCAAGGTTTTTTCTTTTGATTTGGAATTGTTATTTTAGTACAAATAAAAAGTATAAGTAGGTACCTATTTTATAAATGATCTAATTTCATAATGTTGGTATATTATCTGTCTGTCTATTATTTATGCGGTCGAGCACCTATAATTCGATTGTGTTAAACTTTAAAGTTTCGTACAGTTGTTGTTGCGACTTGCGGAAAGGTTTCTTTCTGACATAGTACCTATCATCAAATTCTGCCGATGCTGCATACATTCCCCTCTCTTTTGTCCAGAGACTTTTTTACATAAAGCCAACTCTATCGCTGAGTGTCTTGCTAATTTAGGGCATTCCGAACTAGTGAAAGATTGACTTGAAGATTCAAAAGCACTATGACTTGTGAAAGTTTATATGAATAAAAAATCTTTCTAAGTATTTCTATAGAAAGATAGTAAAGATCGACGATTGATAGATAAGAGAAAACATTACCTAGAAACCGTTGCACCTTATCAACATGTATTCATTGAGGATTATGTAACGTAGATCCGGTAAAACTCGTACACTTTTATCGCCATCATTTTCTTCTTTTTAAAAATAGCCAGTTCCAAGCCGGTTCAAAGATTTTGCTATGAAATGAACTACAAATTGCGAGTGTATGTCGTAAATTATGACAGTTGGGTGCTAAGTTTAGTTTAAGTACTATCAAACGTTATGGTGCATGTGTAGTGTTTGTAATTCCGTGTAAAGACGCTATTCAAGCCTGAGACAAAGTTAGTTCAGAGTTAACTTCTCTAACTTTAATTACATACTACACTACATCATCTTCTTCAGTTGTAGAGCAAAGGAAAATAAGAACTTAGTTTTAGTAGTTACTAGCTGATGCCTGCGACTTCGTACGCGTGGAATTAGGTTTTTTAAAAATCCCGTGAGAACTCTTTGATTAGCCTATGTCACTCTCCAGGTCTTTATCTATACCCATGCAAGAAATCACGTCAATTACCTAAATCACCAACAAACAAACACACTTTCGCATTTATAATAAGGGTACTGATAAGTCCCGCAAATTGCTATTACGCTGGACATCAGCCGAACTAAAAATATACCATCTGACGTCACTAAAATGGCATTAGCAATTTGCGGGACTCATTCAAATTTCAATTTTACAATATTTGACACTTTTTCAGGGTTCCGTGCCCGAAGGGTGCCAATGGTTGCCAACCAATTCGAGTGCGAGTTCGACTAGTACTTGACCAATTTTTAGGGTTCCGTACCTCAAAAGGAAAAACGGAACCCTTATAGGATCACTTTGTTGTCTGTCTGTCTGCCTGTCTGTCTGTCGGTCTGTCAAGAAACCTACAGGGTACTTCCTGTTGACCTAGAATCATGAAATTTGGCAGATAGGTAGGTCGTATAGCAGACATTCGGCGAAAAATCTGAAAACCGTGAATTTGTGATTACATCACACAAAACAAAATTAAATTGTGGTCATGAACTAATAATTAGTATTTTCAATTTTCGAAGTAAGATAACTATATCAAGTGGGGTATTATAATATTATGAAAGGTCGTCCCTGTGCATTCTACAAAAGATTTTTGTTTTTGAATTATCGTGCAAAATGTCGAAAAATACGACTGTAGTACGGAACCTTCGTTGCGCGAGCCTGACTCGCACTTGGCCGGTTTTTTCTTAAAAAAGGTATAAGAAATCACCGTCGACAAAAATCTGCAAATCATTTCAAGGCTTTCAAACTTGCAATAGTATAAAACATCTTAATAGATACAGTTAAATCAGACCGAAAGTGGAATTGTATCAAACAAACACGAACTGTTTTTTAATAATAAAAAGCTGTCGGGTATTTGACCAGCGCGCGCCAAAAAAGGAGGTCTCCACGCCGGCAAGCCCGGCTCCATTCCTTATAGGGCTAGAAAGTATAATTGCTAACAGATGTTGTCTGTGACTGCAGTCACGTTATATACCTGGTAGGTATAAAGTCAATCTACCGTGACGTCTGTTTAAAAGCGTAATTATCATTTAAGTTCAAATTTTTTCCTGTATGATTTATTATAGTGTCTATGTTTGCATATATATTCATCTAGCTGACCTGCCCGAGGTTCATCATCGTCATGATCAACCCATCGCCGGCCAACTACTGAGCACAGGTCTCCTCTTGGAATAAGGATATTTTTTATAATTTATGTGATCGTGTTTTACCTACACTTTAAGGAAATTTCTAAATCTTTTTCAAATAGGTACCTACATATCAAAAATTGCGGAAACGGCAGGATTTGAACCCACGCTAAGCCATAGTTTGCTTGCTACCATGTGACGGAATATGTATCTGTGTATGTAATGTTCACTCAGTACTGAAGCAACTGCCTCTCGTAGCGTCGGGTGCGATCCCAGAAGACGTAGGTTCGAATCGTGCCGATTCCGCAATTTTTGATAAGTATGTTTTTATAATGAGAGAACAAAAATGGAGATGGGCCGGTCACATGGTAAGAAGCAAAACACAAAAGTGGACCGATGATATAACAGATTGGTACCCAAGGGATGGTAAACGTAAAAGGGGACGGCAACATCTCAGATGGGCAGATGACATTTTAAGTCTGTAGCAGGGGCTACATGGCAGAGAAAAGCCAGAGATAGAACAATTTGGAAGGGAATGGAGGAGGCCTATGTCAGAAGACACTGAGGCGTTAAAACGGCTACCGAAGACGCAACTTGCTATTTATATACTTACTAGATTAATAATATGTAATTGTTTAAATTAACAAATTGTAAATTGTGAACCCTCAGAATAATAAAGGCTTATTTATTATTTATTTATTTATGTTTTTATAAATCATAAGAAGGATAGTCCGTGTCGCTTACCAAAAGTGCGAATTGGCAGACATCACACACCTTTGAAAACATTATAGATACCTGAGTCTCAGGCATTCCTCGCAATGTTTTCCTTCACCATTAAAGCAAAGTGATGTTGAAAACTCCCTTCGACGACCTCCCTGGCGCAGTGGTGAGCGCTGTGGTCTTATTAGTGGAAGGTCCTGGGTTCGATTCCTGGCAGGGGTTTGGAATTTTATAATTTCTAAATTTCTGGTCTGGTCTGGTGGGAGCATTCGGCCGTGGCTAGTTACCACCCTACCGGCAAAGCCGTGCCGCCAAGCGATTTAGCGTTCCGGTACGATGCCGTGTAGAAACAAAAGGGGTATGGGTTTAATAAAAACTGCCATACCCCTTCCAGGGTAGCCCACTATCATCTTAGACTGCATCATGACTTACCATCAGGTGAGATTGCAGTCAAGGGCTAACTTGTACCTGATTAAAAAAAAAACTTACAGTTGCGTGCTTGGAATCGAATCCCTGACCTCCCGAATAGAAGGTAGACGTCTTTACTACTAGTTCTGAGGTTCACTTACTGGAATGTCTTAAAATTCGTCGACCCAAATCAGTACCTATAAGTTGATGGGTGATCATGCTTAGAGTATTGGAATATTTCGGCATGATAGTCACCACTGATTCTTGCTACATTTTAAATTATTGTACCATGCGGCCCTTGGCATGCTGGAATGTCACACTATGTTGCCTTGGCGTAAACGAAGTTTAATGAAGTAGGTAGGTATTTGTTTACATACTCCCACCAATAACGCTTGAACTTTTTCTATGGCTTCACTTCGCCTCATTGAACATGATTCACAATCCACGATGACGTAACATAGTTCAAGAATCTTCTAGTTCTTAAATCTAGTTGGGGGAATTTTTTCTTTTTACGGAAGATACACTTCACTATGTGTCTTTTTGTATTTGCCCTCGATTTATTATTGTACCTAATAGTATTTTTTGTAGCTAACCAATTTTTAAGCTAAATGTTGTGTTTACTTGTTTACTACTACATTTAGGGCCGGTTGTTTCAACAAATTTTGACGGACACGTAACCTTTAAATATGGCGCTAACGAACGTAAGAAAAGAAAAAGCGTTGATTCAGCAACTATTAGCGCTAACGTTCGTTAAAAAGTTACGTTTACGTTAACCAGTGCTGACACCATTGGTAATCGTCAAATCAGTTCATAACTTCATACTTCTTACAAACGGAATATTTTATTTACAAATTATAATGGAATCAATTGAATTCAATGCTTTTAATGGTAGTTTTTTTGAAGATGAAAGAGAATTAAAAAAAAAGAAAAAGTGTTTAAAATGCGAAGTAGCAATATCAATAACTATATAATTTAATATAAAATAAAATAAAAAAGGTTACGGAAAAGTAAGTTAATTTTAAGGGTTAGTTTCGTAAACAGAATAACAATGACGAACCGTTTTTTGTGCAATGAAGCAACGCTCTTAAATTAACAAATGTTAAAATTCGTCTACGTCTGTTAAATTTTAACGAACGTATCTTACGAAGACCAATGGTTTGAAACAACCGGCCCTTAGCCAGTAATATTTTTTGCATAAGTATTATTTTTAATGTATTAGGTAGTGTAAGTAGCCGTAAGTAAACCCAATAAATAAAAATAAAAAAATGATCTAGAATCCAAAATCTGTGAGTAGTAAAGGCGTGTAAAATGTAAATGCTCCCGCGGATTATAATCTTTGATCAGCCGATAGTTGTTATTCTCATATCGGAGGATTAAAAAAATAAGTTTGCAATTTCTATGACACGGCAGACCGATAGACGGACAGACAGATAGACAACAAAGTGATCCTGTAAGGGTTCCTTTTTTCCTTTTGAGTTACGGAAACCTAAAAAACGAGAAATCATAGGTACAGTACAAGGTCGGTCGTTAGTCTTTAGATATAAGTGCCAAAATTGTCTTTGAATTACTTATTTAAAATTTATTAATTTCTTGAAACATAGAATATAATATTATATAGAATAATTAATAAAACACCGTTGGAATGACTTATTTTATTACTGTTAAAAAAGCAAATTTACTGGTACAGTTCTTGCAATTCACGAAGGCGAGTGGCTCAGTCGTATTGGTATAAGTAAGGTACGCTAAATGTGTGCGTTTGCGAGCGCTTGCTCGCGACTGATTGGTCCGACATGCACGCACACTTACGCAATGCCCAAGTCTACTCGCCTTCGTGAATTGCAAGAACTGTATGTAAAAAAATAAGAACTCACTAGCCATATTTGCTCTGTGTCTGATAAATGTTGTTATCAGTGTTTGCATGACAGCTGTCATGTCAAAAGTACAGTTCATCCTAATTAAGGACTAAAATGGTATTTTTGACATGACAGTTGACATATAGAGCAAATATGGCGAGTGAGTTTCAAAATTTTCACTATATTTAGAGGATGTCCCTTAGGTGTGGACAAATATACATTAAGCTCTTGCACTATTTATAGCAAGGTCGTCGGCTATTGTAGACACGAGAAGTATTTTTTGTATTAAGATTAGGTTTAAGGCGAATGACATTGAACTTTCAAAAAATCTTGTTGATTTTAATTTAGATAAAACTAAATAATATTGCAAGTATTTGGTACCTAATGTTTCGTTGTTCTTTTTAAAGTTTTTAATAGATTTCAAAATGACGTAACTATAAAAAATATTGTTTCTTAAAAATATATTTATTAGTGCAATAAAAAGACACAGTTTCTTCTAAATATTATAATAAAATTTCAGAGTCCTATTTTAAAAGTTTCTCCAAAAATTCCTAGCGTATTAATCCATCCTACTATTACAATGCCTAATACTTTTTGTATACAGATTAACTTAACACATAAAAAACAAGTACCAATTAACTTTTATACTATTTTGTAATATTTCGAATTCTATATACACACCTGTTCAACCGAAAAACTCGTTAGTAGTTTACATCCAAGCTAGAAACACAGCTGTTACAGTTTTCCATATAGTTTTCACATAAAACTGTCCAACTTTATAACAACAAAGCCATGCGACTCTCACCTTTATAGCGTACAAAATAAAAACAAGACAATGCAGTTCACAAGTGAGCTAGTTCATACATAACATCGACGACAGGACCTCCTGACAGAGATCACCGTAAAAACGTGATTTCGTTCCCCACGACACAACTCTACTGGCTAAAAACGTATCGGCCTCTATCTCTACGTCGCCCGCCTTTGTAATACCGATGAAAATTCGCCTTAAGTAAAATATTTGTCTTACATTACTGTTTAACTAGCAACAAGAACTTTTTCGTAGCAAACAAAAATTGCAATGGATATTCCCATTCTAAAAATATTAGCGTGTATAAACCAAAAGGGTATCTTATGGTGTGAATTCGCGAACCCGTCAGCTGTTTTACAAGGTTCATCGGAGAGCTCTCTTTGGTCATTTGGTTGTCAAATTTGTGCTAATGCTGAAAAGCGTATACGCTTTTGAAATTCAAAGTGTTGCCTTTTGGCGGAGTTGGTCTGAATTTAGATGGAAATGAATGAATTTTACGATAAATAGCATGGTTCAACCACAATTCTTGTAATCTTTGCAAAATATCATCACCAACATGATCAATCCATCGTTGGCACGGTCTCCTCTCAGAATGAGACGACGTGGTGGATTACCCACCACGCTGGCTAAGTGCATTTAAATTACAAAAATGTGAGTTAAAGTTCATTTAAAGTGTAAACCAACGTTCAAAAAGAAGTGGTTGATCTACTCGTGGTTTGATTAAATCAATTATTCTCGATTTATTATAATGTGACCACGACTCATGCAACTCGGTCGAAATATCGATAATCCAAAATCATCGTGTTAATCGATAGGTATATGTACCGTTATTTACATTCTAATACGTCAGTCATTAAACCACATGTTAAACCACGAAATAAGCCTAAAATCCTCTTCACACCAATCAGCAAAAAAACAGAAAATAATGTCAACAATGTTTTCATGGAAATAAACAATTTTTTTTAATAAGTATAAATGGCGAGCAAACGAGCAAGCGGGTCACCATGTTAAGTGATTACCGCCGCCCATGAACATTTGCACTACCAGAGGAACCACCAATGCGTTGCCGGCTTGTTGGTAGTTACGAATGTAGCTAAGGTTAGATATATTTTTACCACATACTAACACAAGGCTACGTAATAAAACACCTAAAGGTATATTAAAGAGCATTGTAAAAATCGTGGTACACGGGAAAGCTCTTTTGTGACAGATTTTCGAACAGGGCGTTTTACTTTATCGCTTCTGTTATAGTATAAACTCTTTTCAAGCCGAAACCATTCTAACGAAAGCCGCGCGCATAAACGACCTGAAATATCTTCAAAGTGAATTTCCTTTTGAGTAAAAATATGCTCCCTCGAATACAAATTTATTTGTAAGCCGCGAAGACAGATCACGAAGCGTTCCTGAGTTAACGCTGCTGTGCTGCTGAGCTGTGTGCGGTCCAGAGTGACCAATGCAATGTTATCTATGAGAGCCCACACGATGCGTTGCGTTGGCGGTGCGGCGCCTGAGCGGTGCCGCTGCGTCGTCCTACATAGATTATTATAAATGCCAAAGTGTTGGTTTATTGGTTTGTCCTTCAATCACGTTGCAACGGAGTAACGGATCGACGTGATTTTTTGCATGGGTATAGTTAAAGGCCTGGAGAGTGACATAGGCTAGTCCCGGAAAATCAATGAGTTCCCACGGGAATTTTAAAAATCTAAATTCACGCGAACGAAGTCGCCGACATCAACTTGTCCTCCATAGAAATCACTGCACCATGCCACACTATGCGGTACGACGTCGTGCGGCGCCGCACCGCACGTGCAACAGACTTGGGACCAGAGAGACGAGGCGGGGAGGGGTGGTGTGTTGCATGCTTTGCCTTCTACAACGCAGTGCCCGTCTGGCATCCAATACTCAAATCAACAGCGGTGCTGCGCCGCAACGCACTGGAAACGCATCGTGTCGCCTCAGTCTGTACTGAACACTTAAATATTTTTAGCCAAGCAAACTTTGGAAAAATGTTTTTAAATTTTTATTCCAAAGTACTATGCGTAAATATTAATTAAATTTATGAAATAAAGACAAACATGAGACGAAGGATAGTTTATTTATTCATCGTGATCAACCCATCGCCGGCTCACTACAGAGCACGTGTCTCCTCTCAAAGTGAGAAGGGTTTTGGCCACCTTTGAGAACATTATGGAGAACTCTCAGGCATGCAGATTTCCTCACGATGTTTTCCTTCACCGTTAAAGCAAGTGATATTTTAATTACTTAAAAACGCACATAACTCCGAAAAGTTAGAGGTGCGTGCCCGGGATCGACCTCCGATTGGAAGGCGGACGTCCTAACCACTAGGCTACCACAGCTTTATTTATTTATTAAAGTTGTAAAAAGGGGAATGTCAAAGCCAAGTTAAAACAGAATTTGTAAAGAAATTCCTTTGAGAGTGTAATGTAAGCTTCAAGTTGAGTAAAGTTTAAATAACTCGGGTCAACTTAGTTTTCTGGCGTCTTCTATGAAATTATGCAATTTTTCAACCAGCGGGTTATTTTATCGTTTCAAAACAAAAAAATGCATTTTATTATTGTGCCTATTTATGAATAGGCATCTTATTAACGTATATTATATTATTATACATCCAATGGATATCAACACGATCAACACCGCGAGAATTTGTACCTGTAATGCTTTTTGGGTATTAAGGTCCATTTGCATTCAAAATACTATTCTATGAAATTACGCAATTTTTCAACAAGCGGGTTATTTTATCGTTTCCAAAAAAAAAAACATCTTATTATTGTGCCTATTTATGAATATAGGCAGCTTATTAACGTATAGTATATTATTATACATCCAATGGATATCAACACCGCGAGAATTTGTACCTGAAATGCTTTTTTGGACACCAAGGTCCATTTGCATTCAAGACAGTTAAACTTATGTATACTTTATCCACGGAGAGAAGTTAGTAGAAGTCAGTGTTACGTTATCCCATACAACGACAAAAAACAAAAAAGTCAGAGAGCGTTGAGTGAACAACCAATCACAAACGAACCCATGTTTACGAATTGAATTTTGAATGTTTTTTGAAAACATAGATTCTCTAATAGAGTAGTACTGAAAAAAGGTTCGTTTGTAATTGGTTGGTTACTCAAAATGGATAACGCCCACTGACTTTTTTGAAAGAACGTTAGAAAGAGAGCCTTTTACTAACTTCTCTCCGTGGATAGAGTTTAGGATAAATTTTGTAATGCTGTCACTTTTTGGCAAGAGCATAACGTAAATGACAAAAATATCTAGCATAAAACTCGCCTAAGTCTCGCAGTGTTGGAGTCGATGAGGTTTAATACTTAATTTAGTTACTTTTTAAAGTATTTGACTTTACAAAGGATGACTTTTTGATCAATGGAGGTAAGGACGATGAAAGTGGTGTTGATATGTCTGGATTTTGTTCAAAATCCTCCGGACTGAATACTTTGCTGTCTTTCAATTTGTCCCTGAAACAAATCATTATTATAAAGCAACGATATGTTTAAGTTTGTTCAAGCAAATACGAACCAGCATTATTGCTGCTACGTTCTAGATAAAGCTTGCTCGTCGAGTTTTTAAGAGAAACTTAGGCCCACTTGCACAAGAACAGTTAAACTGATTTACGGCTGATTTATTACGACGAATAAATTTGTCGTTTTGACAGATTTCCTGCACAAAATCTGTCAAAATCTCTTATTATTTTCTCTATATATCTCTTATTCTTCGGGTAAAAGCTATTTGAGGACTGAAAATTCGGTCCTTAGCTACGTGTTGCAATGCTGTCACTTTTTAACCAGAGCATAATGTGGTTGCCAAAAAGCTAAAGCAGTAATTTTTTTAACTCAATCAGTTTAAGTTTCCTCGTGCAAGTAGGCCTTATTTTACAACAAAACTGATACGATGTAACTTCTATAATAATTGTGTACAGCTTTCATTCGTCTCGCCCGATTGGCAAAGTCATCCGACCTTATTCGAGTTCCGTTCGGCTTTGAGCGCGCATCTTCGTATCATTCCTCAAACCATTGCTCTGGAGGCATTAGCCAGAAGAAATCAGCAGAATACGTTTGTATGGAGAAAGGCCCACTAGAGTCCCCTCTTAAGAAAAGTTTCCCTAGCGCGTTAAACTAATTCATATAACCAACTAGCTAACACGCCCCGGCTTCGCTCGGGTGGAGTTTAGAAAATTAAGGGGGAGGTTGAATTAAATTTTTCTCTCCGTAAGAACCATCCCTGTACTTCAAGGAATATTATAAAAAAAGAATTAGCGAAATCTGTTTAGCTGTTCTCGAGATTTGCGATGAGCAACACATTTAGCGATTCTTATATTATAGAGAAGATTTATCATACACCTAAACTCCTCTTAACCGAATATAATATATCACTAGCTTATCCCCGCGACTTCGTCGGCGTGGAGTACACAAATTTCTCCTATTTTATCCCTTTAGGGGTTGAATTATAAAAAAATAATCTTAGGGGACGTCTACGTTATAATAGCTATTTGCATGCAAAATTTCAACTCGATCCGTCCAGCTCAAACTATTGGATGGATCGGGTTGAAGATCAGTCAGTCAGTCAGTCAACTATTCCTTTTACACATAGATGTAAATATGCGGAAAAGCCGCGAGCGGCCTTTTTGTCTAACATTCTTCTGCATATACTACCAACTATGTAATAGTAGGCCTCGATCCTGTAGCTTAAGTTTAAAATTCACATAAAACGGTAAAGAACACAGAATTAGGAATACATCAAAATGGACAGTCAACTATATACTGTCCTAACTGCCCCTCAAGGTCAGCTGTGGGATGTATGCATAACGGAATTTGTTCTTATAAGTACACAACTTTTCAGTACTCACCACAATTGTTGTGATACAACTGATCGCATCTGAGGTTTTGGCAAGCATGAGAATGGACTAGCGAATCCAAAGGTGTAAGCCCCTTGTGGAATAAATATCAACCAATCCAGAGGAGTGCACGCTGGCAACATAACATCCATATTTTCCATAACTCGATCCGTAGAGTCGCAGCTGGGACCCCACAAGATTGTTTTCTCTAGCTTCTCATTTATTACACCTTCATGTATCTACAAAAAGAATACAGAATTTCTGACTTATTTTAGGCTGGTATTTGGACTATAAATGCCCAAATACGATCATTCGCGCTGTTAAAATATGGAACAACCTTCCAGCTTCCATTTTCCCCGCCAGTTACAATATTGGTACCTTCAAATAAAATTTAGCTTAAGCTGCATCATCATCACCATGCATCATACTATTGAGTGTGATTCCAGTCAAGCGCAAGCCTGTATCTTCCTCCTCATGTCACTCTTTTATTACTAAACATCGTGGCTCCTATTGACCCTTTTCATGGTCTTCTTCTAACGCAGCTGGTTTTCCGGCGATTGATAAGCACAGTAGATACCATGGTAAAGTCATTATTCCTTTACCTGGTCCGCTCAACGTTTCGGGCTACATTCGGCATACATAATTTAAAAAAAAAATTAAACTGTCTCAGTCCTGGTCTAGTGGAAGGCATTGACCATGTGCATGTTACAAAAATATCTATCGCGAAGCCGTTGTCATGTACAAACCAATTAGAGCTTTAATAAACCTCCATACCGCAACCTGTCATTACGATCAGGTGAAATTGCAGTCAAGCGATACTTAACTTGTCGTCGAAAGAAATAAGTATAAACTTGGAAATTGGTGTCTTACCCCAAATCTTTTAACCGTTTGCGGAGGATCATTAAATCTTAAACATCCATATAATCCATCGTTCATGTATATCATGTTTACTTTTTCACCACCACGTGTGACCTGGAAAATTAAAGTGTTTATTGTTGATCAGGCTGTTGAGAATTTTAAGGCGCTCCGACTATGTCAGACTTTCTGTAGGTCCCATAATCGGACTGCTGACTTTTATAATAGATACTAGCTGATGCCCGCGACTTCGTCCGCGTGTAATTAGGTTTTTAAAAACCCCGTGGGAACTCTTTGATTTTCCGGTCCCCGGGATCTAAACTAACTCTGTACTGAATTTCATCAAAATCAGTTGAACTGTTGGGCCGTTAAAAGCTAGCAGACAGACAGACAGACACACTTTCGCATTTATAATATTAGTATGGATTAGTATGGATTTTGACCGACTTTTTATTGCGTTTCAATATTGCAATCTGTAGGTGTGTTTTAATTTTTGCCGACAAAAAATTGATCTCCGATGCAATGGTCGGACGTGGATTCAGCATAATATATTATTATATACCTAACAATGAATGAACTCGCACGAAAGGTTTTTCGTCCACGTTTTCGATTCTAGATAAATGGTGTGGACATTCAAGCGCCCATGTAGTAAATTTTCTACGTGAGCACGTTCGATTTCTTATTCATTATTAATATTATTTTTATCAGGAGCAGCATACAGAGAAGACGTAAGCAATAACAAAAAATAATAAATTACCCGTCGAATATTGTTGATGTTGCAGTACAGATTGCACGAGGTATCGCACAGATACCTCCCCGGCTCCGCTATTATTTGTATGCTCCGCTCCGGGAACAGATCTTCCAAAGTCGTATTTATTAGTTTGGATACCTGTTGATAACGGTTCCAATTATTACGACAAACTTAGTTCAAAAGCAGGTACTTACATGCGTTACGTTTGATAAATATCGCGGGAAAGAATTCTTTTATCACCTAAATAATATATTTGTCGCCGACATAAAATTCGGATTAAGCTAGAGGTTGACGAGAATTTTATTCCGGTCAAACAGTGGCATAGAAAGTAGTAAAATAAGAAACTACTTCTAACTTTTTGCTTTTAGATAATAAAAATAAGATAAGATAATCGTAGGCCTAAAACCACTATTGGGCTTTAAAAAAATGGTCAAATACAAATCGGACTCGCACACGTATGGTTCCGTACCATCGTACAAGAAATAACATTATTTTTTAATGTTTCCTTTAAAAAGGAAACCTCCTCTCCTCCTCTTCCTTCTAACTAAGCGTCAAGTTTGTGCTAGGAGTAGGTACGACAAAAGTGCAATGAGCGGGGTTTGAACCGTCCAACTTTCGGTTTTCAGTCCACTCCGTTACCTGATGAGCTATTGAGGCTCTAACATTACCACCAGGTGAACATACAGTCACATACCTAAGTCACGTACATATTCAAAATCCTTTGATCTTTTATCGTTTTGTATTTAATGTCTTTTTTCTTGTACCTTTATTTGTATTTAAATTTATTATTAATCATCTAGTTAGTGTAAGTGGCACTGCCGTTCTAATTATATATAAAATAAATAAATAATACCTGATCGATTCTATCAGTCCGGTCGCTCAGAAACCCTCCACCGATATCAACGATGTTCATCCCTCTGCCCGTGCGAACCTCGTAGTCAAAAAGTGCCTTCGCGTTTTGTAGCCCCTCTACGTGACTATGAGCTGAAGAACAACTGCTGCCTACGTGGAACGCTACGCCAACCACCTATAAAATGATTAAGTAATTTGGTATTGTTAAATTAAATTAATTGATATCCTTAATGACTAGCTGACGCCCGCGACTTCGTACGCGTGGATTTAGATTTTTTTAAATCACGTGGGGACTCTTTGATTTTCCGAGTTAAAAAGTAGCCTATGTCACTCTCCATGTCTTCAACTATACCCATGCAAAAAATCACATCAATCCGTTGCACAGTTGCGACCGTTGCGACGTGATTGAAGGGCAAACCAACAAACCAACAAACAAACAAATACACTTTCGCATTTATAATAAGGGTACTGATTGTTTTCGGTAGTTAGTACCATATACCAACAAACAATGCCTACATAATCAGCTTTGTTGCTAAGCAATATTAAGTACCATTTCTTGCTTAGCTTGGAGTTGAAAGCGAGGGATTTCCTCGCTTCAAATTGCGTATTTATAGGTACTAAGGGCTAAGGCTGCCTGCCCACTAAAGAAAGGAAAATTATTACGTCATCTCTCAAATATTTGCTGAGCACGTCGCCGCTTCGCTTTGCTTAAGTGGGCGGTCTCTCTATATTTGACCTTAAAAAATAATCTGGTACGATTAAGTATTTCAACTTTCAAAAAGCATTTATTTTTTAATTTGATGTTGGTTGTTGAAAAGGCCTTGTACAAAAAGCGAAACATACTTAGTTTTCAGTTACAGTTCTTGCAATTCACGAACGCGAGTGGACTTTACTTGTGGTTACGTCGTATACACGGACATTGCGTAAGTGTGCGTGCATGTCGGACCAATCAGTCGCGAGCAAGCGCTCGCAAACGCACACATTTAGTGTACTTTTCTTATACCGATACGACTTACACACAACCATGAGCCATTCACACTCGTGAAATGCAAGAACTATACAGTATTTACCTTCAAGCCAAGTGAAGCCGCTTCGTCAAGCAAATCGGTAGCCTCTGTTTCGAAGTCACATCCGAATTTGTCTCCTAGTTTATAAATACTGTCGCTGTCAACTTTGATACGGATTAATAGTCTGAAAAAATTTCCATTTTTATTACATTTACATCATCTGCATGTTGATTTTATGATGAACTTTTGTATAAATATGAGGACCACTGGTGCGGAGAAGACAGGAGCGGAGCGGAGCTGTGCAAAAATTAATCAATGGAATTGCATAAAACTCCTGCCTCGCTTAAGTGGACTAGGATTTGCGGACTAGTTACAAAATCATAAATTTTAACGTGGAGCGGGGAAGCGGAGTGGTGATGCGGAACAAGGAAGCGGAGCGGGGAAGCGGAGCGGGGAAGCGGAGCGGGGAAGCGGAGCGGAGAAGCGGAGCGGGGAAGCGGAGCGGGGAAGTGGAGCGGGGAAGCGGAGAGGGGAAGCGGAGCGGGGAAGCGGAGCGGAGAAGCGGAGTGGAGATGCGGAGCGGGGAAGCAGAGCGGAGAAGAAGAGCATGGAAGCAGAACGGGGCTAACTCCGCATATGGAAAAACATAAAACACACTCCGCAACTCCGCTCCGCATTACTTTTTCGATCCGCCCCGCTACCTAGCTCCGCGTCTAAGGACAGATACATTCCTTCTCCGCTCCGCATAAATTTCTCGCTCCGCTCCGCTACCTAACTCCGCACCAATGGACAGGCAGCCTTAGATGTAAACGTATTATTACTACGGTTTATGTCCTATTATAAAATACTTACAAGTGGTTCTATACAATCTTGGTATGTCTGTTTTTGTGACCATTTTGTGAAAACATGCTCGAGCGTCTGTATGCGATAGCTTGTCATGCTTGTAGTAATAAGCCCCGCAAAGTGCTAATGCGCGTGGCCGCCATTTTAGTGACGTCAGCATTAGGACTGAAGTTTCGAGCTGATGGTATATTTTTATGTCGGCTGACGTCAAAATGACGCCATTTCGATGTTAATGATACATTGTTCCAGCGCAATGGCCATTTGCGGGACTTATACGTAGATTAGAGAAAATGTACATAGAAAATCTAAGCACACAAGCACGGGCATATATCTATTACATTGTTATTAGGTCGGGTAAATAGTACTGGCGTGCTATCTAAGTGGTAATAAAGATGTCAATAAGGTAGATTATGTGGCATATGGGCTCTAATGCTGAAGGCTCTGATTTATTGCTATATGAGATAGTAGTCTGGATATTAGAAATAATGGGTTTTGCTGTAAAACGTAACTGAATCGAACCCAGTTTAAACCTTAGGTACCTATGGGCTATTTTGCTATCTTAGAATGGACAGAGTCATCATGATCAACCCATAGCCGGCGCAGACTTCATATACCTTTAAGAACATTATGGAGAACTCTCAGGCATAGCGAGTGATATTTAATTTCTTACAACGCACATAGCTCCGGGATGGACCCTGACCTTCCGAATAGGAGGCAGACGACGTAACTATTAACTTATACAATAATACAAAAAAAAGAAACGCCATCACGGCTTTGGACAGAGTAATTAGGTATATTTTGAGAATATAACCACACAGTTTCTACAATAACAATATATCAACATTAAAAATCCAAAAGGGACCTATTTATGGACCGATAAACATATAAGGGAAACGATATCAAAAACCTCTACGTTGCCAAAATGCTATTTTTTTTATTTCAATGATGAAATGAATTTTGTAATGATGGCTTTTATTTAGTGATGATCACTTAGTTAGCAAATCACCCCACAGGAAGGGAAATAATATAAAGATTGTCCCTTACCCGACATCAGGCCAGTATTGTTTGATTTTCTTCAGTTCATATGAAGAGTCGAATGTTGTATGTCGAACGCCGGACTGACGCGCGTACATCATCCAATCTGGGGTTTTACATGGAGCGGCGAATATTATACTCCTGTAAAACATTTACTAAGTACTTATACTTGTAATACGTTATGTATAGCTCGTCAGAAACGAAGCTTTAAGTGTGATACAAGTTAGTCCTTGATTGCAATCTCACCTGGCGGTAAGTGATGATGTAGTCTATGATGGAAGCGGTTAGCGGACTAACCTGCAAGGGGTATGGCAGTTTTATTAAACCCACACCGCTTTGGTTTCTACACGGCATACCGGAACGCTAAATCGCTTGGCGGCACGGTTTTAGGAGCGTGGTAACTAGCCACGGCCGAAGCCTCCCACCAGACCAGACCAGAAATTTAGAAATTATAAAATTCCAAACCCCTGCGGGGAATCGAACCCGGGACCTCCCACTAATAAGACAACAGCGTTTACCACTGCGCCAGGGAGATCAACTAGCAAACTCATCCGAGAAATGCCCTCTTATTATAGGCCTCATAAGAAAGCCCATAGACACTCAGCGGGAGATGGAGAGAGATATGCTTTGAGATCAACGAAATCTACGTGATCAAATCAGAAATGAGAAGATCCGTAGGAGAACCAAAGTAAGCGACATAGCTTGATGGGTTGCGAAGCAGAAGTGGCAATGGGCAGGCCACATAGCGAAAACCAGATAGACGTTGGGACCCAAAGGTGCTAGAATAGCAAATATCGAATTTGTTGTTATTATAATTTCTTGTTATGTAAGTATAATTGTTATTGCTGTTATAAAATCTTAATTTAATTTTTTCTTATCTTTTAACTCATAGAAAAATATAAAAAGGCCTATATCGTCCATTATCGCCAAAATGATTGGCTTAATTGTATTTATTTATATCATTTTATAATTATTCACTATGAAATTGTGTCTATTACCAAAAAGCTTTACCAGTTGAGTCGAATCGAATTATTATCATATTATTCTTAGTATACGCGTACCTTGTTATTCAATTCAAAACGGCTAAATTCGGTGCATCTCGATTCGGCCTGAGTGTACATATCCGTAATAGATAAGATTACCAAGCCTAAATTTTTATCAATGTGTCATGATATTTTTGTTCTAAGCACCAAGGTAAGATAATAATATCTTACTGCCTAGCTAAGATAAAAATCATAATATTATTATGATTAATATAATACCACGCAATTAAATATCACTTGTTATGAAGTATTTATTCTGATTTAGTTTCCAAGACACTAAACTGTAAACCGACATTGTTGTCATAAGACATTTCACCGCGATTAATAGCCTCAACTGGTGACAGAAGGGCTGGCTCATTTTTTGCGCAGCGGATCAGCCTGGCTGTCCAGCGCGGAAATGCAGCCAGTATTCTTGGCACCATTCCACGCGGTCATGATTTATATAGTAATTAGATAAGGCTGTCATAAATAAATTTTCATTTCATTTCATTTCAAACTGTTTTTTTCACACAAGTAATATAGTACTCGACAGGTCGAGATGCCAATCGGGGAGGGAACGCCTCGCACACCCGCACAGCGCCCGCGCTCACCTGATGCGGGCGAGTGCGGGTGACGTGCGGGTGTGCAGGGCGTCCTCCTGTCTCATACCTCCATTGCCATCTCGACCGTCGCAGACGTATAGGTACTTAATGTTTGTACCAATTTCGTAATGCATATACCTACCTCCTACCTAATATCATCACAACATAGATTAAACTTATAAGGAGATAAAAACAGCAAATAATTTCATGTAAGTAATGTATGAAAGTAAAAATGACTTACTGAGGCGATACACCAAGCTTCAGTATTTTACAAATCTCCCCCGGGGAGGCGCAGTCGAAGCCGAGCCCTAGTGCAGCTGCCAGTTTTATCATTTTATCACTGTCATTGGATTTCATAGCTGTAATCATAAAAAATTCAATTATTATTTATTATTTTAATGTACATAACGGGTACATACCACGATTAGTTTGATGGGTTTTATTTGTCGATTTTTTGACCCAAATGCATGGGTCGTGGTCACGACCACAGTCACGACGGGACTGCAGTGCTGCGAGAGATGAAGCTCGAACTGTCATTGGCAGTAGCGAACTACCCTTTTTCTTGATCTTTTCGCTGAAACTTCATGAGCTGTCCGGCAAAATACACTCACAGCGTCACTATTACATGTCGTACGATGCTGTCCTGGTTTGCATGATTCTACCACTAGATTCCACATGCTTGCTAGTTTAAAGCCACGCTTATTTTTAACGTGATTTTTAATAACCTTAATAGATGCGGGTGAAGCCGCGGGCATCAGCTAGTTCCTAATAATTCCTTGTATTTTATTAATACATACACAAATATTTTTTTGAAAAATTATTTTCGTTCGATCTACTATACACTAAATACTACATTTTGATCTAATTATCAGGGTCTCTTTATCATTCGCGCCATCTAAAACGCTGATAAAATACCAGGAGCATACTAGGTGGTATTCCAAAGACCTCGTTAGCTATTTTATCGAGTATTAATACCTATCTTCTTTAGTAATAAAATCAAACGTGTTTTAAATAGCTTCAACTTTATTCAACAACGATGACCTCCCTGGCGCAGAGGTAAGCGCTGTGGTCTTATAAGTGGGAGGTCCCAGGTTTGGTTCCCGGCAAGAATAATTTGGGAATTTATGAATTCTAAATTGTCTGTAGTCTGGTCTGGTGGGAGGCTACGGCTGTGGCTAGTTACCAACCACCCTACCATCAAAGCCTTGCTGCCAAGCGATTTAGCGTTCCGTTACGATGCCGTGTAGAAACTAATAAAGGATATGGGTTCAATAAAACTGCCATACCTACACCTTTCAAGTTAGCTCGCATGCATTTTAGACTGCATCATCACTTACCACCAGGTGAGATTACAGTAATGCGTCTATTATTGCGTCTTTAACGTCTTGTTCATAGAGACCTTTCCGAATATTGGATTTTTTGTTCAAATTAAAGGGCGCCTTTGATTGATATGTTTCAGATTATTATCATACTTAATACAAGAGTAAAACAAATAGAGATTCAGTATTCGATAGTATTCAATTATCTTTGATAAGAAAACGTGTGAGAGTGCATTGAACTAGTAGTTAATTGGGTTATAGAGAGAGAGCCAGCGCGTACCATACCTTCGTTATTTTATAAAAGCTGAAAGTTCGTCTGGGTATTGTCCCTAACACAGGGAGGAACGATCAGCGACTATGAAGTGACACGTTCTGAAGAACTAATATTTGTACAGTACGCGGCCGAAAGTGATGAACATCGGCCTTTAGAATGATATTTCATCTTTGTAGAGCGTTGTCTCTGTCACTCATACCCATATGACGCTTTGTCGGTTTCAACGACCGAGACAGTGCTCTACAAATCTGCTGTCTCCTTCTAAAGATCGATGTTCATCACTTTTGGGCACGTACTGCATCTGTAGTTTGCCACGTTTCCGTAAAAATATCCATAATGAAACAGGGGTCTTAAGATTTGTATGTAAATCCTTGAGCTTGTGTAATTTTGAAATCAAATATTTTGTAACGAAAATCTGATAAATCACAGACACAGATATTAGTTACAGGAACGTATCTACATAATTTCATTAAGTTTAATTGGATACCAAATATTCAAGTGCGAACCAAATCACGTTTATTTGGAGCGCACTACAGCGATTCTTTAGAATTAGTTGTAGTAGATTAGTAGACAGTGGAAATGTATAACTAGGCGTTAATAGTTTACACTGCCGCCGATGCTGCATAGTGCGTACTGCGTACTAAGGTATGGAGCGTTTTATATATTTCCTTATCATACAAATAATACACACGCGTGCACACTTACTCTTTTAAGTAAATAAAATATTATAGTAAAGTAATCAAATGTGCGCCTTATAACATTGTTTGCGCATAATAATTGTCATGTACTAGACTAGATGATTCCCGCAATTTTGTCCGTGTTGACTAATATTTTTTTTTTAAATTCCATGAGAACTCTTTGATTTTTCGGCGAAGCCTATGTCCATCTCCAGCGGGGTGTCTAACACTGAATGATAGCCACCGAGCTGATTTGACATTGGTTGGTTCAACATTGCTGTTTCGCTGAGTGATTTTACAATAATATTTCGAGAAAACCCTCAATGGATTATTTAGCTCTTTCAGTCTTAGATACTGAGTTAGCGAATCAGTAGGCTGACGTGCAGTTGTGCATCGCACTACCCTCGCATCACGTCGTTTATTTTATAAACCTCACAACAACTCTGTATCAAAGTCAGTGATAGGAGATTAGGAATGTTTTCACTGACAAATACAGGTTGTAACCAGAACGCAAGCAAAAACTTAGTGTTATTGTTATACTACCCAAACACAATCCAATACCAATAACCATTTGCCTCGTTTTGTAGTTTTAGTGATTTATTATTTTTCAAACCCGCAATGTATAACGTTCAAAACTCGGGTCAATGCCCCGCCTACGACGCAGCATTGACTCCGAGTGGCCTACATACGGAACGTTTGTTGACTTTTAGCGTCAGCAAGATGTTTTATTTGCAATAGATCGTAAAAATTTAGGATTTTCTGATCATCAGTACCTGTCTTCGTTTTTGCTAGCGTTGCGTTACACCCTGTATATTTAGTGACTGCAACATGAATGTTCTTACCGTAAAAAATTTCAACCCTGGGCATCATTTTCCTGAAGTATTCGACGCGGCGATATGCCTCATCCATATCGAATATGTAAAAGGGCTCCTTCTGTCGCCCTTCCTCTATCATGGCTTTCGCGACATCTCCAGGCTTGAGATTCTCCAACACTTTCACGCTCGTCTTACCCATGTGTTGACTGTCCATTTTCTTGAAAATAAAATGAGTTGTACACTATTTTTTAGGAATCCTTACTTTTTTATAGAAAAAAAACACTTTTATCACTGCTTTTTTCCTCATTCATGAGTTATAAAGTTGATTGATAGTTTGATGATATAAAATTATTATCCAATAACAGACCGACTACTAAAACGTGTCATAAAAATGTTTTTTTAACAATCAGACAATACGACTGCTGTAAAAAGCAAGGTTTCCGTTTACGCAATTAAATGGCACAGTAGTTTAAAGCATAATATTTTCACTAAGTCCCATTATCTAAAAGATTTGGATGTGGATTTAGATTTTTGAAAACCCGTGGGAACTTTTGATTTTCCAGGACAAAAAGTAGCCTATCCGCATTAGCCCGTCCCCGAGATGCAAGATATCTTAGTACCCGTAAAAACATTTAAATGGATGATGCTTTAAGAATCCCGTGGGATCAACACGATTTAAGAATGCAATTCCTTACAGCATCAGGCCTGAGGAGTTGGATTCTCGAGTTGAAAAAGTCTTTACTTGGTAGGTACCTCCAATATCAATTTATAACCGACAGTTACTAAATCCTATAAATTTTTGTGGTCAGGTCCCGTACAGCATCAGGATTCAAGAGTTCATAAAAAATTTGGATTCAGAGAATCCAAATTTTTTATGGGACAATGTCCCAAAGTATCTCTATCGATAAAAAAAATTACTCAAATCGGTTCAGAATTCTCGTAGATTTCGGTGTACATATATGGGTAGTAAAACACTTCTTCTTTGAAACTCGGTTAAAAAGTAGCCTATGTTACTACTTGCTTAATCTTCTACTTGCCTGTGAAAGTCCCGTCAAAATAGGTTCAGCTGTTCCGAAGATTAGCCCGCCCAAACTGACAGACAGACAGACAAAAATTTTAAAAACGTGTGATACAGTTACAGTTCAACTGTACAGGTACAGTTACGGTAACGTAACGGTTTACGTGTGAGTTACAGTTCAAATAACCTTATAGGTAAGCTTAATTTGAGGTAGTTATGTCGTAATTACAGACAGACACTTCAATTTTGTTTATTAGTATAGAGTATAGATTATTATTATATTATACGTACTTAGTTAATACTTTATACATAGTAGTCAATTTATTTGGTGGGGGCTTCGGCAGTGGCTAATTACCATCATACAGGCAAAGCCGTACCACCAAGCGATTTAGCATTCCCGGTACGATGCTGCGTAGAAACCAAAAGAGTATATTTTCATAAAAGGAGGGCTTTTATAAAAACCATAACCCTTCCAGGTAGCGGGGTACCGCTTCCATCTTAGACTGCACCCTCACTTACCTCTTGGTGAGTTACTACGAATAGTCTTATCTTTAGGTATATTTTTTTACTTTAAGTATTTCATCAAAAAAGTTTCAGAATAGCATGATTTATCAAACTTACAGTGCAATTTTACAAATATCTTTACCACAGCTGCAATTGCAACAGTTGGAAAATGACTGATGTATCTTAAATAATATATTTCTGATTTATTAATTGATACTTATTAATTGATTGTTATTGCCCTTAATTATTTAAGTAATTATTTATTCTTTGTTGTTAATCTGTATAGTTCTATACTAACCTATACTAATAAATAAAATTGAAGTGTCTGTCTGTAATTTCGAAATAACTACCTCATTTAATTTTTTAAGACATTGCATTCAAAAAAGGAGTTGTGTTTTTCTACCTATGTACACACCGAAATCTCAGAGATTTCTGAACAGATTTGCGTATTTTTTTTAATCGATAGAGAAACTTTGCGACATTGTACCAGAAAAAATTGGATTCCAACTCCTCAATCCTGATGCTGTACGGAACCTGCCCACCAAAACTGATGGGATTTTGAAACTGTCGGTTATGAATTGATATTGGAGGTACCTACCAATCAGGATAAGGTTTAGGTAAGGTTAAGGAGGTCAGGATAAAGTTTGCATGTTTGTTTGTAGGGGGTGATCTCTGGAATTACTGAACCGATTTTGAAAATTCTTTCACTAGTAGAAAGCTACGCAAGCAAAAAATTAGATCCCTACGAAAATTGTAATAAGTTCACTTCGCACGGGCGAACAGGGGGAGGGTCGCTAGTCGTAAATAAACACTGATTGGTAATCAATCTCTTATTTATTTTTGATAGAAAATAAATGATGTAGCGCTTACTGCACCATTTAATTGACTCTCCCCAGCAACATAGGTATAGTCCGCGACAGGTTGCGATGGCAATCGGGGTATGAGGCGGGTTGACACCCCGCACACCCGCACGTCCCCGCGCTCGCCTAGATCGGCTTAGCGCGGGTTAGGTGTTTGGGGCGTTCCCTTCCCGATACTACTTCTACGTCGCGTACTATAGGTAAGTACCTCATATATTAAAAACTAGAGGATGCCCGCGACTTCGTCCGCGTGGATTTCGGCTTTTAAAAATCCCGTGGGAACTGTTTAATTTTCCGGGATAAAAAGTAGCCTATGTCCTTCCTCGGGATGCAGCTAGCAAGCTATCTCTGTACCAAATTTCGTCAAAATCGGTTGAACGGATGGGCCGTGAAAGGCTAGCAGACAGACAGACAGACAGACAGACCGACAGACACACTTTCGCATTTATAAGATAAGTATGGATTCACAATAATATCAAAATCTTGCCTGACAGACCTTCTCTTTATATTTACTTACTGCTGAATTTTTTTTTTAAATCCGTTCAAAAATTTTTGGTAACGCGCTTTCAAATAGATCTACATAGGTCATAGACACACAGCAGGCAGGCTCTAATTTATAATCTTACTTGGTATTATTAAGAATTTAAGTGGGTAAGACCTAGTGTAAGACATCGGCCTCCTGTACATAAAGTCCGGGATTCGATTCCGGGTAGGTACGCACCTCTAAATTTTCTATCCTCTAATTAAAAAAAAATAGAGTTGTGTGCGTTTTAAGCAATTAAATATGACTTGGTTTAACGATGAAGGGAAACATCGTGAGGAAACCTGCATATTATGAAAGTTCTCGATAATGTTGGCAAAGGTGCTAATGGCCTACCTAAACCCTTTTCATTCTGAGAGGAGACCCGTGCTCAGTAGTAAGCCGGGGATGTGATAAGATAATGAGACCTGTTTTTAAAATTCGAAAATTAGACTTACTAATTGGGCTGGCATGTATATAAATATAAAAGCCCCTAAACAAATAACGGAAAAAAAGACTTACTTACCTACTGTTTTTGTCTCTATTGCTAGCTAGTGGTAATACAAATCTCTTCTTATAATAATATTACGCTAGCAAAATATGTAACAGCATTTAACATGAACTAGATGTTCCATCGATGAAATAACTATTTAGTATGAAATGCATTTGTGATATCAGTTCTATAAGTAATATCTGCTCATCAAACAACATAAAACGATTATTGTGTGTCTGACAAAGAGTTAGTAGTAATAGTATCAGTGCTCTATATCTGATGTTTGAATTGATAGACAAAATAGTCTCATCCTCATTTTATTTATGATGGGCTAAAAAATCTAGTATCGTCCATACACATTTTATGGACTAAGACCCAGCGAGTGAACTTGTGAGTCTTAGCAACATTTACATGAAATGTTTTGGCGGGATCTACTATCCATTCGGTAAGTAAATAGGCATGATCGCAGACAAGAGGTAAGTACTTAAAATTAACTAAGTAGTCAAATAAAAAGATCATAATAAATATATACATATATGACGAGCCAGATAAAAAACCTTTATGGTACATCTAAACATGCCTGTTTGTTTTTTTAACATAAGTATTAACAATAAATAAAAATAAGTTAAACACCTATCCATATACCAGTACCTAATCTGAACTAAAGTAATGCATAATAAATACAAATTCAACGTTGTTTCAGTTATGTGCCAGCCCTGACACTTATCGGCAGCCCTAGGAAAAATTAGTGCAATGTTCTGGTAGTTCAAAACACCTTCGAAGGCATCTGCGCTTGTTTGGCCATCCAAAAAGGAAACGCGGCCACCATTTTGTATAAAAAAAACCTCACAGCCGCACTGATGAGGATTTAGACTTAATTTACTTAGTTAGTTTTTAAAGTATTTGATTTTACAAAGGTTGACATTTTAACTATTGGAGGTAAGGACGAAGGAAGTGGTGCTGATATGTCAGGGTTTTGTTCAAAATCCTCTTCACTGAATACTTTGCTGTCTTTCAGTTTTGCCCTGAAACAAATCATTATTACTTTCATTTAAACTAAGATAATTAGGCATAATTGACACGCTCTGCGGACATGAACCAACATAATTTTAAATCATAGATATTATTGTAAAAATGATTTGAATTTTTTCGTGATTCTGATGACCCTGTGTCAGTGTAGATCAGAGCCATTTATGTTGGAAGAGCCAGCCCTGTCAGAGCCGTATTTTAATACATAGATAAGTAGGTACTGTTAATTTCGCTTGTGTCCACCGCCGCGGGTATGGTTTCCATACTAAAATGCCTGTTTACCTTTTAATGTCCAACGACGTAACGATGAGCAATGCTATAATTATATCTTATACAATCCTTTCTTTTTAAATTCGTGTGAATTTAGTTTTTAAAGTTGTCTGCGAATTTCTCAATATACTTTCTTAATACCTCAGAAACGGAGATGCTTAGGAAACAAAATTTAAAGATATAAATTTAATTTTTTAAAGATATTTGCACAATCTTTATTCAAACTATCTTTATGCAAATATCTTTTTTCGCATAGTGTCGGATCGATGGGGAATTTTCACATTTCATTAATTATAGTGGTGTTCCAAACATTCGTACAAATTTTAAGCTCTATGCGCTTTAATGTAACTTTACCCCTATTTTTTGAGCTAAATTAACTGGACTATAATAACCATAAACTCACACACGTTTTCCAGATTCTTAGTACCTTTACTAGTGCTATAAGCCGTTGCTACCTGCCTTTCATAATCTTAGGTCAACGGGAAGTACCCTATAGGTTTGATCCTGTTGACGGGTCTTGACAGACTGACAGACAACGCAGTGATCCTATAAGGGTTCCTGTTTTCATTCTACACAATATTATCTATTACAGCTTAAAAATAGGTACTCACCACAATACTTGTGATACAACTGATCGCATCTGAGGTGTTGGCAAGCATGAGAACTGTGTAGCGAATCCAAATGTGTACGCTCCTTGTGAATTAAATATCAACCAATCAAGAGGAGTGCAGGCAGGCAACATAACATCCACATTTTGCATAACTTGGTCCATAGAGTCGCAGCTGGGACCCCACAAGATTGTTTTCTCTAGCTTCTCATTTATTATACTTTCATGTCTCTACAAAAAAATACAGAATTTTTTCCCGACTACTGCTAGACAATCAGTACCCTTATTATAAATGCGAAAGTGTGTTTGTTTGTTGGTTTGTCCTTCAATCACGTCGCAACGGTGCAACTGATTGACGTGATTTTTTGCATGGGTATAGATGAAGACCTGGAGAGTGACATTGGCTACTTTTTATCCCGGAAAATCAAAGAGTTCCCACGGGATTTTTAAAAAACCTAATTCCACGCGGACGAAGTCGCGGGCATCAGCTAGTAGGTAATAAAAAAGTCAGTCAAGTTTAAGTCGGACTCATACACCAAGGGTTCCGTAACATCGTACAGTATATAACACTATGTACCTACTTTTAAAATTTTAAAATTTTAATGTTGGCCATTTTGAAATTGGTATGTTTTCTTGTTATAGGGGCAATAATGAAACAAACACACTGTGAAAATTTCAATTCTCTACCTATAACGGTTCATGAGATACAGCCCGCTGACTAACAGACATACGGACGGACAGGGACGGACCGACAGCGGAGGCTTAGTAATAGGGTCCCGTCGGCACTCTTTGGGTACGGAACCTTAAAAACTTGCTCAGGTCTGATCTCGTGAAATGCTTCGACAATGTGCTTCTTGCCCTACCGGCAAAGCTATTCTACTATGTGATGTGGGTCCAGCAACATACCATGTTAAAAAAGGATCGCAGTCATGCACTAAGCTTTGTGAAATAAAAATCCATACTTATATTATACATGCGAAAGTGTGTCTGTCTGTCTACCTGCTAGCTTTTCACGGCCCATCCGTTCAACCGTTTTTAATGAAATTTGGTACAGAGGTAGCTTGCATCCCGGTAAAGCATAGGCTGCTTTTTATCCCCGAAAGTCAAAAAGTTCCAACGGATTTTATAAAAACCTAAATCCACACGGACGAAGTCGCGGGCATTATCTAGTATCAAAATACGTTAAATCTTACCCCGAATCTTTTCACCTTTTGCCATGGATCACTATACCTCAGAGATCCATATAAGCCATCATTCAAGTATATCATATTCACTTTTTCACCACCACGTGTGGCCTGAGAAAGACAAAAGTAAGATTTTTTAAGTTTTTACATGGCATCAGTTTACAGTTTACAACTGTAGCTACAGTTTACAAATGTAGCTCTAGTTTACAAATGTAGTACTTTGTAAATGTAGCTATGAGCAGTTTACAAACGTTGATCGATCGATAATAAGTACCTGAGCCTAGCTGAACGGTTGGCGGTTAAAACCCCACCAAACGGGTGCAGTTTTAACCGCCAACCTACAATGATTAATCAATAATAATTAATGAGCATGGTACCTCAGAAACTGGCACTATTGTCGCACACCAGGATTAGCCAGTGGGCTAAATAAATGCTACCTCTATAATAATGGCTGAGAAATAATTGAGGCATTAATTACAAAAGCTATAAATTACCCGTCGAATATTGTTGATGTTGCAGTACAGATTGCACGAGGTATCGCACAGATACCTCCCCGGCTCCGCTATTATTTGTATGCTCCGCTCCGGGAACAGTTCTTCCAAAGTCGTATTTATCAGTTTGGATACCTGTTGATTACGGTTCCATTTATTTGGTGAAGTAAATCAGTCTTCTTCTTTTCGAGTCGACGACGGTCACCTCAAATACGGGCAGCCCAAAAAGCCGCAACCGCGATAGCTCGGTCGGTAAGAAACAGTAAATCAGTTTGAAAAACCGATAGACGTTGGAACCCCAAGATGGTAGAATATTGACAACCTCGCACCGCAAAGCGCAGAGTTTGAAGACTCCCACTAGGTGGACAGACGACATCAATCAAGTTTGGTTTAGCGTGAAGCTTCAGCCGTAGCGTATAGCTAGTTGGCCATACTGTCAAACGTTCCAGTTGTTTAAAAACCAATTCGGGATATATGCATAGGGTTAGGGTTTCATAAGCGCATCCCTTTTAGGTTAGCCCGTTTCCATAGGCTGCATCATCACTTACTACCAGGGGAGATTGCATTGCCATTGAAAGTTAGAGAGTGTTCAAATATAAATGTACAAACATTCTAATAATAATTTCTAAATTTCTGGTCTGGTCTGGTGGGAGGCTTCGGCCGTGGCTAGTTACCACCCTACCGGCAAAGCCGTGCCGCCAAGCGATTTAGCGTTCCGGTACGATGCCGTGTAGAAACCAAAGGGGTATGGGTTTAATAAAAACTGCCAGACCCCTTCCAGGTTAGCCCGCTATCATCTTAGACTGCATCATCACTTACCACCAGGTGAGATTGCAGTCAAGGGCTAGCTTGTATCTGAATAATAAAAAAAACATGAAAAGTAGGTACCTGATCAATTCTATCAATCCGATCACTCAGGAAACCTCCTCCAATGTCTACGATGTTCATCCCCCTGCCCGCGCGAACCTCGTAGTCAAAAAGTGCCTTCGCGTTTTGTAGCCCCTCTACGTGACTATGAGCTGAAGAACAACTGCTGCCTACGTGAAAAGCTACGCCAACCACCTATAAAAAAGGTATTATGTTTTTTTTTTCTCCATCATTTCCTCAATACTCTTCCTTATCAAACTTTACCTTCAAACCAAGTGAAGCCGCTTCTTCAAGTAAATCGGTAGCCTCCGTTTCAAAGTCACAGCCGAATTTATCTCCTAGTTTATAAATACTGTCGCTTTCAACCTTGATACGAATTAAGAGTCTGAAAACAAATTACCAATGAACAAAGTAAACGTATAAACAATGATCCAAATCTTCCAAGTCATAAACTTTCCGAAGGCGGTTTATTGCTTAATTGCTATACAGGGTGTAACCAGAACGCCAGCATAATATTATACTTAGCGTTATTGTATACTATCTAAACACAATCCACTACCAATAACCATTTGCCTCATTTTGTAGTTTTAGTGATTTAGTATTTTTCAAATCTGCAATGTATAGCGTGCAAAACTCGGGTCAATGCCCGCCTACAACGCGGCATTGACTCCGAGTGGCCTACTTACGCAACGATCGTTAAGCTCTAGGTCAGTCTGATGTCTTATTTGCAATACATCGTAAACTTTTACAAAATTATAACAATTTTTTATATTTTTTTCACGTTTTTTTGTGGTATCATATCAGTAATCGCCAGTACTATCACCTGTCTTCGTTTTTGCCAGCGTTCTGGTTACACCCTGTATAGACAGGAAATATTAATGATAATATCAATGGTTTAAAAAGTGTCTTACCCCACATCTGGCCAGTACTGCTTGACTTTCTTCAGTTCATATGAAGAGTCGAATGTTGTATGTCGAACACCGGACTGACGCGCGTACATCATCCAATCCGGGGTTTTGCTGGGTGCGGCGAATATTATACTTCTATGAAAAATAATTAAACACATTATTATTATAACCATGATTCAAATTTACCGAATATAAAAAACCGTTCTGCTTTTTACCCTACTGCGGCGAAGCCCAAAGGAGAGTTATGTGTTTGACCTGTATGTATGTTATATCCATTCGGTCCGCTCAACGGCTCAACCGATTTAGATAATGATACGTTATTAGATTTGTCTTGATGGCACGGGTGGCACTGGGCGCCTAGATAAAATTATTAAAAAATCAACCGCCGCGCAGTCGGGGTTAAACCGTTGCTGTAAAACTCCCATGAGATTTTCGGTATAATATTTTCTTCTTTATATTATAAAGGGTATCTATGTGCAAAATTTAAGCTTTATATGGGTCCAAGGGTTTGGGCTAAGTGTTGATGTGTTAATCAATCAGTGAGTCAGTACTTTTTATGTCACTACCCCACCGAAAGCCTGTTTGTTTGTTGGCTTGTTGGTTTGTCCTTCAATCACGCCTGAACGGAGCGCCTGAGAGAACGGATCGGCCTGATTTTTTGCATGGATATAGTTTAAAACCTGGAGAGTGACATAGGCTACTTTTTATCCTAGTGAATCTAAGAGTTTCCATCTGATTATACTTTTACAAATGTGACTCACTCAGGCGATACACCCAGCTCAAGTATTTTACGAATCTCCCCCGGCGAGGCGCAGTCGAAGCCGAGCCCTAGTGCAGCTGCCAGTTTTATCATTTTATCACTGTCATTGGCTTTCATAGCTGCAATAAATCCATAAAGTAGGTAGCATAATATTTAAACCTAGTACTTAGATAAATACTAAAATGCGTTGGTAAATATTTTTAGGTATTTAGCTAAGTATCCAGGGAGAAATTCTGTCAATTATTAAAACAAAATAAAATTAATATACAAAATCGCGACTGAGTGGTAGTTTTTAGGGTTCCTTATCCAAGGGTGCCAACGGAACTTTATTACCTACTGAGGCTGTGTCTTATGAACCGTAATAGATAGAGAGTTGAAATTATTACAGAGTGTGTATTTCTATTGCCGCTATATCAACAATAAATAAAAAAACCAAGATCGCGAATTTCAAAATGGCCACCATGCAAATAAAAAAGTATACCTACATAGTGCAATAACTTGTACGATGGTACGGATCGCTAGGCTTAAAATGGAAACGCTTTAATATTATATACTTATTTCAAAATTTCCAACCGGTAAAAACTACCTACTAGCCTACAGCTTTTAATAACCAGCTTACAAATAAGTAAAAAATAAAAATATTTCAGCCAGTTGAAGTTTTAGGTCAGCGTTGAAATGGCATTTGAAGCTGATAACATAATACACGCGGGGCGAGTATATTAATTTGGTAATTTTTTGATTGAAACATGAATTTGCCTTGATTTTTTTGCGTAGTTTACTCGAAATAGACTTCGAGGAATACTTTCGTAGAGAAGTAGCCTATGAATTATGATATATACAATTGTGCCCATAACCTCGTTTGCGGCGCTGACAAAGTCATAGGCAAAAGCTAGTAACCTATATATACTACACATGATCAATTTCTGCTGTCACGATTTTTTTCTTTCGATACAATGAAATAATCCTGACATGAAACTGAATCGATCAGCATTAAAAAAAAATCAATTTAATTAATTTATAATATAATTGACAACTTGTCCAAAAAATTTACTATGCCAAAATTTTAGCGTTTAAACTACCGTGAGTGATTTCCATTATAAATACTATCTGTCCCGGCTTACTCACGTGTGTAGTCGACGTTAGCCCGACTAGTTTCGAACCCATACGGGGTCCTTTTTCAAGGGAGTCCGTCCGCGCCCGCGCCGCGGTTTTGACTGCGGGACGCACGTGCCGCTGCCCGTAGAGCCCGTTGTGAGGGTGGCTCCAATGTAGACACCAATGGGTCAGCAATAGCAGAACATATCCAGAATTCGGGTACGACGCACTACATACGATTCGACAAGGTTTCCGTGTTGTCCCGGGAAAAGTTTCTAGTACCGCGGAAGATACGGGAAGCGATCGAAATTAGTCGCCACCCGAATTTCAATCGTGACAATGGATGGATGCTACCCTCAGCGTGGAAACCGCTTTTTGACGCTAAGACAAGGGCATCAGTCGTGGGACGGGACACCATTAGCTCCGCGTGCCTGGATTTCGGTGACGGTTCCAGTGATGAAGAACAGCAGGAACTGTCGGGAGACGATCGGCAGCTGTCTCCCCCCCCACCCCAGCCACCCTCACAACGGGCTCTACGGGCAGCGGCACGTGCGTCCCGCAGTCAAAACCGCGGCGCGGGCGCGGACGGACTCCCTTGAAAAAGGACCCCGTATGGGTTCGAAACTAGTCGGGCTAACGTCGACTACACACGTGAGTAAGCCGGGACAGATAGTATTTATGCCAAAATTGTTATCACAAATTCACACTGTAAAAAAATATCACACTATATAGTAAATGCGACATGAATGTTCTTACCGTAAAACATCTCAACCCTTGGCATCATTTTCCTGAAGTATTCCACGCGGCGATATACCTCGTCCATATCGAATATGTAAAAGGGTTCTTTCTGTCGTCCTTCCTCTATCATGGATTTCGCGACATCGCCAGGTGTATGATTGTCCAGCACTATCACACTTGTCTTACTAATGAGTTGACTGTCCATTTCTTTAAAAAAAATGCAATTATGTTTATGATATCTTTTCTTTTATAGAAAAAAGGGAGACCTCATTTTGATATCAATGACATCTTAGGAAGTATAATTATTGTAACGATATTTTTAAAAACTGATTTGAAGTTTCAGAAGTTATATAAAACTATTAATTTAAGTATCTAAAGAAAGTATTGTTAAATCTATATTTAACTCTATCAATGTCATACGATCTGTAACTATGTAGGTCCTAGGAGGCCAACTGGAGTGAATTTGTAAAAATACGGGTGTTTTAAAAGTTTTTAGTTCAGTCTCCTTACAAGATTCGGCGCAATTATTGAATATTTTTGGTGTTTAGATCGTTGAACTAGATAATTAGATGTTGAGATAGCAATCGTGCTCTGCCTAATTAATTTATTTTGGCATTAGTTTTTTAGATTAAAACTCTCGGATAGCCTCTGTAGGCGTTGAACCCGAGTTCTTCGCGTAGGTTTTGGGAGGACATTCCAATAATTCGTTAAAAATATTTAAATAACACCTGCTTTTCTAAGTGACGCTTATAAATATTATCGAATAGGTAAACAGAATGAGTACTGAAAATTTGTATTGTACATATTGTTTTGTCAATAATCAAACAATTATGCTTTCCTTCAAGTGATATTGCTTAAAATACTCATAACTCCGAAAAGTTAGAGGATTGAATCCCCGACCTCCTGAATAGCGGACGTCTTAACCACTAGGCTATCACGGCATAGCATTGTAAAAAATAAGATTTCTTTGCATATTATGCTATAGTTGACGCAATAAAAACATAAGGTTTTCCTAAGCGTATTTCCCCAACTTATTCACGGGAGGGTAACTTTTAAATTAATTTTTTTAAAGTCGATGAATATAAGACTTACTGTTTTCGTTTCCAGCAACCTCTGCCGGCAGTGTTGGTAACAGTTTCTTTAATGCGTTTATAATTTAAAAATATTAGCACGTATCATGCCTACTAGATGTTGCACTGACAAAAGAGCTATTTGCTATAAAATTCTGTTGTGATATCAGTTATTTATGTAAGATCTAATAATATTAGTATCTAAGTCTGATAAATAGGTCATTTACTTTTTTTCAAGGCTGAAGATTAGGAAAACTACTTATAGATATAGATTAGGCATAATCAGAAGCTGTTTTTTGGTGATAAGCTGTTGTAGGTACTACTAATAAGTCGTAAAACGCAGAAAAAATTATAGTTTTACGAAGATTAGCCACCCGATTCTTTAAAAATTTGTATGAATCTTTATTAAACGTTTAACTAAATTAATACCCTTACCCTCTAACAAATAAACCTGGAATAGCGGTGGAATAGTTATACTCTGTTTTGTCTTTCTCTGTCATCAGTAATTTGGACATTTGAAAAAAAAAGACAAAACAGAGTATAACTATTCCACCGCTATTCCAGGTTTATTTGTTAGAGGGTTAAACTATAAAGATCTATTTTAAAGAATTCGTGATTTACAAAGCTGTCAAAATTAATATGAGAGAGACGGCACATCAAGTTGTTGCCACTGCAAAATCAAGTTGCAGCACGCAAAACGTTACGTTACGTACGTTGTTCGGAATGTGCTGTCGCCTGTCTTCTGTCTAACTCGTTGATATTTTAAAAGATTAATCAACGTATTAGCTCAAACCGGATTTAAAAAAATGAGATTTTATACAGGTTTGCTCTAAACGCAGATCCCACTAAAAAGTTCCAACGAAATTTAATAAAAAATCCACTCGGTCTAAGTTGCTCAGCTTGTAAGTTATGCTCCATGTAATTTATGTCATTGATTTTGTGTGTCACAAATACGTGACCCAGATTAACCTTAATCAAATTAAGGAAAAAATATATTTCATCAAATTATCGAGAATATTTTCACATTACTACCTATCACTATAATACCAGTAGCACTACCCATATTATTATAAATACAAAAGTATGTTTGTTTGTTGGTTTACCTATCCCTCAATTACGTTGCAACAAAGAAATGGATCGACGCAATTTTTTCGCATAGGTATAGTGGGTATAGAATATAGATGTATGGTAAAACGCGTAAAATTTAACTCCTCATGCGCCATTTTTTACTTTTTGTATCAAATTTCATGTCAAAATACGATTTTAGACCTTATTTTAAAGGCGAACCGTACTTTTGATAATATGACAGTTGACTCGTAGAGTTAAAATGGCGCGTGAGTACTGTGGAGTTATTTTTACGGACTATATAGTAGTATACCTGGAGAGTGGAAATAGTGAAAATCCTTCCCACGGGATTTTTAAAAACCTAAATCTACGTCGGATGGGCCGTAAAAAGGGTACAGACAGAAAAACTTAATTTGATAATGCTACAGACATCCAAAATATTGGAGATAAGATAATAAACATTAAATTGTAATATACTCGTACTTACCATTTTTAAACTGCTGTCCACGGCCCGCACCCGCCACATGTTGGCATAAATCATCCCTTAAAAGTATTTCACAAACGGGGTACGTAGTAAACGGTGCAATCTTCATATACGTCAAGTTTCGTCCTATATAGTTTGACCCTTAAACTGCCGAAGGCTATAGGACGACGTTTTAGACGTGAATATGTCGTGTGAATGGGAAAGTTCAAAGTGAGGATGGTTTCAATATGCTGTGTATCTAAGATATAAGATTTCTGAGTGTTGTGTGGAATTGGCGTGGGTCCGTCATCAATGGTGGAATACCTAAATGTGGCGTGTCTAAAATGGCACCTTTTTGCACGGCTGCCCAAAAAAGGATGAGTGTGTAATGTATGACATGTAGGCATGTGAATTTCATTATTTCACCATAGCTTCTACATGCCTGAACAAATTTGGATGTATTGGACCTATCCTTAAAAACTTACATGATCTCGAGTGATACGAAGCAGCATTCCAAGTGTCAAATGAGCTCGGAACTCAGTGAGTTGGCGAATCACCCCGCAGAACGGTACAGTAAAGTTTCAACAGCTTTCATTCTGTTTTAAAATTTAATTTCGTGTAATTACACCGCGCCGTTGTGTTCGCCAGCTCTTGAAGCTATTTTCGCGCATTCAAAGTTATGGGCAAGTACGGGAGTTGAATAGTTCCTCTCAAAAAGTTCTAAATATGTCTGCCATAAACTTCGTCCCATGACAAGCATTTACCAAATATTTTGATGAAGATATTCGCTTAGAAAGAATTTTTAAAAATTCAATCCCTAAGAGGGTGAAATGGAGTTTGAAATTTGTGTAGTCCAAGCGGATGAAGTCGCGGGCATAAACTAGTCTACTGATAAAACATTCAACCTCAACCTTTCCCTTCTCTGAAGCGGTTCACATTACATCGTGAAAGAGAATATAAGCTCCGAGAAAGGACAAGGATAATTCACCTTAAATGTGTTCGGTATAGGGTCAGAGCAATAAACGTCGAGATAGATACTAGGGTCGGGGCGTATGGGCTCCGACCGTCTGACTCAGCCTAATTTATAAACAGTTTAACCCGGCTTAAGACCAATAAACCGTTTAACCTTTTTCCAATAATTGTATGAGTTGATTAAGCAGATCTTTTTTTCGGTTTTCAAAAGGTTTTCAAGAATCCGACTCGAGTGTAATTTTTTTGTATTAAATACCTCGTTACTGAAGTTAGCTTCAACTAAGTCAAAGTCACACACATTCACAGTTACACACACACAGTCATTCACAGTGAGAGAGATAGTCAGCGCGTGCCAGACCATCGTTTTTTTATAAAAGCTAAAAGATTATCTGGGTATTGTCCCCAACACTGGGGAGGAACGTTTGTTTGGATAATGTTGGCTTTGGGTGATAAAGGTGTAAAAAATCTTACGTCAAAGTATAAAGTCTATTTTTTTTATATTTTCTTCGGATTAGTATTAGAAATCGCGTCATGCATTGGTAGACACTTAGTATGGTGACAATCCCCTGCCAGACACCCTTAAACTTTTAAACTTTAACCCATGATCCAAACATTGTACATCCAAACAAACGTTCCTCCCAGTGTTGGCGACAATACGCAGATAAACTTTCAGTTTTTATAAAATAACGGAGGTCTAGCACGCGCTGGCTCTTAGTCCATATACTTTTTGACTTTTAAATTGATGTAATGGTTAAATTACGTAAGTTAAACTACAAGAGTTCCAGAAACGCTCTGATCTGAGAAGAAGTCATGAAGGGAGATGCGTATACAGCCTTGGCCTAGTACTAAATAGGATTCGGATAGAGTTGAAACACCTTAGATTGTAGAGTTCGCTCTGCATTACATTTTTCATTTCTGAGGGTCATAAGATTAATGGAAATAGGTCACCTCTTTCCATTAATTTTATAATAGTACCTACCTAGAAGGTTAAGACTTTTGTTTCCGACGACAAAAGTTATGTTCGAAGCTCTGATTGTAAAATATTTGAAAAAAGATCAAAATTTAGGTAAAAAATTAAAGAACATTGATAAACGAATGATATTTTTTATTTATATAATATTTGTAAAAAAATTAACAACAATAGCAGATTGAATGATACACGTACGTTACTACAGTTGTCATAAATCGCAATAATGAATATGATGGTTTAATATCACGATGAGATGGAACAGTACGTGTACAATATAATCATCTTGATGGAGCGGTCGATGATGATTTCCGATGATGGTTTTCCGTAGCCTAGATTTCCATTTATGCTGTAAAACAGAAAAAAAAACATTATTTTTCTTATAGCTAATTTCTCTGTCGTAGTGGTGAGTTTTGTTCTTATAAGTGTGAATCGCCGGGTTCGACTTTCGGCGGGGCACATATAGAAATATTATTCAAAGATCCTGTACTATAAAATCACGGACTGAAAAAATTTGGAACTTATCATTTCTAAAATCGTCTCTGGTCTGGTCTGGCCTGGCGAGAGGCTTCGGCCGATGGGCTATGCCTGATGCTTGTGTGGTGATCTATCAACGCACAGTTCAAACTACTGGATGAATCGGGCATAAATTTGGCAAGCAGATAGCTATTATTACGTAGACATCCGTTAGGAAAGGTTCTTGAAAATTCAATCCCTAAAGGGGTAAAACAGGGGTTTGAAATTTTTGTAGTCCACGCGGACGAAGTCGCGGGCATAAGCTAGCACAATAATATTGTTCAGTAGCTGGCAGGAAATATTGTAAATCGACCTTTAGAAAGAGGTTCCGGCTTCGTAGAGCGTTGTCTATGTCACTCATATGTACCTATGTGGCGTCTTGTCGGTCTCAACGATAGAGACAACGCTCTACTAAAACGCTATCTCTTTCTAAAAATCGATGTACAATATTTTCTGCCGCTTACTGTACCTACTATATTTACCTGTAGCTGCAGCGGGTGCAGGTGCAGCTGCGGGTGCCGCGGCTGGCGCGCCCGCCGCCGGCGTCGCGGGCGCTTCGCCAGGGGCACCCTCCTGTGCACGAGAAATTATAATACAGTCTCATACATATGACTTTTACGAGTAACAAGCGTAGCAGCCAGCATGACATGTATTAATTAACAAAATAGATACAGTATCTGACGAAGAACTTGAGCAGACAGTGTCGTTCCTAGTGGGAGAAAATTATAAATAACATGGTTTAGATAAATTTTTTTTACAAAAAAAATAAAAACCGACTTCGTTACACAAACACTAAAAATTGAAAAATAATTTAATTTATTACCGATTATATTATGTATACAAGAGTTAATATAGTTCCATAATAATACTTTTTGGTGCCGGTGCCAATTAGCTTTAGCTGCGCGAATCGTCTAGACTTCATATTTTTATGGGACTCCACAATGGCACCTCATTGGCACCGACCCCAAAAAATATTATTATGGAACTATATTAACTCTTGTATACATAATATAATCGGTAATAAATTAAATTATTTTTCAATTTTTAGTGTTTGTGTAACGAAGTCGGTTTTTATTTTTTTTGTAAAAAAAATTTATTTCACAATTTTTAGTGGCCCCATGGAATTATGCTATGACTGGTTAAAAATCTACTGTTTACTAAGCTATTACACTGATCGCGAGCAATTTACTCTTATCCGTTGAGGAGTTCCAGTATCTATCTTCGAAGATGTTCATCAGATCTTCACCAAATTGAAATGGGACCAACTTTGAAGTATACCCTTTCAAACAAAAAAAGAATTTTCAAAATCGGTCCAGGCGTTTTCGAGTAATCGGGGAACATACATAAAAAAAAAAAAAAAAAAAAAAAGATTCCGACGAATTGAGAACCTCCTCCTTTTTTTGAAGTCGGTTAAAAATAAGGGACAACTGATCAATCAATCGCTCCGTTCTCCCGCTCGTGCTCCCGCGTGGTAGAAATCTCTCGCGCACCTTTCGGTCTGTCACAGAGACTTCAGAGAGAATCAATATTGTTCATTTGCTCAAGTTTTTTTCCAGCATACTTGTATAGCTATTTAAGCACTAAGCTTTTGCTAAATCAATTACACTGTATAAGCTTTTAATCATTTTATGTTTAAAATGTAATTTACTACATGATAATAAGTAAATATACCTATACCTACCTATACTTTGTTAATATTTAAGAATTATTTAGATGATAATAATATTATGTAGACGTGTTTTGTTGAGATTTTCTGAATAACATTTTTAAAGCTATTCAGATTTATAACTATTTATTGTAATTCAGAGCGTTTATTTATGCAGCGTTTGACGTGACGACCGACGACCCATGATATTCACAAATCATTAAGTACTTTTTTTGTTGTTTCTTATTGCAACCTCCCTGGCGCAGTGGTGAGCGCTGTGGTCTTAATAGTGGGAGGTCCCGGGTTCGATTCCTGGCAGGGGTTTGGAATTTTATAATTTCTAAACTGGTCTGGTCTGGTGGGAGGCTTCGGCCGTGGCTAGTTACCATCCTACTGGCAAAGCCGTGCCGCCAAGCGATTTAGCGTTCCGGTACGATGCCGTGTAGAAACCAAAGGGGTATGGGTTTAATAAAAAACTGCCATACCCCTTCCAGGCTAGCCCGCTATCATCTTAGACTGCATCATCACTTACCACCAGGTGAGATTGGAGTCAAGGGCTAACTTGTATCTGAATAAAAAAAATAAAAAAAATGTGTCTAAAAACATAAATACCTGAATCCTAAAATGTAGTTAAAATTATTGCTTTATCAAAAGTATCTATAAATAAAAGATTTAAAACATACGGTTGCATTCGGTAAAACAAAAGCATATCTAAATTATTACGTTTATCGGAGGCCATTTAATTAAGCCTACTATGAATATTAATGTAAAATATTTACTTGTTTTATCAGTAACCAAATGTATTACTGTTTATTTTATTTGATTATTATTGAAGTATGTACAGTTGAATTTACGTACTTGTAATAACAAATATTTCATACTTGTTGAATAAAGCAAAGTAAATAATGGTATCAATTGCCTTTTATACTAAAAAGTCTTTACTTTATATAATTAGTTTTTTTAGTAGTAAATATTATGCTCTAATCTATTATGTATCTGCACTCTAGAAATTATTTTTTGTTCTTTAAAAGCATAGTTAATTAGGATTATAAAACTTACCTCTCACTCGTAGATTAGGTAGTTGTACATGATATGCAATAAAGTTAAGTTTAGGTTGTAAATATAAAATCACTGTAAAAATATACGTAAGTATATTTAATTTCATCTTCATAGTTGTAAGGGGTACTTTATCCAGGGGTTCTTGTCCTAAACTTCTGACAGGTAATACGTGGTAGTCTGATTTTGTATTTTTACGTTTAATGTGTTTACATTATGTATTTCTATAACAATTATCTAACTGTAATTTTTTTTGAAAGTTCTAGATGAAACACATAAATAGTTGCTGTACATATTGTAATATAATATTGATTGTATCACACATTAATATATCGTCTTAAGTAAGGGCGCGATACTAAAAATAGACCTATGGGTGCCTATGGTACCTACCAGCGGCGAAGAGTCAATATAACACGATTCCTATCGGCTTCCCTTTAAGAATTGGCATAATATAGCGTAAGTAGGTACTATTCACATAAATTCCGTAATACATTCGTAAATACAAAGGTTCGATCGTCACAAATGCTATTTTTTTTTTGTTGTTATTAAGTACTAATTTAAGTTAAAAACATAACAGCTAATGTAAGTAACATACACCTACAGTCCTACACCATACAAGCCGTAAAATATCGGATTCCCTAGTTAGATTTTTGCTTAGTATTTATCTCTTTCATTTCCCTAGCGAAAGCGAAAGGAACGAACTAGGTCTGTCTCGCTCTACGGTCGACTAATAAAGAGCACACCAATTTAGTCTGGCCCAGTAGCGAATACGAATTTGGAACTCTGACAGGTCAGACAAATTTGACGTAAATAACTCGGTTGGATCCGAGTTACCCTATAATACCTCCAAATTAAAAATTATATTAATACTATTGTTTTAACAGGTACATGCTACTATTTTGAGTATTTTGTATTTTGAAGGGTGATTTGATATTGATACATTTGTTTTTGTGAAGCGGCCATGCTTGTTTGTTTAAGTTGTTAGTGGTGTTTTATTTTGATATAATAAATTGGGGATGTGATTAATAACTTATAAGTGGTAAGTTCACGGTAATTTTGATTCAGTTTGGTAAGCCAAAATCAGAAATGGCCTTAATTCACATAGATTGTTGTTTAACAGATTTCTTGTTACGTAACGATAGTAATTTTTCTAAATTAAGTTTTGAAAACAAAAATCGAACAGCTGATATTCTTTTAGGTAAGTACGTTTCCGGCTTCCCTTTATCAGATTTTCACCCTTCGCCACTGGTACCTACGTATATTACCTACTTGATAGTAAATATGTAGTTGAATATAGTGTACCTGTGCTGTTGTAGAATACTACTTTTTGTGCTAAATATATATTTTATATTATAACTTAATGTATATATCATACTATACTATTTTTCTAGTAATTATTTATCATAAAAATACCTTCACTGTATGTAATAAATTTATAATTGAAAGTAAAAAGGTAAAGGAGGTAAACACTCGTGGGAAAAACACAAAACAATAATAATATTAATAGTAAAGGGAAGATTTGTTAAATTTTCTTACCAAAATTCTTATGAAAATTAGAACACATAGATTACGTAAGCCATATTTATTAACAGGACCTAAGTATATAATGTAGACTAGTTTAGTAATATAGTTCTAATTACTTTCTTTACTATCTTTCCAGAAAATAATTTTTATTTATTATTTACCACCCTTTACTCTAAATTACAAAATACAGGAGAATATTATATTATGTAAGGATCGGAAGGATAGGCCACAGGAGAAAAAATGAGCTCACATAGCCAAATGTAATATAATACAGAAATTAATTTATTTAACGTATTATTAACTTACAAAAAACATTATTTAAAAAATAAATAATCATAAAATGGTTTTGACGTTCGAAGTTTCTAGGTCATTAGCAAATACATACAAAATGATGGAGGAATTTTTCAAGGAAATTTAACCCCTAACATCTTAGTCGCAAGGGGTTCATTTCAAAATGCTTTTTGGTCAGCTGGTGTTTAGGTCACATTACAATTAATAGTTTATGATAGGGAAACACTTCATGCCTCAACTTCTTCCTCTTTTACCTTCTGGTCTCCTGGCTTGCCCTTGGACCAGTCTGGCTTTTTCTGTAAAACAATATGAATATATTAGAATTATGTTTTTGAAAATATACACCGACAGCGTCAGCTACTTCAAACCAACTCAACACCGCTGCCGGCGAAATGTAATTTCTACAATTTTACATACACCTTAAAACAAGTACATATATATAAATATAGTCTGTTTTAAGGCATATTTACAACGCATACAGCATTTTTCTGTCTCCAATATTGACTTTACCTAATAACAGAGCATAGAAAAAGTTTAAAGATAATAAATTAAAGTTTTCCGGACAGGAGTTTAACAAACCAAAGGCTAATAATTTTTATAACATAAATATACATATATGCATAAATTAGAATACAATAGTATACACATATGACATATACGTGAACAGAACAAGGCTGTATAAAGGTGCATACTACGTTTTATATACAATTGTGCATTTAATTTAGATTCAACATAGTCAGCTAAAAACTGATAAGAAATTGATTTATAAAAATAATACTAGCTTGTAGCTGAGGATGTTGAGATACCGAATCACTTATAGGTAGTTACTACTATTCACAAAATAAATAGCTCTATTTAAATTTAGCAGAGCAAAATTATGAATATATAATAATTATCAAATATATATTTAATTATCAAATTCTAGAGCCATTGTTTTCTGACAATATAAGTGTGAAATGTGCAATTTAATAGAGCAATAAATATAATAAAATATAACCCTCAATTCTATATGAAGTATTGACTGTAGGATGGTTAGAAATATGAAAGGCCATAAGTTCCAACCTTTTGACTATCTACTATTACTACTTAGTCCTAGACACAAGCATTGTCTTGGCCAAAGTAAAGAAAAAACTGTTACAACGTAGTTTAAATTTAATATGTATAAGAAAGAATAAAAATCACAGTAATAGTTTGTGCAACTTCAAGTTTTCATACATATTTAACTTTGTAACAGTTTTTACTAAGAAATTTAAACTTTGTATTTTAATAAAGCAACTATTTTTACTCGTTGCAGTGTCAAACCCCTAAAACTGTATCTTCATTTGTATATAGAAGCGTATATATAGAGCAGTGGAAAATATATTTCACTATCAAAATAAGCGTGTATTTTTCAGCGCAAATACAAATTAATAAACAATTGTTAACTTTCCAAGATGATATCAAAAAGTAACGAACTAAAATATTTCAGGCTATTTCAGGTAATAAAGAATCACTTAGAATGTCAACAACTAAATGTATTATATAAATGGCAGGTAGGTAATACACAAAATCGAATAGACTAATGGCCAAAATTAATAATAATAATAATCAACCTATCTTTAATCTACCTATCACTAAGCAACGTTGTTGTTATTTATCAAAAAATATCATACAATTTTTGACTAATAACAACGTTATAACATAACGACAGAATAATAGATCGATTACTAATTTTGGCTTAATACATAGTCGAAATCGACACACAAATAATTACGGTAAATATTACACTCCAATTTGAAAATAATATAGATAGGTATATAGATAGTTCTTTATCTTATATTTCTACTCTCTGTAGAAAAGTTTAAATTATATTGTGAACTCGGAGACATTTTGATAATTTTGTAGAAATAGTTATCAAAAGTCATAGGGATATAATAATATAATACAGCCAGTAACCATTCTACAAATGGTTTTATCTAAGATGTGCTATATCTTTCACATGCGTCTGGTGATATCTAGATAAAACTTTTTTTTACTCAGATTTATCGAGTTACCTTAGCGCCAGCACCACCCTGTAAATATCGTAATTATTGAAACCATTCATGGGCCTAGATCGCAATATTTAAATTATATTACTTTCAGAGAAAAAAAAATGTATGAGGACTACGTAAAGTAGAACCTGGAATATACTTAATCTTAGGTGATGGGTAAAATGAATGGTTAGTCGAGGAAGGTGTTTATATTAGCACAGAAAAATTAAAAATTGAATTTAAACCTAACAACTCAAGATTTGCAAAGCCATGAAGAACAATTTTTATAAGATTTAAGTTTTAGCTGAAGCTCTAGTAGGATTTTCATAAAACAAAATATGTTATGCACAATATTCACATAATATACGCAGGGGAGAAGCATAATGTACGCTCGCGCTTCAAACATTTCTCACCTCTATTTTTCAGATTTGACATTCATGGGAAATTTTAAACAATTAACCAATAAATAACAAATACTTTTATTATAAAATTAAATGATAAATTAGAATAAATTAATCATCATAGAGTTGATGCGATGGAAATAGTTGTCTGAATATAATTCATATGTAAAGCAAATTCACTTCTTGCCGATAGCCCAATCAGCTTTCTCTGCTTTCTTGGCCTGTTGGGACATGATTAATGATAATGTTATATTGCATTTTATCGTCATTTCTAAAATATATCTTAAACTGTTAATCTTCTTGTTAGATATTCTAAGAATTCGTTTGATAAAACAGTCACTACATTGTGGAACTATCAGGAATGGAAGAAATATAAGATGCAATGTAAAAGAATAGGTATTTTTTAACAGCAAGGAATATTGATGATTTTAATTGAAGTGAATAGATTAAAATAGTTACTAAAGAAAATATTACTATAGGTTATAGGTTATTTATAGAAAGAAGATGTAGTCATAGTCATATTTAAAATAAAAAATATGATTGGTTCGTTATGAATTATGATAGATCCTTAAACTATACCTACTTAGTTATATTTAGATTCTTATATATAATCTAACTTGTATGATTCCATATTATGGTAACCAATTATTAATGTTTACAAAAACATTTTACCAATTTAATAATATCTTCTCTTTTACGTAGGTTACGGTTAAGGAGATAAACATTAATCCTTATTTTTGTTCTTTAAGGCTCCATCTTTAACCATTATAGTTCCGTAGTAGTTTATGATTAACAAATATTAGTATAATAACCATGACCAATATAAATCGGATCAGTTAAATTTGCATACTCTCTCAAAATCAATTGATTGAGTTTGAGTATTACACAAGCTGGATACAGGTGGCCGGCGGCATCAATCGGTTGACAGTGATGATGATGATGATTAGACAAAGCTTAACCACCTCCGTAAAATAGGTATTAATTATTTATTTTATAGGTACAAAATTTTAAATATGCTTACCTCTTTGTCTTCTTCTTCAAGGGTGAATTCCTTCTTTTTGACAACCTTCAATTGATTACGGAAGTTGAATTCAGCAGCCTTCTTCTGCAGCTTGGCGAATTTGTTTTCATATTTGGACACCTTCTTGAGTGTTGGTTTGACGCTAGAAGTGAAATATAGAACCAAGATGAACATTTCATATGAAGAAATGCGAATTTTAAGAACCACGTGGATATTAACTTAGCAGAAAATTTTGACAAGTAACTTTTTTAACACCAGCAATAAGATCGTCTACAATACGCAAACATTTACATAACTTGCAGGACTGTAGAGAACCCGTCAACTGGGAAGAATTTGACGTGGTAAAGTATGGTAATAATCTTCTCTATAATATAAAAATTAATCACTAAATGTGTTGCTCATCGCAAATCTCGAGAACACCTGAACCGATTTCGCCAATTCTTTTTTTTATAATATTCCTTGAAGTACGGGGATGGTTCTTACGGAGCAAAAAAATTTAAAAAATTTGGATCGACTGTTAGGCGGAACGAAGTTCGCCAGGGCAGCTAGTTTTACTAATAAATTTTTATTGATAGTAATATACTTACAATTTTCCTCTGAGGTCATTGACTTGAGTATTCAGGTCGGAGATCTATGAAAATATTTAAGCAGATGATTAGTCAATATAAAAATAAATTTAACAGAAAACAATGTTTAATAGAATGCTTTTGGCAAAAATGCTTTTGAATATTGATTGAAATAATATGTAATGAGTATAAAAAAATTAAGATAATTGTGTAAAAGCTTAGAGATTGGAAAATATAAAAATTCAATGTAACACGAGAATATAGAATTTTTAAGTTTTATGTTATTAATAAAATTATGTCACACAATTAGATCTTAACACCATAAGAAAAGTGAAACTCCGAAAAAATATGAAAATAGCTTAAAATTATTTATAAAAAATCTCATGCATAAGAAAGAAAATAAATTGGTAATCTACGAAAGCGCTAAAATAACCATTGAAGTAAGCTACTAGAAGTGAGCAATATCGATATAACTTATTTCCAAATAAGTTTTAAATGTAACTAATTTGGTGATAAACACTACTTGATTATTACGACTAAAGCACAAAACAAGATAGGTAGAGAACTGAGCGAAGATTAGGCAGTGTTATTTGCGAGCTGTAGAACAGTTTACACCATGTGTCTGCATATACACATCAAGGTAAGTTATAACTAAATCCAATTTGTGATAAGATGTATTTTGCCTGTGCTCTTCGCTTAAATATATCAATGTCTCTAACCGCTAGTTGTGTAATTTTGTCTCGTGTTCTTTGTGCGTTGTAACTGGTAGCTGGTCTTTAGCAGCACTTTCTTCTATTTTTAAATCACTGTGCGGGATATAACACAAGTGCAAAAACTTAACGCTGGCAATATTCTACCACTTCGATGATGGATCAATAAAAATATCCTTTTCGTTACTTTTCATCAATTTTTGTTTTTATTGGTTACCTGCCTATCAATAGCTATCGAAGTCGTATAATATTGAGCGCCGAATTCATTTATATCTTACTAACAAATGTACAATAACGATCTGATTTATATTATTATCAGTTCACTACATATAAATAGTCGTTTATTCATAACGTCGCTGTTGCAGTGTGTTTAGAAGAGTATCGGTGCAAAATCGATCGGCAAATCATGTGGGTATGTCGATGTTGTGTGTTGTTGTGGTTTTGTACCCGAGCGAGGGCACCATCTCCTCGGCCTGGGCAGGAAAAGGAATAAGAAGGATCGACCACAGCATGGCACTTTTAATTTAGCACTCGGTGTCCAACTACTCATATACGGGGTTCGCAGGAAAGAGGTAACATAAATGTGTCAGCATCCGAACACGCAAACATTTCGCGCGAAACCAAACGGCACATACATGAATTGCTGGAGATTTGGAACAAGAAGTTTCACTTAAACTATGCACTTGCGTGTGCCAATAGAGGAACCCGTCCAACGTTCCAATTCAATATCGGTAATTCTACTGCTAAGTTATCAATAAAAAGAGAAAATTCAGTAAGGCCAGTAAGCTGTCACCACACATGAAGCATCAAACGGTCAAATGCAGCGACGGTTGGTAGGTACTCGATTAATGCTGTCGCTTCCGTCATTATCGATTAATATTAAAGTGCCATACTATCAGGGATATATATTAATCGGGATTCTTATGCTTGTTAATCATTTGCTATGTCATGCAAAATTAAAGCCGCTAAGATAAAATCAATGCCAACGACGAAATACCAGAAGTTTCTTCCGTCGACGAGTCGCCGTTAACGACATCAGTTACAAACATGGAGTGTGACATGATATCGAGATGTGAATGGTGGTGGTACGATGAAAAGCGGTCATGCAGCGAGGCAGTCCATGAGGATGAGAACAGTGTTACGCCGATGGCTGCAGCAGGCGTTAGTGTTAATCTTGTAAGCTCCATGTCGGCAGATCGATTTTGCACCGCATGCCTTACCGTGGCTCGACCGGGCGCAGTTCGCGGGTGCCGAATAACGCGCAGGCACACCCTGCTCTATGAGTACACCACTAACCCGCGCTTCGACCGTTATTTACAATCCAACAGCAAACAACCGAAAACTTACAAAGCATTATATTATTATCAAAGTGTAAACACGTATTGTCACACGCGCACGTTTGTTACATAATCGATGACTGTGATATTCACAATGGTCATAATTCATGGGTCAATACCTCATAATCTCTTTTCCTGACTTCATGTTCCAAATCCCACTTCTGGCCCTCACACACATACAAGCGGTCATAATACTCCTGTATTATTCTCTTGAGCAATGCTATAGAAAAAGGAAAGACAGATTATTTAGCCGGCATGATGAGCATGGGCATCTGTGTGAGTGGCCTGCGTTTGTCGACGGAGCGACGTGTGCATGTGTGCGGTGAGCCGTTCAACTATCATGTCGTGTCGTAACAACTATCATAATGAACTCAGATCACGTCAGAATATGCATTCCCAATCCTAATATGCAGATTACCTCCATTTTCCTAATTTGGATAGCTCGTTCTAGTTCATATTTATCCCCCTCAAGGTTGTATATTCTGTGCCAGTACATTTGACATATCGTCTGCAGTTCCGCTAAAGAAAAACAATCACATTTTAACGTACAAACAATTTTGAAAGTGACGCTGTCCGCCTCTCATTCCGGTGGTGGTGTCGGTTTACAGGGTATGGAAGCGTAAGCGAAGCTACATGATATAAAGGTGGGTATTCTATTTGCGACAAAATTTAAGATTTTGTTAACTAAAACTCGATGAAATATCTACACTTGTCATTCTATATTGCTCCAATTCAGATAACGGGACGAAGTTATTTTAGCGAATTCAAAAATTTCATTATTGTTATCCACATTAGTTAGATATTTAAGTTTTTTTTAATTTTCAGCTCCCTAAAGTGATAAAAATGAGTCTGCTGCGAAAACAAATAAATGTCGTTTACTAGTCACATTGTCGGCATGAACTACTCAAACGTAGAGCGTAATACATGACTGCTGTACGCGCAAAGCGGGTCAGACCTCAAGAGCTCTGCGGGCCACTTCCATCTCGTGGTCGTACTTCTCCTCCTCGAGCCGCGCGATACGCTGGTGGTATCCCGTAATGATGCTCGTGAGAGCGGCTACAACATCAACCACAAGTTACTCCCGCCGCTAAGCTTCCGTGTCCTAGACCTAACCGTCTCCGTCAGCGCTCGCGTATTAACATTATAGAAAGTAAGCTAGAGTATGAGTCTTAGAGAGAAATTTAATGAATTATTAAAAAGGAAAGTAAATTATTGGTTCTTAGACTTAACAGCTACTTAGCTCAGAAGGAAAAGGCGCATTAGATTATAAGAGGCCAGAGGGATTTCCTGGCACACCAGCAGAAACATATTAAAATAGACGAAGACAATAGACAACACGCATTTTGACATCACAGCATTAAAATGAAGAAGTTTGGTAAGTTTTGTAAGTTTGTCAATAAATAGGGTTTCCGCTCGGCTCGTCTCACTACCTCCATGTCTTTCCTTTTAACGATGTATTCCAAATCGAACTTTTGGTCTTCTAGGTTGTTGATGCGGGTGTGGTATTCTCTGCAAATCCTTGCAACTGTATCTACAATGCGAATAGATAGTTTACATGGGTAACAATGTTGCAAAGACCTCACTCTGCATTGCCTTGTGAGATGTATGACAGAAATGATTACAGTTACAGATGTTATGGATATATCTAGACAAAAATACGTGAATTTGTAACTTTCCACAAATGTTTATCTAATATAAGAGTAGTTTGTTTTTGGAGATGAATATTTACCTTCGTTCGCATCGTCAACGTTCTTGGGTTTACCGCACCTCTCTTCGATGATGCGCCTTCTCTCGGCAGCTTTGCGTTCCTGTTCCTTCTTCAATTCCTCAGCGGCTTTTTTACGGAGGAGCAACTACAAATTACCAAGACACTATCAGATCTTTCGTTGAATTATTAATAATTATTATTTTATTTAACAGACGATATGTCTGAATTATTATCGTCATTTAAGAGTAGGTAAAACTGAATAAAGGTACAGTGGAGCCAGTTTTATGGAGTAGCTATTTTAAAAATCAGTCAGTCAATCAGTTAGCTAGCCGCAATAAGAATTAATTGAGTATGGGATGGGATATTTTTGAAATGTCTCAACAGCATTTATTATCTAAACAGCTTTGATTGTCTGAACACTTACCCTAAGTTTCTTCTTTCTCTCTGGTGTCATGAAACCTTTCTTCGCCTTTTTGGCCTTGGAGGCTTCCTCCATCCGCTTGCGCACCTCAGCGCGCTTGCGGTCAATTTCAGCCTGTTTGGCCTTCTTCGCCTGGAGACATTGCATGACACAGTAGAATTAGGAACAATGGTTGGTAATACTAAGCTGTGAGAAATTTGACAGTAGCGAAGCTTCTTAGGTATTGTATATAAAATCTTTTACTCTCGCTTACTATTTATGGGCTCATAGTGTACACGCTGCCTAATCAATGAGGCGAATATCATTGTCACATTAGTTCGCTTTACTTTTTGTGAATTGGGTCATCTTTAGACTTCTGTGAAGCTTCGCTTCAATATAGTGTGCGAGTGTGTTTTGATAAATGGATTTTTTGCGTATTTTAATGCTATAAACACAAGTGAAATGCATTTTACTAATATTTTGGACATTATTTTTTCATCAGGAGTTTACAGAGAAAAATGTTTTATATCTTATATGTATATTTTGTTTTAAAAATAACTGATAAAGATTCTTTAACAAAATGTTGTTATATGAGTTATTTGTTTGTTATTATATGAGTATGAGTATGAGTGTGTATTTGTGTATGTGTATTTCTTCTTAATCTTCTTTACTTTACCTCATCGAGACGCTTTTTCTGTAAAAGAAAAATTAACATTATAGAGAGGGTATCTTTAATAGATTCAGTTGGTTAGTGTGTTTGTGTTTTAGTAAAAACTTTTTCAAAAACAAAAATATAACGTTTATTTTAATAATAAAGAAGTTACACATATTATTTAATTCATCATCTTTAAAAATGTGCAGTGTAGATAAGCATTGTGTGGCAGTAAGTAGTATAATAAATATTTTACGTAATAATAATATTAATAAACATTGCATGTTTTAATCATTCAAAATATTGTTATTGTGCATTGAAAAACGCAATGTGTGTGAATCACAAATGGTGTAAAAACTGGTGTGTGAATAACGAAAGCGATATAAATCAACATTGACGCCATTTTTTTGGTATTATTATTAAATATTTTAGTGTTTGTAACAATATTAATAGGCCGAAAAAAGAACAAAAAATATTTCGAATTTATCGACCAACTTACGACATTTTCAACAAAATAATATGTAATTTACAAAATATCTGTAAAATCTCAATTACGAAGGAAAGATTAGTTATTATAAAATAAATATTCTACTAAAACATTCGATATACGGCTATTTACCAACAGATATTTCGAAGCAGGTATACCTGCCTACATAAAAAAATTCTAAAAATATAATTTCTCATTAAGTATGTTAAATATTGATATTATTGTACATTTCTGTATTAAAAACTTTAGAAACACCTACATAAATAGTTATATATAGTTATGACAGGTGTCGTATAAAGTTATAAGCACCTCCTTTAAATTAGGTATATGATTTAAAAAAATACTGCGAAGAATTCTTTCCTCAGTAAGTAGGAATATGTATTTAATGCTTCTATAGTACTTAACGGTAATGATTTTAAAAAATGTACCTGGTCTTTGTGTACAGTAATGTTATGTGAGTAATGGAAGTTTGTTGTTAGTCACTCATCATACTCTACCTGTGTCTCGATGAGAGAAAGAATTCAATACTGTTGATTGTCGTCATCAAGCAGATTGGTTGTAATCCAGATGTCGATGACCGGATGATGCGATGATGCAATGAAAGAAAAGTAATAAAAAAACAAATGTTAACAAAATTAAGATTTTATCATTTGAAAATTTGAAAAATCGACAATCAGTGATGACTGCCGACAAAAGTGAAAACTTGAAACTTTGAAAGGACAGTGGTTTCTTTTTGGATTTTCAAATTCATTGTAGTATTCAAAATTTAAATTTCAAAATTTGTGAATTAAAACCATAAAAATTCAATCGTTTTTACATTTACTGGCACTCTGAGCACTATCAATATTAGCAAGTCGATGACGCGACCTTGAAGTGTTTACCCATTTCTTAATTGTCCAAAGCGTCTAAAGAAATTTTCACATTAGTTTCAAGAAGTAGCTACCTTAAAATTGACTAAGAACAGCAGAGATGAGTGTTTTTGTTTGTTTGTTACTTTGTTTAATAAATAGACTTAATAGTTATTGGGAAATAAATATGTAACAATTTTCACTATCACTACTTTATTAATGGTTACCGAAAAATGAAAGTGATACTTACCATTCACGTATAAAGCATACTTTTAACCTATAAAAGCAAAGTATTTTATATTTTTTTATATAATTATAATTAATTTACAAGCTTACCTCACTTCATCATCCGCCATTGTGTTTGTGTGGATTGGGGTGACCTGTAAAAAGAATAGGTAACATTTTTTAAACTGCTTATTTTGCGAAAAAAAGAAAGATCCGCTCGTAATATTATCATGAAAGTAATATTTTTTCAACGATACCAAATTCCATAGCGAGACTTAAATTAAATTCAGGACCAAGTTAATTACGAAAATTGTTCATCCATTAATAAAGAAAACAAGCCACTTTTATCATCCATCCGTTTTAATTGAATCCCTGTATTTTATGATTTCCTCGGGGGAGAGTTTTGCTTAGAAATACATTGAAAATTTTGGATATTCCAGAGATAATTTTTCAAAAGGACAGATATGAATTAGGTAGATTATATTTTCTAAGTAGAATTTATAAAGCTGTCATAGCCTAGCGGTTAGGACGTCCGTCTTCTAATCGGATGTCGGGAAGTTCGATCCCGGGCATCTCTAACCTCTAACTTTTCGGATAACGTGCGTTGTAATGATTAAAGATCACTTGCTTTAACGGTGAAGGAAAACATCGTGAGGAAAGTCTACCAATCGTGAATGATACTCGTAGTAGACTATGGCCAAAACCCTTCTCACTCCGAGAGGAGACCCGTGTTCTGTAGTGAGCCGGCGATGGGTTGATCATGATGATGAAGTAGAATAATAAGGCTAATAAGGCTTTCGCTGAGCTTGATGACAGTTACTAACCGTTGCTAAAGCCTCCCCTGAGACCAGACCTGAGGCAATTTAGAAATTATAAATGACTGAATTGGCTAAGAATTTAATTTAATTGAAACCGAGATCTCACGCTACAAAAATATAATTCTAATCTACAGTAGGTACCTAGCCCTAGGCACAAAATAGATAGTACCTAGGCACTTTTGTATATCGTGGCATAGGCAAAGGCCATAGTGAAATGTTCTTCAAAAGAGAAACAGATCAAAGTTAAGTCTGGTAATTGGCAGATGACAGGCATTGACCTTGAACTTTATCTGAAGCTACAGTCTACCTACAGCAGTCTAGTAGTAGTCTACAAAGCTGATCATAATATATCAGTGTCAAAAAGATACTTATATGTAAAAAAGATACTTTAACTTTTACATCTTGGATTGGCTGATCAAATAAACAAATAACTAATAAAAGGGCTGTTCAAGCTGATGAGCTATCGAAAGCAGAAACTTAATTATTGCAAATAATATTATATATGGAATGTATTTCAATCACATTAGACGAATACCTTGCTATACATTAAAATCTGTTAGTTGAAGCTATTTGGACCTTCGCCAATACCCAGATGTAGGAAACTGATATTTGATATTTTAACATTTACGCAAAAACGTAGGTATATCCCAGTAATTTTAAAACGCTTAAGCCTTACGTTTTGTTGAGTTGACAAAAATGTTGCATAATACGGCTGAAATGCATTCTAGATCTAAATTAGGTCAGGTTGAATTTATTACGGGTGGAAAACGTGGTTTTTGGTACAACGTGCGCTCTTAACGTAATGCTGGTGGCTGGTGCCGCATTTAACTTCGAGTGAGTTCGGGGAAACTCGGTCGTAGTCGACACCGCTCGGGCGGCGCGGGCTACTGAAATAGGCTGGCTGGCACTCCCGCGCATCCTAATTTGGTCGCAAACGGTCGACTTAGATTACAAACCTTTCAGACGTTGAGCTCTATGGACGTAGGTATTTATGTAATTAGATATTTTTTAAACTATCATTAAATCAATAAAATAGATTCTTTTGTATGACAAAAAAACTATAATCTTATTATTTTAAATTAGTACTAGGTTTTAATAATCTTAATCGGAATAAAAACATTTTTATTTTAAAAGAAAATTAAATTTAAACAAATTAAGAATTTTAAACTTTTTAATATAGTTTTTAATTATATAGCAATCATTAAAAAAAAATTATAAGCGTAATCAGGCTTCAATTGTTAATGCTACGGTCGAATCAAAACATATTTCGAAGCAAAGCTTTCGATTATAAATTAGGAGTCCTAATTTATAATCAAAAGCTTTCAAAAGTATATTTGAATAAAAAAAATTATTCTATTCTACAATCATTGTTAATTGATTGTATCAAAATACTATTTTCATTGTATCATTTACAATCATAAAGTTTACTTAAACTGTTTCAAAAATGCTGTTCATAAACTTTAGGTCTAAGAACTTCAAATAAAAGTAAAAAAATAGCATATAAACAAATAATTTCCTGAATTAAATAAAGTTTCAAGAGAAAAAAATTGCATCGAATCATCGAAACTCCTTATTATTGAAGTTAAAAAATCAATGAATAAAATTTAACTGTAAGTTGAAACCGTTTCATTTCAATGCCAAGTCCTGAAGCCGGATCCTCAGAATCGGATGTTGAAAGTTGAAACTATATTTATCGATGACGTCATAACATACGATTAACTTATCAATCGGCACGGAATCCGAATTATTTTAACTTTGACATACTACGGCACCACTTTGACGCGCGGTAGAAAATTTTCGCCATGAACATATTATTTTCACACACACGTTTCAAATCCATTGCACGCCGTGGCCGTATCACTTCACTTTTGCACTCAACGGTGGGCCATGTCAATTTTTCGAGTGGTTAGTATAGAAAACTTCACGGACTCACCTACGAAAAGAAAAAGAAGATGGCCCTACAGATGGTTCAGCCAACACGAGTCACAGTTGCTGACTGGCGGTCAGCGGGCGGCAAGGTGCGGTGGGCAATGCGTAGGCGCAACCCCCCCGCGCACACTTTTCCCCTCTTTCCCCCTTTCTTCTGTGCATCGATTCCCCCCGGCTTCCCCTTCGCAGTCATTTTTAGAGCAGTGTCGTTTTGACACCAACACCGAAATAACACAACGTGTAAGCTCCATTTGAATATTTGATCTTATAAACATTGAACATGCCGGGCAGTTGTTGAGCCATGGTGTGCAGCCATGAGTTACGAATAGGTAAAGGTATATAATATGTTCCTCCCGACAGAATTTCAGTTACAGCGGCTAATCTTTACGAGCACGACTTTGTGCACAAATACCTACAACTGCACTCTTTATTCCGTCATTCTCAAAGTCTGGTTGGACGGCAATACGACACGACTGGAGAGAGATCAGGCACAGAAAAAAGGCTTTCTAACGCAAGGGAACACCGCTAACTTCCCAACTCTGGGCTACTAATGAGAATTTTTTGACAGAAAAATCTAAAACCCAATAGTTACTTGGCCCAACCCGGGACTTCATGATTTGTAGCCAAATAAGATAGACATTAGTGATAAGACCAACGAGGCAATAAAAGCAGTAGTGTATGTATTTACCGTAGTTATGTCAACTTATTAGGATCACTTGAAATCCGCCCCGGCTTCGCTCGATTGCAATTTGTAAAAATCAGTGAGGGAATGGAATTTCCAATAATTCTTAAGCATTTATTTCTGACGGAAATGACGGACTTTCATACAAATTTTGAGAAAATACAAATTTTGGTCCCGTTGGCACCTTTAGGTACGGAACCCTAATTATTGTTATTAAACTCCAGAGTAAAGTCAACAAAGTAACTTGGAATAGCTATTTTACAACTGAAGTGTTAATATATTATGTACTGGTAGAGGAGTTTCCGGCTTTGTTGGAAGTACCTTTATCACTCGTGTTGTTTGTTCAGGATACCTGCACAAGCGTAACTTTTGGCTCACTCGAGTTTTGTTTAATCCTTTGAAAGCGATCGCAGCGAGACCTTGCAATCATTTTTTTAATGAACCGTTCAGGGAATAAGGAAAGGTATTGTGTAATGTGTGTGTGTTCTCTAGGTGTTTAAAATGAACAATAAGGGCGTTTTCAAATTTGCTGCAAAGTGCAAAAGCAAAAGTTACAAAGCAGAGCCGCAAAGTGCCGCGCTGCTTTGTAAATCCATATTATAAATAAAACCGGCCAAGTGCCTGGCGGGCCACGCGCAGTGTAGGGTTCCGTAGTCACAATCCTCAAAAAACAGATATAACTCCTTAACCTGCGCACTTTACATAGCCCTGATAGTTTTCCTTTAAAATTGATTATATATATACTACTGCTGTGAATTTTTTCACGTTCATATATTATACTTCCATTTGGCTGATAGAGACAAGGGACACGACTCTAATAAAAATTAGCACTTTAAAACATCATATTTTACAAATGAATCTAGAAATCGAAAAATGATGTTCCCACACCCACAATGTTTTTAAAAGACGTATATTCAACGATACCCCACACTATGGGATAGACGAGAAGAAAAGTTCATCCTCACTTTACATGTAGGGGAGCTACCCTAAAAAAATATATTTATAAAAATATTATTTCACCATTTTGTCGGCGTAATTAATGTTTATACCCATGCCAAATTACAGATTTCTAGCACTAATAGTCTCTGAGATTAACCGAGGACGGACGGACAGACAGACGGACGGTTCCTTGTTTACTACGGAACCCTAAAAACGCACGACTGCAGCACTACACCCGCGTTGCGGCCGCGCGTCAGTTCATCGTTCGAAACTGGTTCGAAATTATATGGTTGTGTGGTGATGTGGTTTTACAAAATGAAAGTTTACTTTACTTGAATAAAAAGCAGCGCGGCTGCAGCGCTGCAGCCGGGCTGCCTCTGCGCGATACTGCGATAAATTTAAAGGCGCCCTTAGATAAGTGATTCATTGTCCATTTGTTATCATTTTACTATTAAGTACTAATTTTTGGTCCAAATAAAAAAATAGAGTAATTCAGGTGATTTTCGTTGTTGTTTCTATAAGTAAGCTGTATGGTCTTTGATCTTTGCCTTTTCTACATTTTGATAAGATAAAGCAGGCTTTACGTATTTGATCCTTGTCTGATTTTTGGGATCTATAAGGACTACATAATAATTACATATATACTTTTAGAATATATTTTATTCTTCCTTCTTTCTGCCTGTTTTAGAATCTCAGTAGATTTTGGTTTGTTTCTGCGTGAAATAATTAAAATAGTTTTCTTTGAATGGTGTAGTACCTAGAGGAGATGGATAGATTTTTGTAGGAGGCATAATTTTTTTTAGTATATGAGAAACCCGTTAAATGTATATAATGCAAGGTACGTAGTACACATACTGGAATAGGAAGCGATATGCCGTCACGCAAATCTGCGACCACACCTGCGCGTCATGTACGCGAGATGTAGGAATCTATACGTGCAGGTCTACGGTTGCGTAGGTGTGCAGTGCATAGAACCATTTTATCGTGGGAGGTGACCGCCGCGCAGCTGACGTTCCCGCTTTGTAGTAGCTTTGGTCGCGCAAGTGAGGACATCACACATATTTTTTAAATACTCGAAAGATATTTGCTGTAAATATACATGCCAAGACATCGATACCTACGTATTATTACCTTATACAATGCGCTTGTAAGAAGCCAATTAGAAGGTAATGCAGTCATCTGGGCTCCTCATGAAACCAAATATTGTATGATGTTGGAGAGGGTACAGAACAAGTTTGTCAGGTACTTGTATATGAGGCTGTATGGGGTATATCCATATTATCCTCGAATGTACCCAACATTGTTTGTTCTAGGGATGGTAGGATATAACGAGCTGAGGGTAAGGAGGGAACTTGCGCTCGTTACATATATCTTCAAGATATTGAGAGGGAAGGTTTGCGATGCAGACATATTGGCGCAGGTTAGTCTGTGTGCCCCGGAGAGGTACGTGGAGCGGAGACGCCGGCCGCCGCTGCTGGCGGTGCCGTACGGGCGTACCAACTTGCTCAGGCAGGCGCCGCTGACGCGCGCACTCCGCACCCGCACACTTAATAGCCGAAAGAATAGATATTTTTTGTTGCTCTCTGACTGAGCTCACAAGGATAGCAATGTGGATTATTAGTTATTCATAAGATAGCCGTTAAGTAGTAGATTAATAATTTTATTATCGTTGTAAATTTTTTTTTATTTTTTTTATTTTAAGTATAATTGTTAATAGGTATAATATAGATTAGAGTGCACTGTCGCATTAGGACTACCCTGTAAGGACAGTGCACATTATGGTATAATAATAAATAATAAATAATAATAATTATTGCACCCTTGACTATGTAAACACGAAACTTCCGCTGGTTGAACTACGAAGTTGTCACAGGATCTATTTAACATTGATACTGTTAGTTAAAGGTAGTGTTTATTTAGGATAGCCGATACCACGTGTATAGAGCAATAGTTTTACTTATCTATCTATACCTACTTATCTGTAATACGGTATTTGACAACTAGTAGGTAACTTTTTATCAAACGTCAAAACGCGCACTTAGTATGCGATATTCTCTGGAATGTGACGTCACATAATAATGACGTACTTTTTTAGTTTAATCGATAATTTAAAATTGTTACTACACTTAAAACTAACAAAAGACGTGGATTTTATTTAATATTCTATATAATAATCACTGAGAAATAATTTATTTTTGACGTAAGTAGTCAAATACCCAATTAAGTTTCATGGGTCTAGAAATCAGCTTAGTGGGCAGTCACATCCGCACTTTAGTAAGGTATTTTCGCTTTACAGCACAAGCCTTCCTCAATATACCTAGACCTTTACAATGAAAATTTTAGGCATCGGAATGTTATTTTAGTGCTTGATGATGTAGTATTTTTACCGTTTTGGCAATTTTCCATTGTAGCCGAAATAACAATAGGTAGGTACGTGTTATAATTACTAGCTCATTAGTTGTATACAAGTGTAATCCATCTTCATAATATGTAAAATATCAGCAAATATTATCATGATCAACCCATCGCCGGCTCACTACAGAGAACGGGTCTCCTCTCAGAGTGAGAAGGATTTTGGTCATAGTCTACCACGTTGGCCATGTGTGGATTGGTAGACTTCACATTGTGGAGAACTCTCTCAGGCATGCAGGTTTCCCTCACGATCTCCCTTTACTGTTAAAGCAAGTGATATTTAATTACTTAAAACACACGTAACTTCGAAAAGTACAGGTGCATGCCCGAGATCGAACTCTCGACCTCCTCCGATTAGAAGGTGGACGTCCTAACCGCTAGGCTATCACAGCTTTTTGTCATCAGTAAATAATATACTTAAAAAGAAAAGTCACTACAAAAGGTCTTAGTTAAATTATTATTACAATGTCATTATCAGATGTCATTAACAGCTGCGTCACGCTATTGAGGTTTATGCAGTTAGGAATTCTTGTATATTATAAAAGCATTTTTGTATTAACCATTGTTTTAATTTTCTCTTAAAGGTGACTTCTTTTGTTTCTTCTTCAATATTGTTAGGAAGTTTGTTATAAATAATAATTGATCATCTGTAATACGGGCTGCTACGGCGTATTGTTTGTAAGCAGTTTAGGGTCTGTGCATTGATATATAAGTCAGTCGTTCAGAACTTTTAATTTTATGTATAAGTAATACATTAATTAACAGGTAATTAAAAGAAACATTAGGGTGTGCTTAAAAGTACAAAATGGCGCAAAATTTCGCAAAATACAATACCGCGAAACTTTCCCGCGGAGAAATGTCATGCAAGAATGGAAAATAAAGTTTTGAAAAGACCGTAAAAAGGGGATTAAGCTTTTAAATGTTTTCGCTCTGAAAAGTCAAATTCTATAAACTTTTCTTTTTCCGCCAAAAACGAGAATGAAAGCAAACAATTAATGAAAGAGCTTCAAGCGAAAAGTTGCGAAAACGGCTGTTTCAAATATTACCTTCCAATCAGCAAATATTGAATTTACAAAGTATATGAAGCTAGCTGACCCGCCCCGGCTTCGCTCGGGTGGAATTTAGAAAATCGAGGTGAGGCATTTCCAAAAATTCTGAAATACATATTTCTTCATTTGTTACCGAAAATCCAAATACCAATTTTCCTGAAAATAACTTGAAAAATGACGGACTTTCATACAAACTTTCATCCCCTATTTAACCCCCTTGGTAGTGGAGTTTCCGAAAATCGTGAAATACATACTTTTTAATTTTTTTCCGAAAGCTTAAATACCAATTTTCATCGATGTAACTTCAAAAATGACGGCCTTTCATACAAACTTCCATCCCCCATTTAACCCACTTAGGGGTGGAATTAAATTTTAGAATTTAAGAATTAAAAAACTCCTTTCTTAGTCGATACCTACTCTTTACAAAGAACACACCCTCAAAATTTCATGTCTCTATGACCAGCGGCTTAGGCTGTGCGTTGATATATAATATGTCAGTCAGTCAGTCAGGATTTAGAATTTTATATATATATATATATATATATATATATATATATATATATATATATATATATATATATATATATATATATATATATATATATATAAAATTCTAAATCCTGACTGACATATATATATATATATATATATATATATATAGATTTGGTTTACGGACTTCGTCTATTAGCAGTTGTTGGCTGTTAGTTAGCAGTTTGATATCTATTTATACAAAATTTGAAGCTGTCTGTTATCAACCTATACAATTCAAATTTTACTCTAGCAAGAGATTCCTTTCGCAAGTTAGGCTTAAACTAAGAAAGGATTTGTAGAAATTCCAACGGTAAGTATCTTTAAAACTTCAAAATAAATCCACAATGATGAAATTGCGGTAAGCTATAATATACGTGGTAACGTTATTTTACTCAAATTAAAAAGCTTGATTTTTATCGGCAGTTTGTTATAGATGCACTGCATCGATCAGCCTAAAAGCCTTTTTCTATGAATGCCTACAAAATGGGAGCAATGAAAAGCTATCAGCGAAAATTGAAACCAACGCTTTAAAACCATTGGGTGTACATAATTGGTACTGCCGAGTGCCGAGCTTTTATGTTTTTTGTGTGCTCTTTATCCTAATTACCATCTTTGTAATGGGTGTTTAGGGCAAATTGGTTGATGTCTTTAACTTTACTAGTGTAATACAATACAGGTGAAACATCCTCCATACTTACTAATATTATAAATGCGAAAGTGTGTCTGTCTGTCTGTCTGACTCTCTCTCTCTGACTCTGTCTGCTAGCCTTTCACGGCCCATCCGTTCAATCGATTTTGACGAAATTTGGCACAGATATAGCTTGCATCCCGGGAAAAAACATAGGCTACTTTTTATCTCGTTAAATCAAAGATTTCCCATCGTATTTTTGTTAACCTAATTCCACGCAGACATTTCACATATTATAAATGTGTGTGTTTAATTTTCGGTTTATTGGTTTGCCTTTCAAAATTTTATTGGTTTATTGGTGACTTCAGACGCACCCAAAATATGCCTGTAATGATATAAGCGGTTGAGTCTAGAAATTCGACTCGCCTGATTAATTGCAAATCAATGAAATAATAATTATGCTTTCTTAGATAATATTGACGTTGGTGCAATGTGATTAACAATATTACATAAAACCCTTTTGATATTCGGATTGCTTCGTATCACTACCCCTATTATAAATGTGAAAGTGTGTTGATTTGTTGGTTTGTTGGTTTATTGGTTTGTTGGTTTGTCCTTCAATCACGTCTCAACGGAGCAACGGATCGACGTGATTTTTTACATGGGTATAGTTTAAGACCTGAAGAGTGACATAGGCTACTTTTTATCCCGGAAAATCATAGAGTTCCTACGGGATTTTCAAAAACATAAATCCACGCGCACGATGTCGCCGGCATCAGCTAGTACTATAATAAATGTTTTAATCGATTGGGACATAAGCCATTCTCGTGAACATTTAGGAGTTATTTTGTTATCAAAATGACCAAAACATTAAGCACAATGGTATTTAAATAGCCGTTTCAAATTGTTATGTCTATTCAAATCCGCTAGCACATCCCTGTTTATATTTATTCCTGAATTCATTTTATAGCGCGAATTGAGTAATCCAGGATCTATTGTATTGATAGAAATATGTGAATCGATAGGGCATTCCAAATCAACACATGTTTATATTTTTAAGCTGTTTTATTAGCTTCACTTTTGTCTATATCCATACTAATATTATAAATGCGAAAGTGTGTCTGTCTGTCCGTCTGTCTGCCTGTCTGTCTCCTAGCTTTTCACGGCCCAACAGTTTAACCGATTTTGATCAAATTTGGTACAGGGTTAGCTTACATCCCTGGGAAGGACATATAGGAATGACTACTTTTTATCCCAGGAAATTAAAGAGTTCCCACGGGTTTCTTAAAAAACCTAAATCCACGCTGACGAAGTCGCGGGCATCATCTAGTACTTAATATTTTTAGTAAAAATCTTACAAGGGATTTTATCCATTCTACTAATCAATTCTCAACTTTTCGGAGCTATGTGCGTTTATATAAAATATGATTATCACTTGCTTTAATAATGAAGGAAAACATCTTGAGGAAAGCCGCATGGCTGCCTAGGAGTTCTCAATATTGCTCTCAAAGGTGTATGGAGTCTACCAATCCGCACTCTGGCAGTGCGGTGGTGACCGATGCCTTTCTCTTTCTGAGAGGAGACGATTTCTGATGATTATTGTGATAATTGAACCGATTCCCAAGAAACTTCACACATGAATTTTGATCTCATTTCTAATTTATTTCATAGCTTTTTCTCATTGCATCTTGTCGGATGCATATTACAAAAATGAAAACCGAAAATTTTTTTACCCCTTTTCTTTAAAAGTTTCCTAGAAAATGATCCCTTCAAATATGAAATTTGATGTCACTTTGCACTTACACAACCCACTCTAAATCCCGTCCTCTACCAGTTCGATCGATCAAAATGTAAGGCAATTTAAAAGCCTTTGTTAGAGCAGAGTTCCAACGGAAATATTCTGTCGATAGCAATATTCTCGCTTGACTTCGAATAAATAACTTTTCCAGTCATTCCAGAGAAATCTATTCATTTTACCTAATAAATAAATGTATTGTGCTGTAAAAATGGAATTTTTCATAACGCTTTTTCTTTTGATTACAGGAAGAAAATCTACCATCAATACAAGTGGAAATGTCGCGGGGAAATGGTTTTATAATTTGAGATTTTCTCACTAAAGATGACTGTGGATAATCTATGCATCATTAGATATATCACGTCGCGCTGTAGCTGGCGTGTTCCTTGGAGATTCCCTAATGGAAAGTCAGCAGTCCCTGCACCTCGCCTGACTTGCTAGATACTAGAACTTTTATGACCTCTGGAACTGCCGTCGTCTAATAAGTATTTCAACTTATCTACAACTAAATGATGCAATGCGATCTTGTCCGTGTGGATTTAGGTTTTTGAAAATTCTTAGGAAACGCATCGATTTTCCAGGATAAAAGTAACCTAAGTCGTCCACGTAATCAGGTCCGTAATGAGATTTTTAAAACCTCTTTGATTTTCCAGCACAAAACGTAACCTACGTCCATCCCCGAGATGCAAGCTATCTCTGTACCAGATTTCGTCAAAATAAGTTAAACGGATGGGCCATGAAAAGTGACTGACAAACACACTTTTGCATTTATAATATAGTAGTAGGATTGTAGGTAATAGCTGCTACCCGTGACATCATCCGCGTGGAATTTATGCTATTCCCGTAACGCTAATATCATGTTATTCTTCAAGATAAAGAGTAGCTTATGCAAATCTACACATTTATATTTTTGTGTAATATCGGTTTAGGCCCTAAAAAATTAAAGACCGACAGATTTTTTTTTTTCAAAATAAGAGCGATGCCCCGCGGCTTCGCGCGGCAAAAATGTTAATCCGCTGTATTCCCTATCACATAGGAATTTCTGGTTTTATTCCGTGTCTACATTATAAAAGGCAAAACTTGAGTTTTTTACGTCCAAAAACTAATCCAATACTTTTTATAAATGTAGGTATTTATAATTTACCTATTGATGAGTTTAATGGTGATAATTATATTTCAACGCGTAATAAAACTTTGCCCTGCACGGTTCGTTGGTTGTAGACAGCAGACAAATCGGCCTATGACGACCTCATTCTTACTTTTACTGCCGCTATTTCTGGCAACGCGTCTAAAGCCGGTCGCATATTATCAGAAAAAATCGGACCCGCGCCGGAAGACACTTTGCTCATAATGTTGTAAATTGTAATAGACCCCCACAGACATTCTGCAGGCTGTCTGAATGTTACCGGATCGGATGAGGGTTCTGATGCTCTCAGAGAGAGTGGAACAAAAAGCTTTCTGACAGATAATTTCAGATAATATGTGCCGGCGTTATACAACGTGAATAATAATAATCTTGTGAAAATGCTATCAACACCCTATATTCTTTAAAGATCTTGTATCATGCTGTGATTAAAAATAATAAGACATTATTAGCCGTGACAGATGTCTGGCTAGGACCACAATTTTCAAGAATAAAGGAATGACCCTCGATAAACTACTTAGTGTAAATTTTGGTACCTAAATCATTTGATTACCTACCCACCCAATATTAATCCCAATATTTTTATTACTTTTACTATCTAACAAATAATGTTTTAGATCCAAGTAGATACCTATTGGCATGTGGGTCCTTTTTAAAGAGAAAAGTGTTTGTTGACACCGGAGACATTATTAAGCTTTTACGGTATTTTACTTTGCCTTTAAAATTCCATAAAAAATCATAAAAATTTGAAGCTCTCAAATAACCGAGAGAGTATGAAATTCCGGAATAATTCGCGCTCTCTTTTATTTAGGAACCAATACAAGGAAATTCCGAGGGCGCTCACTTATTTATAAAAGAGAATTTATGACAAACCAAATTGGGTGTAACGGAAGAGTTCATATTTTCTGAAGACAACGCTTGTCGTGTACCGCCCACGCAATACCGCCATTTACGTTGGGAAATGTGTTCTGTACAACGCGTTAATATAAGGCTTAGAACCGACCTCTATCTTTGAACATCTATACTAATATTGATTTAAGTATAAAGAGGTAATGTCGTTAAGTTTGTTTGTAGGGGGTATTGGGTAATCTCTGGAACTACTGAACCGATTTTGAAAATTCTTTCAACAATAGAAAGCTACATTATTCCTGTGTGACATAGGCTATATTATATACATGCGGGCTAAGCCGCGGGGATCAGCTATATTATATTATATATATGACATAGGCTATATTATATACATGCGGGCTAAGCCGCGGGGATCAGCTATATATTATATATATAGCTGATCCCCGCGGGGTATATATTACGAGATGATGTTTACGACTTTGTCCGCGTGGATTTAGGTTTTTAAAAATCTCAAGGGAACTTTCAATTTTCCTGAATAAATAGTAATCTATTGTATCCGACAGAATGCAAGCTTTCTCTATACCAGTCTGTGACCAAAATATAGATGATGTCCGCGACGTCATCGACGTGGATTTAAGTTTTTGAAAATTCCCTGAGAACTTTTTGGTTATGCGGGATAAAAGTTAGCCTGCACCTATCCATCCCTAGATATAAGTTCGTCCAAATAGATGATGCCCGCAATTTCGATTATGTGGATTTAAGTTAAGTCGCGGGCGTCATCTACTTCAAAATAAAAATACAGTGGAAACTCGATTAACCGGACTAATTGTTGTCTTTAGTGATTCGGATAATCGAAAATCCGGATAATCGAATGTATGAAGAAAAGCGGGTGTTGTGCATATTATGTAGTTCACCATAATAGTATTTTCAATTTTCAAAGTTAGATAACTATACCATGTGGGATCATATGAAACCGCTTTGCCTGCACATTCTAAAACAGGTTTTTATTTATTTTTTTGCATAGTAGTTTTTGTTTATCGTACAAAATGGCGGAAAAAATACCGGAGTATGGAATCCTCGGTGCGCGAGTCTGACTCGCACTTGGCCGAACAATTTTCGGTTGGTAGTCCGGATAATCGCGAATCCGTATAACCGAGGGCCGGATAATCGAGTTTCTACTGTATTAAATAAATTATTCTTTATCATTTTATCGAAAACGTATAAACCAACTAATCTGAGGTCCTGCCTCCTGTGAAAGTAAAACTGTTTTGCAGGAGTTATTGTCTCGGTATTCTGATTTTTAGGGTTCCGTGCCTTAAAAGGAAAAAGGAACCCTTATAGGATCACTTTGTTGTCTGTCTGTCTGTCTGTCCGTCTGTCTGTCTGTCCGTCGTGTCTGTCTGTCATTTATTTTTATTCATAATAGTTTTTGATTTATCGTACAAAATGTCGAAAAAATACGACTGTAATACGAAACCCTCGGACTCGCACTTGGCCAGTTTTTATCTTCTTTCTTGATCCTATATAGGTTTTCATATTTTGAATATACCATTCTGAAAAATATTGCTTGACAAGCGCAGACCAATCTCCTAGTTCACAATTCATATAACCAAGATACCGAAATACGACGCTGCAATGTGAATCTCCAAAATGAAAAGTGTTCGCTCGTAGCGCACCAGTTCAATTTCCAAAACTAGTGCGCCAGAGATCCCTAGGGAATTTGCTTAGAAGTGTGTAATTGGAACTGGAATTTCGACCGTCCAACAGAATACAGGAAAACCGATTTATTTATCATCGCTATATACTATACAGTATAAAGTTAAGCTCGCCGCGTCGGGCTGCGCTGCTAAGCGGATTTCATACAAGTTTTCACGAATAGATAATATAATATAAGGTAGGTAAGTAGGTATAGTACGCGGCAGAAAATAATGTAGGTACAGAAGGACATGGTAGATTTGTAAAGCGTTGTCCCTGTCATTGAGACCGACAAAACGTCATATAGGTATGAGTGTCAGAGACAACGCTCTACAAAGCCGAAATGTTATTCTAAAGGCCGATGTACATTACTTTCTGCCGCGTACTGTACATTGGCCTTTAGAATGAAATTTTGGCTTTGTAGAGCGTTGTCTCTGTCACTCATACCTATATGAGGTTTTGTCGGTCTCAACGACAGAAACAATGCTCTAAAAATCCGCTATCTCCTTCTAAAGGTTGACGTTCATTATTTTCTGCCGCGTACTGTACTTAGTCTCTCGCTGAAAATTCCTCAAATGTTATTACGGGTGATCTCCTAGTGGTTAAGACGTCGTAGAAGATAGGTGGACTTCTGGAAATCTGGGGTTCAATCTCGTACCTACACTCAACTATAAATTTTCAGAGTTTTAATATGCATCTCAAGCAATTAATTTCACTTACTTTAACGGTGAAGGGAAACATCGATAGGAAATCTGCATGCAAAGATCTCCAAAGCCTGTGTGAAGTCACTAATCCGCACTTGACCAGCATGGCGGACTATGACCTAAATCCTTCTAACTCTGAGAGGAGAGCTGTGCTCAATGGGCCGGTGACGGATGGTGATGATTACTGGTGACCGCAAATTAAGGGACAAGAAAATCGCCTCTTACTTTGCGGTTTTTGCACCCATGTTAATACTCTTAAATGCATAAAGTATACTTGCGAAGCTATGCCAAGACTGCTAGAGTTATGAAGAGTTCGAAACATACCGTCTTTTGTTAACACAAGCATAATTACGCACATTAAATAAAAGGCTCAAAAGCCTTCAAAGAAATTGGTTAAATAACAGCAAACATGAGTCGAATAATATTCCTCAGGAAAGACTCCAAACATAATTTTAGCCCATTAGTCATATAAACATTTTCCTTTGTAAGAAATATAAAGAGGAACATTATGTCTAATGACTGCTCGAGGCGGAAACGGAGAGATGTCTTATAATGGAGAAGCAAACCTCATACAGTTCATTTTACTTAAAAAAACTTCTGGCATTGCACCTTCTCCGTACGGAATTCATCGATTTATTTAGGGATATTAAATGAGGAGCTAGAACAAGAGTGCACTATGCTAGTGTAGGATTGACCTATCGACAGTCTTCAATAGAATAGTCCTAAGCGCAAGCACATTCCCTGCTGTCATCAAGCGTTATTTTTTTCTAAACTAAAATAACAGGTCTAAATATATTGCTATTTATATTACTATACACCTACCTTTCATTATGCTCGCTGTGGAAAAGGATAGCATTAGATTCAGACCCGATAATTTAGTTTGGTTTAGAGATTTCATAGTGTACAACATAATTACCTAGTTACAATAATATCTATTTTTATTATTGTTAAGTTATTGTTAAAATTGAGTCATACGAGAACACCAGCACACGAGTAGATATATGATGTTGCGGTAATTTTGCAAACGTTGCTCGCTCTAGTAATTTTTTAATCTCTCTGGGCGAAAACATGAAATCTGACAATCGCATGTGCTACTGAAATATTGAGAATAATAAATGAAACCAGTTAGAACATGTACTAGTGATGTAAACGGTAAATTGAGGGAAATTCTCTTTGAAATGGCCTACTGTGAGCTATTATTACGAGTTAGTTGATGCTCACATAATATACGTAACTAGCTGTTGCCTGTGTTTTTTTTAATCCTTCCTTTTTAATTATGCATAGTGAAATGTACTTATTTTATATATCTATCTTCAGAATGTAATCTATCTCTGTGCCAAACGTTAAGATAGTTCAGCAGTTAAGCTTTAAAAAGATAAAGAGACAGGTAGGCAAATACTCAAATTATGATGTATCGAAATATGGAAAAGCGGACCCGTGGATTTCTCTCCACTATAATAATAACCTATAGTACGCGAGGGATGGCAATCGGGATGGGGACGCCTCGACACCCGCGCTAAGCCAGTGCGGGATAGGATAACACGGGTGACGTGCGGGTGTGTGGGGCGTCCCCCCGCCTCATACTCCGATTGCCATCTCGACCTGTCGCGTACTATAACTACGGCCACAATGACATCTTGTAGATATGTGAAAGGAACTAAAAAATAAATATACAGTTTCAAAGTTAGACGGTCTCAAGAATTTAAATACAAATGTGATTTAAAACTAGTTATTTTTACCGAAATCTGGCTAACAACACAGACAAAGATATTAGTTTCTAGAACGTGTTTACAAAATTGCATTGAGTTTGATTGGTTAATATATAAATGAGAACCAAACTAAACTTAGTTTGAATACCTACCTACGAAAATAACATTAAGAAATGGTCGTTGGTTGGTCGTAGAAAACTTTTCAGCAATCGATTTTATATTATTATAACTTAAAACTTAGTTCTGTTTGCTATTAGTCTGAATTTTATGGGGTTAGATATAGAATAATTTACCAATGAGTCAAAATAATATTAACACTTTCTCATGACATGACACAGGTATAATATAGATTTTAGGACTATATGGCGCCCTATAAGCTATAGCATGCATTTACTGTACGAAATTAAGTTACTTTTTCTTGATAAAAAATCCCACAAGTGCCGACTGGGTATAGGCGTTAGTACTATTATATTATTCTGTGGTATAGGTACCTGGAACCATAACTTTTCGCGCCACATCCAAGCGCTATCGCTGCTTTAGTCAAAACTATTAAACATACAGCGCCATCTATACATAATTGAAAATATCACAATGTAACGATGTTCTACGATGAAAGCTCCCCTAAGTCAGTTGAAAAGTGGTCGTTGGTTGGTCGTAGAAAATTTTTCAGTAATCGATTTCATATTATTATAACCACAATAACTTAAAACTTCTGTTTCCCACTAGGCTGAAGTTTATGGGGGTTTGGTATAGAATTTACCAATGAGTTAAAATAATATTGACACCTTCTCATGTCACAGATATGTAGGACTATATGGCACCCTATACATGTACTTATTTACTGTATGAAATTAAGATATTTTTGCTTGATAAAAATCCCAAAAGCGCTGACTAGGTATTGGTACCTGGAACTATATTATTTTAGGCCACTTTGATCAAAACTTTTAAACATACAGCGCCATCTATACGTAATTGAAAATATTACGATGTAACTTCTACGATGAAAACTCCCCTAAGTCAGCGGAAAAGTTCAGCACCTTAACGACGTGGTTTCAGACAGCTTCAGCAGATGGAACTAAGTTCTAATACTGGAACTGAAGAAGAATAAAGTCTTTGTAACTTTTTCAGTCGTTAACTATGCGTTTTGCTAAAATTTAATTGAGATATCAAATCGACATTTTCCCGAAAGCTAAATTATTATTAACTAGCTGATGCCCGCGACTTCGTTCGCGTGTATTTAGGTTTTTAAAAATCCCGTGGGAACTCGTTGATTTTCCGGGATAAAAAGTAGCCTATGTCACTCTCCATAAAAATCACGCCAGTCCGTTGCTCCGTTGCGACGTGATTGAAGGACAAACCAACAAACCAATAAACCAAAAACAAACACACTTTCGCATTTATAATAAGGGTACTGATCTCCACACTAAATGTTAAATTATAAAAGATCAATTAACGAATACAATTAAAAAAACCGGCCAAGTGCGAGTCAGACTCGCGCACTAAGGGTTCCGTACTACAAACGTATTTTATCGACATTTTGTCGTTGTTGTTTTGATAAATGAAAAACTATTATGCCTAAAAATAAATAAAAATCTGTTTTCGAATGTACAAGTAAAACCCTTTCATATGATACTCCTTTTGGTATATTAAAGTTGGGATAGCAATATTTGTTCACGAACACAATGTTTCTTGACAGACAGACAGACAGTCAACGAAGTGACCTATAAGGGTTTCTTTTTCTTTTTGAGGTACGGAACCCCAACTACCCATATTATAAATGTGAAGTGTGTTTGTTTGTTGGTTTGTTGGTTTATTGGTTTGTTGGTTTGTCCTTCAATCACGTCGCAATGGAGCAATGGATCGACATGATTTTTGCAGGGGTATAGTTAAAGACCTGAAGAGTGACATAGGGTACTTTTTATCCAGGAAAATCAAAGAGTTCCCGCCGGATTTTAAAAACCTAATTCCACGCGTACGAAGTCGCGGGCATCAGCTAGTTTATTTTAAAATCAAAGCGACACAAAGCTCAGGATCTATTTCAAAGGAAGTGCAACTTTATGTTGCAGGGGGGGGGGGGGGGAAGGCTGAAGGGGAGGGGAAGATATGACGTCACAATCCTAGGCTGCGTGTACGGGGCAACGCCTCTATTTGGGTCACCTATTTTAGGATTGACTTGTCAGATGGAGGTAGAGAGAAATAATCGTGTATTATTAGTATGTAGTCTAATTTATAATAATATAATATACCTAAGGTCATTTTCGGCTGCCGCACCAAACCCGTGCTTTCGTGATCCCTTTCGTCAAAGGTTGCCTGGAAGAGATCGCTTTAGCGATAAGGCCGCCTTTGCATGCTACAGCTATTAGAGTAAGATCCCTGTATTGTGTTTTTTCAATGTTTTCTTTGTCTTGTGTGCAATAAAGTGTAAATAAATAAATAAATCGGTAGAGGTATTTGAATTTTAACCTATGTTCTTTTTCTTGAAGTGCTTGGCTAGCTGCGATTCGGGAGAACCGATTTTCGATCCTGGGCACTTCTAACTTTTGAAATGAAATGAAATGAAATGGTTTTTCTGCATGCCTGAAAGTGCTCCATAATGTTCTCAAAGGTGTGTGAAGTTTGCCAATCTGCATTTCACTAGCGTAGTGGACTTTGGCTTAAATGAGCTGATAATAGGTTAAAATGATGACGATGATGACTTTTTCTAAGAAAACAATTCATGAAATCCCTCTGTTCATAGAATTACGTACCTATATACTATTATAGGTACAGTATAATCCTTATTTTAAACGTTTTTTTTACTAAAAATATTTTTAAGGCATATTTTCGAATATTTACGAAATTTAAAAATATTTATTTAAATAATTTAACTACTTAAAGTCAAATAAAAAAAATTAAGTACTTATCCTGCAATTACAAAACTAACCGTTGTCTCGTTTAAAAATAGCAAACGCCTTAATCGCTTTAATCATTATTTCCAACTAATTCCCGTTCGATGGTCTCTCCCCCCACCATACCCCTGAACATCCTCCATCAAACCTGTTTCAGAATGAAACTGACCTAATTCCACCGCTGCATACCCCCTCCGCACCGACTGACGTCATACTTTAACCCAGAAACGACAACATAGCATCCCAGATACACCCAGCATGCAATAACAGCAACAATTTTCGAAGACGTACGTGTGATTATTGTCAAGCAAATGGTTAACAGTTACGACGTTTTGTTTCTGAATATAGGGGCATGGAGTCAAAAAGTAGGTCAGCCAGGGTTGCAGCCTCTATTCATGAATCGAAGCACGCAGAGCGACGTTCATTCTTGGACGCATGAATCACTTTATATGTATGGTGGATGACATAGAGGAATATTAAATATGAAACTTTCTAATTTAATTCTAAGCTAAAATACAAAGGAGTTCGGAAAGACAATTGCTTTCTGTAATGTGTATACAGTCAAATAATTTGTGTTGAATTTTAAGTGAAATATCTTCACTCAGCAATTTCATTTTATCAATAAATAATTAACATTAGAAATAGGGTCTACTGCTGAAAACAAAATAATTATTCTTCATTGTTACATGTGCTGAGTAAGAATTTCTCACTATATTGAGAACAATACGCAGATAAACTTTCAGCTTTTATAAAATAACGAAGGTCTGACCCTCGCGGACTCTTAGTCCATAAATCCACGCGGATGAAGTCGGGGCTTCAGCTAGTAATAAAAAATTAGGAAAACTAGGGGTGATAGGTAATATTTCAACAAAACTTTACACCAAGGTGACAAAGTCCGAATAATCACCGTCACCGGCCTTCAGTTTATTCATAGCGTAACTTAAAACAGAACCAACAGTGGCTGGCCTAAAACCACTGTTCAAATAGTGTTTTAATATAAGTACTAAAGGCCTGGACAAACTCAAAGCGATGCACCTGGATGTCTGGTTTTCTTCTACCTCCCGTTACTCCAAGTTTTTTCTGATATTTAAGTATACCTGACAATCGTATAACCAGTTTCAATCCAATGTTTTGCTTCATAGAGGAATAAATAACAAGCTACTAACCTACTATCTATCCCGCAAAAATTAAAAACTTTAAAAAGTTTTTGATTTTTTAAAGATTTAAAAAAAATCCATTTTAAAAAATCTAAATCCACGCGAAGCCGTAAGCATATAGAAATACTTAATAAAAATAGAACCTTAATACTTTGTTCCTTGTTTTCAAACTCCTTTCAGCTGCGTATGGCACTCGTTATTAATCGCACCATCGCAGGTCACTGTTGCCTCGCTTTGTGTTGCATCAAACTATAATATGCCTCGCTTTGTGTTGCCTCAAACTATAATATGGGGCTCTTCAAAAAGCGGATAATCTCGAGGAGCACCCGCTTTATGTCTGTACAAGTCTTTAACATGGGCCCCGAAGGCCGCGTCCTTGACTATGACGCACGGCACCGCCTTGGACAGTGAATGAAACCAATTTTATTGTTTTTACAAGCACCATCGCCACATTTGTAACTAAAATTGTAGGTTTTCTTAAACTACACATCATGATCATAGGTAGATTACTACAGAGCACGGGTCTCCTCTCAGAGTGAAAAGGGTTGTGGCCATAGTCTACCACGCTGGCCATGTGCAGATTGGTAGACTTCACACACCTTTTAGAACATTATGGAGAACTCTCAGGCATGCAGGTTTCCTCACGATGCTTTCCTTCACCGTTAAAGCAAGTGATATTTAATTAATTAAAACGCACATAACTCCGAAAAGTTAGAGGTGCGTGCCCGGGATCGAGCCCCCGACCTCCGGTTAGAAGGCGGACGTCCTAACCACTAGGCTATCATAGCTTGACACTTAAACTACACGGACAAGTATAATTTCACTTAAGTACCTACTACCTAGACCCAGAGACCTCGCTTCGCTCTGTCAATTAATATTAAATAATCCCTCGATTAATTTGAGCAGGAAGTGAATAAACTACATGGTGGTGGTAATGTCCAATATGTTCAATGTAACGCCATAAGGTCGTGTCCTCGTCACTTGTGATGACGCACACTACCACCTTGGTAACTGAATGATTCTAAACGACTGACATGCCTCATTCACGCCCCATACAATAAGTACCGACGAAAAAATTAATGGACTAAACTATTTTGATTAGGATAATACACGTGTAATGAAATATCCAGTTTGTGGCTTGGGTTAGGTTAGGTTAGTGGCCAGCTGCGATCACCAAGGCCAAGGCAGATAGTGATAGGTCTTAGAAGGCAGGATCCTTCTGCGAGGAAGTGATGTTGCAGAAAGAGTGGGCGGTGTGCCTGAGAGAGGATGATGCCAGCTCTCATCTCCTCCAAAAGAATCCAGGTGGACCGCCCATGATCACCGCCTGACCCCTTGAGAAGGGCTTTCACTGTCGTCCGATAGGGAAGTAAACCTCGCATTGTGAGGCGCACCTTTATGTTCCTGGTGCACTGTCGACGATGTGTAGGGACTTTGTTGGACTCCTGAATAAGGGTCTACCTCAGCGGACGTTGCTGGTTGGGTTGCAGGGACGAGTTTTTTAGTCCATAAGAGTCCGACATAAACTCCGTGCCTCACTGAGCGCAGTGACATCCATGAGGGTTAGAAATCCGCTAAACTGATTCATAGCTCCATCTGATTTCCTCATGAAAACAAAATTCTTTCTTTAATAATTATTATAATTTGAAAAGAGCTACTGTTAAGTTTTTTTGCTGACTCTTCTCAGTAAAAGCTGCATTCCAATTCGGTAGATTCACAGATGTAACATAAGAGGCACTAGGTAAAATAAATAAATTTTGAAAAGATTTGAATTTTCCAATTTTGTCACGCTTGAAAGATCTTAAAACGAGGTCTTGACAAGGTCTTTATTATATTCACGAATGAAAAATCGTAGTATGGTAAGGACTTCAAGGATTCGAGATTATTCGACGTCAGCCATTGCAATCTGTATCAGCGCTAAAAGGTAGTATGGAGGTAGTTAAATGTCAAATGCCTAGTCGATACACTTGTTGCTGACCGGGTCACAGGGGCGGGCGGGGCGCGGCGGGGGCGGGGCGGGCGGGCGGCGGGTCAACGCCCGCATGCAGGCTATTTCAGGCTCCTGCATAGGTAAAGTTCGAAGGTCACGCGATACGGGATAATTTTAGATCACTCCTTTTTGTTCAGGACGATTTTAGATGAGACAAAGGAAATGGAGAAAAAGCACAAATTTTTGAATGTTTTTAAATATAGGCTATCACAGTCAAAGTCAAATTAATTAAAAAGCTTTTTTATATACTATAGCGCATAGCTGCAATGAAACCTGCTAGCAAGTGGTATGATGTAGCCTTTAATGTAGAGTGCGCTTGATCAGAAGATTTGCTCTAAGTATTTCATTCAGAGCACAAATTGACCGAAAAATATGGCCTCGTGTCATGGTGACAAAAGAGCTGACTCAATATTTTGAAAAATGTACAGAAATGCAGCTTAATATTATTTTCCTCATCATCACAACTTGATTTTATCGTCCCTTTTATAATAAAAATAATTACTTACTGCACTGTCTAATGTAATAGTGACACTAATTTTACACTTATACTTAAAAATAAAAGCTATCATGGTTCAAAATATGCTTGTCTAAACAAAACCCCACAACAATCTCTCGCACAATTATCTTCATACATAAAACTATTTTTCTTATTTGATACTGAATATTCTATTTTAATATTCATCTGCCTGTCTGTTACTAACTGGCTACTACTGCCAGAATCATTTCCTCAGGTCCCTCTACAAACCTCATATGTACAAATACTTATTTTGACATTTATTTACTTTATTGCACAACCAAGAAATCATTGATTTAAGATTAATTATTGGTCTCGCTCATGCAAGAAATGACTTAAAACTTAAGAATGTTTTCTGCCAGTCAACCTCAGGAATGCACTCGTAATACTGGTAGATATTGGGTTGTGCTCAGAAGCTTCATAAAGTTTTAAGTTCCAAAATAAAAATAAAAGTAATAAAATTATCTCTGCACGTAATATTACAGAATACTGATATTTCCATGATATTTCAAAGATTACATCTCACAGATGACACATAGGTGAAAGATAACTTTCATATCGAAAAATCAAAGAGTTAAAAAAACGTAGGTATTATTACCAAAAATAAAATTCTAAATTGTTTCAACAAATTACGACTATTTGTAAATTCAAAGAATTAGTTAGGCCATCCAAAGGGGTAATGCTGCCAGCATCTTAGGTACAATGATAGAGAATACTGAGAAGTTTTAATAATGTTTTAGCAAACTTTAGTCCAGGTCCATAATATTATGTCCTTTTAGCAGCTAGATCATACCGCCAAGCTAAAGCAACAATAAGTTTCCAACTCGACCTGATTTATAAACTCAATTTTCTAGATTGATGCAATCTCGTATTTCTACCTAAAGGAATGATATGAGAAAGATTTCATATGGATTTTAAATAAAGAACAAAGGATACACAACGTCAATAAGGAATTTAAACCGGCCAAGTGCGAGTCAGGCTCGCGCAACAAGGGTGCCGTACTACAGTCGTATTTTTTCAACATTTTGCACGATAATTCAAAAACTATAATGCATAAAAACAGGTGAAGCCCTTTCATATGATACCCCATTTGATATAGTTATCTTACTTCGAAAATTGAAAATACTAATTATTAGTTCATGACCACAATTTAATTTTTTTGTGTGATGTAACCACAAATTCACGGATTTCAGATTTTTCCCCTAATGTCTGCTATAAGACCTAACTTCCTACCAAATTTCATGATTCTAGGTCAACGGAAAGTACCCTGTAGGTTTCTTGACAGACAGACGGACAGACAGACAGACAGACAGACAGAAAGACAGACAGACAGACAGACTGACAGACAACAAAGTGATCCTATAAGGGTTCCGTTTTTCCTTTTGAGGTACGGAACTCTAAAAATCAGTAGTAGCAAGTACTAGCGTATGCGCGCGACTTTGTCCGCGTGGACTACACAACTCTCAAACCCCTGTTTTACCCGTTTAGGAATTGAATTTTCAAAAAAAAATCCTTTCTTAGCGGATGTCTACGTCATAATAGCTATCTGCATGCCAAATTTCAACCCAATTTGGCCAGTAGTTTGAGCTCTGCGCTAATAGATCAGTCAGTTTTTCCTTTTATGTATGCAGAAGAAGATTATTTGCCACTTTATTTTCTGAATTGCTGAAAGATAAATCCTGTACTGTTGCATTAATAGGATAAATAAGTAAATCTATCAATAAACCAAGTTCAAAGAATGCCGAAACTTAGCACTACTTTTTAACAAAAGTTATATAAGCAAACTCAATTTATTAGAATTACTCGTACAACATCAAAGAACTTTGTCATACAATTTATTTTCAGTCAAAGATTTGCCAAAGATTTCATTTTTTCGATTGGTATTCATTAATACCACAGCCAGGTGAGAAACTGAAACTTAGTAACACGTATTCTAGATTGATTAATTTTGTATAATCTGATTACCTAAATATAATATATAATTTAATTGCTATATACTTATTCTACACTTTGGTTATCTATTTGCAAAAGGAAAACAATAATTCCTCTTTCTCAAAATGTAAGACATTTTTCAAACCAAGGATTGGGCTGTCCTGCACCTGATTAACTGATTAAACAAAAAACCCTTAAAGTTGTCAAAGACCTTTCCTATAAATATAGTTCAAAAGTTATTATGAGCATTTGCTTCTATTCCAGATCTCTAGTTGCATAATAGTGACGTCAGAGGGCACGGCGCGGGCGCGGTCCTCTCGCCCATTCATGGGCCGCACGCATACACGCGCAACCCGTGACCTGAGCCCATATGATTGTGATTTTCGTTATGACGTCACAACCGAACGACCAATCGCAGCGCAGATCCATTCAAGCCTAACTCCTGAAGGGAAATTCGTCGGATGTTCGCTCCAGTCGACGGACGCCCGCCGTCGCAGCCTTTGGCTTTGCGATCCCGTGAATTTTCTACAACTTTTACACTAAAATATCAAAAGTTCTTTTCGTTATTAAACCGATTTATAATATTTAATTTTAATTGGCATGGTTTTGGTGTTTCTTTGGACCCCTACAAACTAAGGTATGGTAAGTAATAGAGAAGTAGAGAAACCCTCAGAAAGAAGGATAAGAAAAAGTCATAAAGGATAGAAAGTTCGCGTAGCACGTGTAGGCTGTTGCTACGAGTACACTACGGAACGCCTACGCGCTGTCTGGCTCGTAGCTCCGTAGACTCGCCTACGCAAAGGATGGCTTGAGTCTTGACTCAGTTTTTGTAATGCCAAAGTTCTTTAACTTCTCGCCGCGAAATTGAGTGATATTTACACAATAGCAAGATGAAAATATATCAAACTTAACTTTTTTTTAACTTTCAAGAATTCGCGTTGTCGCATTAATATTCTCCTGTATACAAAAATGTAATCCAGAAAACTACTAACTAACTTCAAGGTTCATTACCATTACATTCTGAACTTCTTCCAGGGAGAAGTAACTTCTGAATTCCACATTACGTACCTAATATTTGGATTGAAAGCACGAAAAGTATGCCCAAAACAAATGTGTTCTACTAAGCATGGACCGCATTATATAATTCTACTCTTATCAATGTTGCTTAACTAATTGACTATCAAATTATCGTCAAATTAATTATAACCGTGATGATTGTGCTCAACAAAGTACAAAGAGCATTTTATAATGTACTTTCCATCAAGTAAGCCATCAGTTCAAGTCGAAAAATACTAAATAACTATATAATTTATGTTATACAATCGTGAAATGGATTGACATAGCCTAGTGGTACAAATCGTAAATTGTTATTATCATTTGTTCAATTCCTCAACACACAACGCATGAAACGCATATACCTAACTCTAAAAAATTAGGAACATGTCCCTGGGTTCAAATTTCGGACCTCTCTAAAAGAAGACTGACATCTTAATCACTATGTTGTTGTCACCATTCTAATTTATACAATAATAATTAATTTGCCATCAAAGCAAATATGAGCTTTACAAAAATGAGGTAGGTTTCATAGACACACAATATCTCACAATCTCTGGTGGACAGGCAGGCAGCCTAAGACCCCGTTCACACGGTTAACACCGTCGTAGTCGTACGATTTTTCTTGCAGTACAAATAACACGTAAATACAACATACATGTTTTTCAAGAAACTTGATTTTCGCCATTTTGGCGCTGATAGCAGCAGTGACCATCATGTGAGCGTACTAGGAACTAAATGGTAATTATGAGACATCTGTCAACATAGTGTCAGCACAAAGAGCATTTGACACAAAGTGTCAATTTTAATTCCCGGTACGCTTGGTGGGGCGCTTCTAATTGGCACAATAAAAAACTGTCATTTTAACTTGTTTCAGCATACAATTATGTCTATTTCAATGTTCTCTAGGTATTCGCTAAGATTTATCCTATAAAAACCTGCGGTGTAAATGCTGCGTGAACTTTGTCTAATAAACTGTAAAAAGTGTCGAACAATAGAAGCTGTGACCTTGGTACTAGAACATCTCGCAAAGCACACTTTTCAGATAGGCTTACATATCTACAGTTACAATATATTTTACTAGCTTATGCTCGCGACTCTTCGGCCGCGTGGAATACACAAATTTCAAACCCCTTAGGGTTGAATTTTCAAAAATCCTTTCTTTACAGTATTTACAGTATCAGTATGCATATGGATGGATGTCCCGGCCGTCCTTTCAGCAATTAAGGCAGCCCTACGTTAGATGCATAAAGCTTCAATGGAATCAACACTTGCTGGTCATTTGTTATAATACCTACGTGTTTTGTTATTCATTAGTGAACCGGGAAAGGCATTTTTTAGGAATTATTGTAATATTTTATAAAAAAAAATCTACAGCCAATTTTAGACTTGCCTTTAAACAAGTTAAAAAAATCTATTAAAAGTATGCTCCTATAAAAGCATATAGAATATAATACAGTCGAAGATTATGTTAATGACAATAAAGCTTGGATTTGACTCGCTCTAACAAGGCTGAAATTACTTGTAGAGTATGGCATAATAATATTATTGTTAATTGAACATTTGAAAAGAGCAATTACCCGAGTTTCTTGCTGGTTCTTCTCTGTAGGAACGGCATTCTAAACCAGTGGTAAATTAAATTATTTGACGATTCAAAAGTGCTTGTAAAAGTTTACTTGAATAAAATATATTCTATTCTATTTTGTTCTATGTGACCAAGGCCCGGTGGTTCAACATGTTTTAACGTAAACGTAACCTATAAACATGGCTCTAATGAAGCATTATTGAAGGACAGCATTGGTTTATCAACGGTTAGCGCTAAAATTCGTTAAAAATCTATTATACGTTAACCGATGGGACGCGGTTATTGTTAAACTTTTGCTCATTGCTTACAAGAACAAGTGGCATTAATTATTAATACAATAATAAAATTATCATTTATAGAGTTATTATAGCAGGATAATCGAACTTGGTTTTATACTTATGAGTTCATTCAATGCGTACACATGTTGGTGATTTGTGACCTTACTTTTATATCTGTATTTGAATATTACGATTTTGTAGACCCAAAGAAAATTAGTTAAGTACTACGATGAATCACTAAATTGGTTTCATTAAACATTCATATGAGAACATATTCTTCTCTTCTATGCATTTTTTTTGTTATTTTTGGAAATAATCAATACCTATGAATTTAATAAATGTGTCAATTCTCGACATTTTTTTCCTTGACATGGATAGGAAATCGACAAAACTTTTTATTTTGATACGACGATCTATTTACTTAGTTTTTTTATTGAATAAACTTTACGTATCTATTCTTAAATAAATATATACTGACAAGGAACCAAAGAATTTTTTTTGCAATTATTGTGCAGTGTAAAGTCTACATCTCCCGAGGATACTCCGGTGTCAGAGTAAAACGTGCGTCGTGTGCTTTTTGGTGGATTTGTGTGGTGGTGCGTGTTACTTACTTGGTGGCTTTTCCTGCATGTTTAACAGTGGGTAGTCATAAAAATAATTTTTTTTTAATTATTTCGAGCCCACTGATACAGATATATACTAAGAGGTACAAATTATTATACTTAAATGAACATACTTTTAATAAAACTAGAGTTAATAAAAACCAATTAGATATATTCATTCATCATCAACTCATCACAAGCTCACTACTGAGGACGGACCCCTTCTCAAAATGATGAGGGTTTGGCCATAGTCTACCACGCTAGACTAGTGTACCTTTGAGAAAATTATGGAGAATTAATGAATATACTTTTATTGTACACCACAAAATTAGTACAGAAAAACACATACAAAGCAAAACAAAATTATAGGCAGGTACAATTTGGCAACCTAGCGATCTCTTCCAGAAAACCAAATTGGTGCAAAGTATATAGCTTTAGAGTATTAGAACTCTCAGGCATACAAGTTTTCTCACGATGTTTTCCTTCACCGTTAAATTCTCTATTCTAGGTCCTTTCATGTTCTTGGTATTCATAAACTATTTACCATATTTTATCCAAAATACTTGCGATAATGTACTATTTGCTGACGATACGTCTTTGATTTTTAAAGTCGATAGAAATAAAGACAATTTTGACGATTTACTCGTTAGTAGTGCCATATCTCAGGACGATTCAAAAATCAAAAGTACTTAGTTTTTTTTTTTTTTGTTTATTTGAAAGTATCAACAGCGTAAATACATAATTATTATTTAAATTTAAATCTAGGTATAACAGAAGGCCAAAAGAGATTACTTAAAATTATAATTAAAACTATTTTAACAGAATAGATTTAGAATAAATGTAGGTATATACAATAATAAAATTACAACAGTGTGTGTATGCTTGTGTGTGTGTGTGTGTATGCGTGTGTGATATATGAATAAATAAATAAAAAAATTAAATTAAAAAAAAAAATGAAATAAAAAACATTTTTAATTATTTATTTTATTTATTTAAAACAAATGATATTTAATTGCTAGAGGCCTGGGGTCGAATCTCAGTCCCGCTGAACTCCTGTTCAGCTTGTCTATCACCGCTTTTAAATTGAAGGTATCAATATCTCTAATAGTATGAAGAATTTTGATGCAAGTAAATATGTAGCTAATATGAAATACATAGTTTTTATCAAGGGTGTTTTTTCATATTTACTTTTCTTTTAATGATAATATTACAATAAAACTTAAAGCTTGCCTTATCTACCTACCTACTATACAATAATAATGCCCGCGTGGAATGGTGCCAAGAATACTGGCTGCATTCCCGCGCTGGACAGCCAGGCTGAGCAGTTGCGCGAAAAATGAGCTAGCCCTTTTGTCACCATGAAGCTATTAATCGAGGTGTAATGTCTCGTTAAATATTTTAAGCACCAAGACTCCATGGATGTTTTAAATTTTCTGTTAGTTAAGTAGGTATAATTTTAGATATTTCGATATGTCTAATCCGGAAAGACTACAAAGAAACAATACCTATCTATAAAACTGTAGGATCCATTCGTACACCAGGGGTGTGGACTGGGCTGAGGAGAGGGAGGGGGTCTGTTTGACGTCAGAGCATTCCCGTGACGTCACGGGTACGTGCCACACCCGCCTTTGACGTCATCGCAAAATGTGCCCAGGTTAAACCTATAACTTAACATATACCTATAACATAACAAAGCTCCCTATACCTATTTCATTAGAAATAATATTCTAATAAATAAATTAGGTACCTATTATATTTTTGATTATAAATAAGTAGGTATTATTTAACTTTAGCAACATATTACTAGGGATCTTTCTTATTGCTATAAGAAAGATCCCTAGTAAAATAACTATCAAATAAAGCCATGTTAATGTTTTCGTCCAAGTTTCTCAAGCTTTCTGTTTACAGTTTGTCTGATAATTTCTGAACAA